>NC_072009.2:24456742-24759772 GCF_028885655.2 Pongo abelii | reverse complement strand
GTAGAGTGGAATGGAACGGAGTGGAGTGGAGTGGAATGGAGTGAGTTGGAGCAGAGTGGAATGAAGAATGCAATGGGATGGAAGGGAATTGAATGAAATGCAGTGGAGTGCAGTGGAGTGCATTGCAGTGGAATGGAGCAGAATGGAATGGAAAGGAGTGGAATGGACAGAAGTGGAGTGCACTGGAGAGGAGAGGATCGGAATGCAGTGGAATGGAATTGGATGTAATGGAACGTAGAGGAGTGGAGTGGAATGGAGTGGGCCAGAGTGGAATGGAATGGAATGCAATGGAAAGGAATGGAGTGGAATAGAATGGAATGGAATGGAATGGAATGGAATGGAGTGGGATGACTTGTAGTGGGGTGGAGTGAAATGGAGTATAATGGAATGGAGTGGAGTGGAGTGGAATGTGATAGAATGGAGAGGAGGGGAATGGAGCAGAATGGAATGGAGTGCAGCGGAATGGAGTGGAATGGAATCAAATGGAGTGGAATGGAACAGAGTGGAATGGAATGGAGTGCAATAGACTAGAATTGAGTGTAGTGTAGTGGAATTTAGTGGAATGGACTGGAATGGAGTGGAATGGAATGGAATTGAGGGGAATGGAATGGAATGGAAAGGAATGGAAAGCAATGGAAAGGAATAGAATTGAATGCAACGGAATTAAAAGAATGCAATGGAATGCAATGGAATAGAATGCAATGGAATGTATAGTTGACATGTAATATGAGCTGAGATTGTGACACTGCACTCCAGCCAGGGTGACATGGTGATATCCTGTCGTAAGAAGTGAATGGAATGCAATGGAGTGAAATGGAATGGAATGAAATGGAATGGAGTGGAGTGGAAGGGAATGGAGTGGAATGAAATAGAATGCAGTGGACTGTAATGGCATGGAGTGGAAAGAAGTAGAGTGGAATGGAGTGGAATGGAATGGACTGGCATAGAATGGAGTGGAATTGAATGCAATGGAGTGGATTGGAAAGGAATGGAAAGGAGTAGAGTGGAGTAGAGTGGTGTGGAGTGGAGTGGAATGGAGCTGAATGTACTTCAATGGAGTACAATGGAATGGAACGGAGTGGAATGGAATGGAATGATATGAGGTGGATTGGAGTGGAATGTAGTGGAGTGGAATGGAATGGAATAGAATGGAATGGAGTAGAGTGTAATGGAATGCAGTGGCGATAAGTGGAGTGGAATGGAATGCACTGGAGTAGAGTGGAGTGGAATGGAATGGAATGGAGTGGAGTGGAGGGGAGTGGAGTGGAATGGAATTGAGTGAAGTGGAGTGCAGTTGAATGGAATATCGTGGTGTGGAGTGGAGTGGAAGTGAATGGAGTGAATAGGAGTGGAATGGAGTGGAAGGTAACGGAGTGGAATGGAGTCGAATGGAGTGGAATGGAGTAGAGTGGATTAGAGTGGAATGGTGTCGAACGGACTGGAATGGAATGGAATGCAGTGGAATGGAATGGAGTGGAATGGAATTGAATCAAATGGAATGGAGTGGAGTGGAGTGGAGTGGAATGAAATGAAATGGAAGGGAGTGGAGAGAAACGCAGTTGATTGGAGTGGAGTGGAGTGGAAAGGAATGGAAAGGAGTGGGATGGAGACGTATGGATTGGAGTGGAATGGAGTGGAATGGAATGAAGTGGAAAGGAGTGGAACGGAGTGAAATTGAATTTAGTGGACTGGAGTGGAATGGAGTTAAATGGAATGGAATGGAATGGAGTGGAATGGAATGGAATGGAGTGGAGTGGAATGGAATAGAATGGCATGGAATGGAATAGAATGGGATGGAGTGGAGTGGAGAGGAGTGGAATGGATTGGAGTGAAGTGGAGTGGAATGGAATTGAGTGGAGCGGAGAGGAAAGGAATGGAATGGAGTGGAGTGGAATGGCATGGAATGGAGTGGAATGGAATGGATAGTAGTGGAGTGGAGTGGAGTGGATTGGAGTGTAGTGGAAGGGAATGGAGTGCAGTGTAATGGACTGGAATGGAGCAGAGCAGAATGGAGTGGACTGGACTGGAGTGGAATGGAATGGGATGGCATGGAATGGGAGCTGAGATTTTACCAATGTGCTCTAGGCAGGGTGACTGGGTGTCATACTCTCAAAAGAAAGGAATGGAATGGAACGCAGTGGAATGGAATGGAACAGAGTGGACATTAGTGGAGTGGAATGTGGAGGAATGGAATGAAATGGAACGTAATGGCATGAAATGGAGTGGTGTGGGGTGGAATGGATTATAGTGGAATGGGGTGGAAAGGAATGGGATGGAGTGGAATGAAGTGGAGTGCAGTGGAGTGGAACGGAGTTGAATGGCATAGAATTGAGTGGACAGTAGTGGAATGTTTTGGAATGCAATGGAATCCATTGTAATAGAATGGAATACAACGGAAAGTTGACATGGAGTGTGAGCTGAGATTGTGCCACTGCACTCCAGACTGGGTGACACGTTATATCCTGTGGATAGAAAGGAATGGAATGCAATAGAGTGAAATGGAATGGAGTGGAATGGAATTGAATGGAATGGAGTGGAGTGGAGTGGAGTCGAATGGAGACGAATGGAATGGGACGGAGTGGAATGGAACGGAGTGGAGTGGAGTATCGTGGAGTGAAATAGAATGGAATGCACTGGGTTGGAATGGAATGCAATGGACTGCTGAAAGGAAATGTGAGCTGTTATTGTTCCACTGCACTCCAGCCTTTGTGACGGAATGAAATCCTGTGGAAAAAAAGGAATGGAATGGAATGGAATGGAATGAAATGGAATGGAATGGAGTGGAGTGGAGTGGTGTGGAGAGGAGTGTAGTGGAGTGGAGTGAAATGGAGTATAGTGTCGTGGAGGAGAGTGGAATGGAGTGGAATGGAATGGAGAGGAAAGGAACGGAGTGGAGTGGAATGGAACGGAGTGGAGTGGAATGGAATCCAATGGAATGAAATGGAATTGAATCGAATGGAATGAAGAAATATGTGCAGTGATTTGGCCACTGCGCTGGAGCCTGTGTGAGAGAGGGAGATCCTGTCGATAAAACAGTGTGGAATGGAAGGGATTGGAATGGAATGGAATGGAACGTATTGGAGTGGAGTGGAGTGGAATTGAGTGGAGTGGAGTGCACTGGAATGGAATGGAATGCAATGGAATGTAATGGAATGATGAAATGATATGTGAGCTGAGATTGTGCCACTGCACTCCACGCTGGGTGACAGAGTGAGATACTCTTGAAAGAAATAAATGGAATGGAAAGAATTTTTAATTGGGTGGATTCGAGTGGACTGAAGTAGAGTGCAGTGGAATAGAGAGGAATGGAATGGAATGGAATCGGATGTAAAGGAATGGAATGATGTGGAGTGGAGTGGTGAGGAGTGTAGTGCTGTGGAATGGAGCAGAAAGTAACGGGATGGTGTGGAGTGGAGTGCAGTGCAGTGGAGTGGAGAGGAGTGCAATGGCGTGGAATGGAATCGGATGTAGAGGAACGTACTGGAGTGGAGCGGAGTGGAAAGGAGTGGAATGGAATGGAATTGAATGTAATGGAAAGCAAAGGAATGGAATGGGATGCAATGGAATTTAATGCAATAGAATGCAGTTCAATAGAGAGTTGACATGTAATGTGAGCTGAGATTGTGCCTAAGCTCTCCAGGCTGTTTGACACAGTGATATCGTGTGGAAAGAATGGAATGGAATGCAGTGGTGTGAAATGGAATGGAATGTAGTGGACAGGAGTAGAATGGAGTGGAGTGAAGAGGAACAGAGTGGAATGGAATGGGATGCAGTGGAATGGAATGCAGTGGAGTGGAGTGAAATAGAAAGAAATGGAATGGGATGGAATGGAATGCAATGGAATGGAGAAGAGAAATGTGAGCTGAGATTGTGTGACTACACTCCAGCCTTAGTGACCGAGAGAGATTCTGTGGAAGGAAAGAACTGATTTCAAAGGAGTGGAATGGAAGGGAATGTAGTACAGTGGAGTAGAGTGGAATGGAGTGAAACAGAATAGAATGGAGTGGAAGGCAATGGAATGGAGTGGAGTGGAATAGAGAGGAGTGCACTGCAATGGAGTGGAGTGGAGTGGAAGGGAGTGGAATGCAATGGAATGTAGTGGAGTGCAGTGGAGTGGAATGGAATGGAGTGGACAGGAGTGGAAGGAGTAGAGTGGACTGGAATGGAATAGAATGGAACAGAATGCAGTGGAGTGGAGGGGAGTGGAGGTGAGTGGAGTGGCATGGAGTGGAATGGAATGGAATGGAGTGAAATGGAATCCAATGTATTGGAATGGAGTGGAGTGGAGTGGAGTGGAATGGAGAGGAGTCGAATGGAATGGAAGGGAATGCAACGGAACGCAGTGGTGTGGATTGGAATGCAGTGAAATGGAGTACTATGGAATCTAAAGGAGTGGAGTGGAGTCTAGTGGAGTGGAATGGAATGGAACAAAATGGAATGGAATGGCACGGAATGGAGTGGAGTAGAGTGGAGTGGGAAGGAAGGGAGATGAGTGGAATGGAGAGGAATGGAATGCAGTGGAGTGGATTGGATTGGAATGAACTGGAATGGAGAGGAATGGAATGAAGTGGAACGGAATGGACTGCAATGGAATTGAATGGAGTGAAGTGGAAAGTAGTGGAGTGGAGTGGAATGGAGTGGAAATGAATGGAATGGAGTGGAATGGAAGGGAATGGAGACAAGTGGATAGGAATTGACTGAAGCAGATTGGAGTGGAGTGGAGTGGAGTGGCATGGAATGGAATGAAGTGGATGGGAATGCAATGGAGTGGAATGAAATGGAATAAAATGGAATGGAGTGGAATGGAGAGGAATGGAGTGGAGTGGAGTGGAATGGAGGGGAGTAAGAGGAAGAGAATGGAATGGAATCGAAAGGAGGGAAGTGCAATTGTGTGGAGTGGAGTGGAGATGAAAGGAGTGGAGTGATGTGGAGTCGAGAGGAAAGGAATGGAATGGAATGGAATGGAGTTAAGTGGAGTGGAATGGAGTGGAAGGTAAAGGAGTGGAAAGAAAAGGAGTGGATTGGAATGGAGTGGAATGGAATGGAGTGGAACGGAGTGGAGTAGAATGGAGTGGGTTGCAGAGGAGTGGAATGGAGTGGAATGGAAGGGAACGGAAAGGAATGTAGTGGAAAGGAATGGAATGGAGTGGATTGAAATTGAATGGAAAGGATTGGAGTGCAGTGGACTGGAGGGGAGTGGAATAAAATGGAGTATAGTGCAGTGGAATGGAGTGGACTGGAGTGGAGATGAGTGGAGTGGACTGGAATGGAATGGAGTGGAGTGGAATGGTGTGGAGTGGGGTGGAAAGGAATGGAACAGAATGGAATGGAGAGGAATGGAGTGGCATGTAGTGGAGTGGAGTGAAGTGGAAAGGAATGGCATGGAATGGAGTAGAGTGGAATGGAGGGGTATGGAATGGAATGGAATGGAATTGAGTGGAATGGAGTGGAATGGAGTGGAGTGGAGAGGAATGGAATGGAGTGGAAAGGTCTGAAAGGAGTGGAATGGAGTGGAGTGGAATGCAATGGAGTAGATTGGAATGAAGTGGAAAGGAATAGAATGGAGAGAAGTAGAGTAGAATGGAGTGGATTGGAATGGAGGGGAGCAGAGTGGAGTTAACAGCGGTGGATTGGAATACAGTGGATGGGGTAGAGTGGAAGGGAGTGGAATTATATGGAATGGAATGGATTGGAGTGGAGTGGAAGGGAGTGGAGTGGAGTTGAAAGTAGAGGAATCGAAAGAAGTGGAAAGGAGTGGAGTAGAGTGGATTAGAGTGGATTGGAATGGAATGGAGTGGAGTGGAATGGTGTGGAAACGAATGGAAGGGAGGGGAGTGGAATGGAACGAAATGGAATGGAATGTAGTGGAATGGAGAGGAGTGGAGTGGACTGGAGTGGAATGTAATCGAATGGAGTGTACTGGAGTGGAATGTATTTGAGAGGCGGGTAATGGAGAGGAGTGGAATGTATTTGAGAGGCGGGTAGTGGAGTGGAGTGGAGTGAAATACATCGGAATGGCACGGAATTGAATGGAATGGAGGGGAGTGGAATGCAGTGGAGTGGAGTCGATTGGAGTGGTGAGGAATAGAACGGAGTGGCATGGAATGGAGCACAGTGGAATGCAATGGAGTGGAGTGGATTGGAAAGGGGTGGAGTGGAGTGACGATGGGTGAAGTGGAATGTAATGGAGTGGAGTGCAGAGGAGTCTCATGGAATGGAATGGAATGGAACGCAATGGAAGCTGAGATTGTACCACTGCGCTCCAGGATGGGTGACACAGTGTGATACTCTCAAAAGAAAGGAATGGAATGGAATGCAGTGGAATGGAATGGAATGCAATGGGGTGCATTGGAGTGGAGTGGAGTGAAGTGAAGTGGATTGGAGTGGAATGGAGAGGAATGGAACGGAATGGAATGGAATGAAGTAGACTGGAGTGGGGTGGAGTTGAGTGCAATGGAATGGAGCGAAATGGAATCAGATGCAGAGAAATGGAGTAGAGAGGAGTGCAGTAGAGTGGAAAGAGTGCAATGGAGTGGAATGGAATCGGAAGTAACGGAAAGTAGTGGAGTGGATGGAACGGAAAGGAAAGGAGTGGAGCGGAGTGGAATGGAACGGAGCGGGAGGTGGGTTGGGGCCACTGCACTCCAGGCTGGCTGGCTGACTGAGGTATTCTCGCAATAAAGGAATGGAATGGAATGCCGTAGAGTGGAATGGAACGGAGTGGAGTGGAGTGGAATGGAGTGAGTTGGAGCAGAGTGGAATGAAGAATGCAATGGGATGGAAGGGAATTGAATGAAATGCAGTGGAGTGCAGTGGAGTGCATTGCAGTGGAATGGAGCAGAATGGAATGGAAAGGAGTGGAATGGACAGGAGTGGAGTGCACTGGAGAGGAGAGGATAGGAATGCAGTGGAATGGAATTGGAAGTAATGGAACGTAGAGGAGTGGAGTGGAATGGAGTGGGCCAGAGTGGAATGGAATGGAATGCAATGGAAAGGAATGGAGTGGAATAGAATGGAATGGAATGGAATGGAATGGAATGGAGTGGGATGACTTGTAGTGGGGTGGAGTGAAATGGAGTATAATGGAATGGAGTGGAGTGGAGTGGAATGTGATAGAATGGAAAGGAGGGGAATGTAGCAGAATGGAATGGAGTGCAGCGGAATGGAGTGGAGTGGAATGGAATCAAATGGAGTGGAATGGAACAGAGTGGAATGGAATGGAGTGCAATAGACTAGAATTGAGTGTAGTGTAGTGGAGTTTAGTGGAATGGACTGGAATGGAGTGGAATGGAATGGAATTGAGGGGAATGGAATGGAATGGAAAGGAATGGAAAGCAATGGAAAGGAATAGAATTGAATGCAACGGAATTAAAAGAATGCAATGGAATGCAATGGAATAGAATGCAATGGAATGTATAGTTGACATGTAATATGAGCTGAGTTTGTGACACTGCACTCCAGCCAGGGTGACATGGTGATATCCTGTCGTAAGAAGTGAATGGAATGCAATGGAGTGAAATGGAATGGAATGAAATGGAATGGAGCGGAGTGGAAGGGAATGGAGTGGAATGATATAGAATGCAGTGGACTGTAATGGCATGGAGTGGAAAGAAGTAGAGTGGAATGGAGTGGAATGGAATGGACTGGCATAGAATGGAGTGGAATTGAATGCAATGGAGTGGATTGGAAAGGAATGCAAAGGAGTAGAGTGGAGTAGAGTGGTGTGGAGTGGAGTGGAATGGAGCTGAATGTACTTCAATGGAGTACAATGGAATGGAACGGAGTGGAATGGAATGGAATGATATGAGGTGGATTGGAGTGCAATGTAGTGGAGTGGAATGGAATGGAATAGAATGGAATGGAGTAGAGTGTAATGGAATGCAGTGGCAATAAGTGGAGTGGAATGGAATGCATTGGAGTAGAGTGGAGTGGAATGGAATGGAATGGAGTGGAGTGGAGGGGAGTGGAGTGGAATGGAATTGAGTGAAGTGGAGGGCAGTTGAATGGAATATCGTGGTGTGGAGTGGAGTGGAAGTGAATGGAGTGAATAGGAGTGGAATGGAGTGGAAGGTAACGGAGTGGAATGGAGTCGAATGGAGTGGAATGGAGTAGAGTGGATTAGAGTGGAATGGTGTCGAACGGACTGGAATGGAATGGAATGGTGTGGAATGGAATTGAATCAAATGGAATGGAGTGGAGTGGAGTGGAGTGGAATGAAATGAAATGGAAGGGAGTGGAGAGAAACGCAGTTGATTGGAGTGGAGTGGAGTGGAAAGGAATGGAAAGGAGTGGGATGGAGACGTATGGATTGGAGTGGAATGGAGTGGAATGGAATGAAGTGGAAAGGAGTGGAACGGAGTGAAATTGAATTTAGTGGACTGGAGTGGAATGGAGTTAAATGGAATGGAATGGAATGGAGTGGAATGGAATGGAATGGAGTGGAGTGGAATGGAAGAGAATGGCATGGAATGGAATAGAATGGGATGGAGTGGAGTGGAGAGGAGTGGAATGGATTGGAGTGAAGTGGAGTGGAATGGAATTGAGTGGAGCGGAGAGGAAAGGAATGGAATGGAGTGGAGTGGAATGGCATGGAATGGAGTGGAATGGAATGGATAGTAGTGGAGTGGAGTGGAGTGGATTGGAGTGTAGTGGAAGGGAATGGAGTGCAGTGTAATGGACTGGAATGGAGCAGAGCAGAATGGAGTGGACTGGACTGGAGTGGAATGGAATGGGATGGCATGGAATGGGAGCTGAGATTTTACCAATGTGCTCTAGGCAGGGTGACTGGGTGTCATACTCTCAAAAGAAAGGAATGGAATGGAACGCAGTGGAATGGAATGGAACAGAGTGGACATTAGTGGAGTGGAATGTGGAGGAATGGAATGAAATGGAACGTAATGGCATGAAATGGAGTGGTGTGGGGTGGAATGGATTATAGTGGAATGGGGTGGAAAGGAATGGGATGGAGTGGAATGAAGTGGAGTGCAGTGGAGTGGAACGGAGTTGAATGGCATAGAATTGAGTGGACAGTAGTGGAATGTTTTGGAATGCAATGGAATCCATTGTAATAGAATGGAATACAACGGAAAGTTGACATGGAGTGTGAGCTGAGATTGTGCCACTGCACTCCAGACTGGGTGACACGTTATATCCTGTGGATAGAAAGGAATGGAATGCAATAGAGTGAAATGGAATGGAGTGGAATGGAATTGAATGGAATGGAGTGGAGTGGAGTGGAGTCGAATGGAGACGAATGGAATGGGACGGAGTGGAATGGAACGGAGTGGAGTGGAGTATCGTGGAGTGAAATAGAATGGAATGCACTGGGTTGGAATGGAATGCAATGGACTGCTGAAAGGAAATGTGAGCTGTTATTGTTCCACTGCACTCCAGCCTTTGTGACGGAATGAAATCCTGTGGAAAAAAAGGAATGGAATGGAATGGAATGGAATGGAATGGAGTGGAGTGGAGTGTTGTGGAGAGGAGTGGAGTGGAGTGGAGTGAAATGGAGTGGAGTGTCGTGGAGGAGAGTGGAATGGAGTGGAATGGAATGGAGAGGAAAGGAACGGAGTGGAGTGGAATGGAACGGAGTGGAGTGGAATGGAATCCAATGGAATGAAATGGAATTGAATCGAATGGAATGAAGAAATATGTGCAGTGATTTGGCCACTGCGCTGGAGCCTGTGTGAGAGAGGGAGATCCTGTCGATAAAACAGTGTGGAATGGAAGGGATTGGAATGGAATGGAATAGAACGTATTGGAGTGGAGTGGAGTGGAATTGAGTGGAGTGGAGTGCACTGGAATGGAATGGGATGCAATGGAATGTAATGGAATGATGAAATGATATGTGAGCTGAGATTGTGCCACTGCACTCCACGCTGGGTGACAGAGTGAGATACTCTTGAAAGAAAGAAATGGAATGGAAAGAATTTTTAATTGGGTGGATTCGAGTGGACTGAAGTAGAGTGCAGTGGAATAGAGAGGAATGGAATGGAATGGAATCGGATGTAAAGGAATGGAATGATGTGGAGTGGAGTGGTGAGGAGTGTAGTGCTGTGGAATGGAGCAGAAAGTAACGGGATGGTGTGGAGTGGAGTGCAGTGCAGTGGAGTGGAGAGGAGTGCAATGGCGTGGAATGGAATCGGATGTAAAGGAACGTACTGGAGTGGAGCGGAGTGGAAAGGAGTGGAATGGAATGGAATTGAATGTAATGGAAAGCAAAGGAATGGAATGGGATGCAATGGAATTTAATGCAATAGAATGCAGTTCAATAGAGAGTTGACATGTAGTGTGAGCTGAGATTGTGCCTAAGCTCTCCAGGCTGTTTGACACAGTGATATCGTGTCGAAAGAATGGAATGGAATGCAGTGGTGTGAAATGGAATGGAATGTAGTGGACAGGAGTAGAATGGAGTGGAGTGAAGAGGAACAGAGTGGAATGGAATGGGATGCAGTGGAATGGAATGCAGTGGAGTGGAGTGAAATAGAAAGAAATGGAATGGGATGGAATGGAATGCAATGGAATGGAGAAGAGAAATGTGAGCTGAGATTGTGTGACTACACTCCAGCCTTAGTGACCGAGAGAGATTCTGTGGAAGGAAAGAACTGATTTCAAAGGAGTGGAATGGAAGGGAATGTAGTACAGTGGAGTAGAGTGGAATGGAGTGAAACAGAATAGAATGGAGTGGAAGGCAATGGAATGGAATGGAATGGAGTGGAGTGGAATAGAGAGGAGTGCACTGCAATGGAGTGGAGTGGAGTGGAAGGGAGTGGAATGCAATGGAATGTAGTGGAGTGCAGTGGAGTGGAATGGAATGGAGTGGACAGGAGTGGAAGGAGTAGAGTGGACTGGAATGGAATAGAATGGAACAGAATGCAGTGGAGTGGAGGGGAGTGGAGGTGAGTGGAGTGGCATGGAGTGGAATGGAATGGAATGGAGTGAAATGGAATCCAATGGATTGGAATGGAGTGGAGTGGAGTGGAGTGGAATGGAGAGGAGTCGAATGGAATGGAAGGGAATGCAACGGAACGCAGTGGTGTGGATTGGAATGCAGTGAAATGGAGTACTATGGAATCTAAAGGAGTGGAGTGGAGTCTAGTGGAGTGGAATGGAATGGAACAAAATGGAATGGAATGGCACGGAATGGAGTGGAGTAGAGTGGAGTGGGAAGGAAGGGAGATGAGTGGAATGGAGAGGAATGGAATGCAGTGGAGTGGATTGGATTGGAATGAACTGGAATGGAGAGGAATGGAATGAAGTGGAACGGAATGGACTGCAATGGAATTGAATGGAGTGAAGTGGAAAGTAGTGGAGTGGAGTGGAATGGAGTGGAAATGAATGGAATGGAGAGGAATGGAAGGGAATGGAGACAAGTGGATAGGAATTGACTGAAGCAGATTGGAGTGGAGTGGAGTGGAGTGGCATGGAATGGAATGAAGTGGATGGGAATGCAATGGAGTGGAATGAAATGGAATAAAATGGAATGGAGTGGAATGGAGAGGAATGGAGTGGAGTGGAGTGGAATGGAAGGGAGTAAGAGGAAGAGAATGGAATGGAATCGAAAGGAGGGAAGTGCAATTGTGTGGAGTGGAGTGGAGATGAAAGGAGTGGAGTGATGTGGAGTCGAGAGGAAAGGAATGGAATGGAATGGAATGGAGTTAAGTGGAGTGGAATGGAGTGGAAGGTAATGGAGTGGAATGAAAAGGAGTGCATTGGAATGGAGTGGAATGGAATGGAGTGGAACGGAGTGGAGTAGAATGGAGTGGGTTGCAGAGGAGTGGAATGGAGTGGAATGGAAGGGAACGGAAAGGAATGTAGTGGAAAGGAATGGAATGGAGTGGATTGAAATTGAATGGAAAGGATTGGAGTGCAGTGGACTGGAGGGGAGTGGAATAAAATGGAGTATAGTGCAGTGGAATGGAGTGGACTGGAGTGGAGATGAGTGGAGTGGACTGGAATGGAATGGAGTGGAGTGGAATGGTGTGGAGTGGGGTGGAAAGGAATGGAACAGAATGGAATGGAGAGGAATGGAGTGGCATGTAGTGGAGTGGAGTGAAGTGGAAAGGAATGGCATGGAATGGAGTAGAGTGGAATGGAGGGGTATGGAATGGAATGGAATGGAATTGAGTGGAATGGAGTGGAATGGAGTGGAGTGGAGAGGAATGGAATGGAGTGGAAAGGTCTGAAAGGAGTGGAATGGAGTGGAGTGGAATGCAATGGAGTAGATTGGAATGAAGTGGAAAGGAATAGAATGGAGAGAAGTAGAGTAGAATGGAGTGGATTGGAATGGAGGGGAGCAGAGTGGAGTTAACAGCGGTGGATTGGAATACAGTGGATGGGGTAGAGTGGAAGGGAGTGGAATTATATGGAATGGAATGGATTGGAGTGGAGTGGAAGGGAGTGGAGTGGAGTTGAAAGTAGAGGAATCGAAAGAAGTTGAAAGGAGTGGAGTAGAGTGGATTAGAGTGGATTGGAATGGAATGGAGTGGAGTGGAATGGTGTGGAAACGGATGGAAGGGAGGGGAGTGGAATGGAACGAAATGGAATGGAATGTAGTGGAATGGAGAGGAGTGGAGTGGACTGGAGTGGAATGTAATCGAATGGAGTGTACTGGAGTGGAATGTATTTGAGAGGCGGGTAATGGAGAGGAATTGAGTGGAGTGGAGTGGAGTGAAATACATCGGAATGGCACGGAATTGAATGGAATGGAGGGGAGTGGAATGCAGTGGAGTGGAGTCGATTGGAGTGGTGAGGAGTAGAACGGAGTGGCATGGAATGGAGCACAGTGGAATGCAATGGAGTGGAGTGGATTGGAAAGGGGTGGAGTGGAGTGACGATGGGTGAAGTGGAATGTAATGGAGTGGAGTGCAGAGGAGTCTCATGGAATGGAATGGAATGGAACGCAATGGAAGCTGAGATTGTACCACTGCGCTCCAGGATGTGTGACACAGTGTGATACTCTCAAAAGAAAGGAATGGAATGGAATGCAGTGGAATGGAATGGAATGCAATGGGGTGCATTGGAGTGGAGTGGAGTGAAGTGAAGTGGATTGGAGTGGAATGGAGAGGAATGGAACGGAATGGAATGGAATGAAGTAGACTGGAGTGGGGTGGAGTTGAGTGCAATGGAATGGAGCGAAATGGAATCAGATGCAGAGAAATGGAGTAGAGAGGAGAGCAGTAGAGTGGAAAGGAGTGCAATGGAGTGGAATGGAATCGGAAGTAACGGAAAGTAGTGGAGTGGAAGGAACGGAAAGGAAAGGAGTGGAGCGGAGTGGAATGGAACGGAGCGGGAGGTGGGTTGGGGCCACTGCACTCCAGGCTGGCTGGCTGACTGAGGTATTCTCGCAATAAAGGAATGGAATGGAATGCCGTAGAGTGGAATGGAACGGAGTGGAGTGGAGTGGAATGGAGTGAGTTGGAGCAGAGTGGAATGAAGAATGCAATGGGATGGAAGGGAATTGAATGAAATGCAGTGGAGTGCAGTGGATTGCATTGCAGTGGAATGGAGCAGAATGGAATGGAAAGGAGTGGAATGGACAGGAGTGGAGTGCACTGGAGAGGAGAGGATAGGAATGCAGTGGAATGGAATTGGATGTAATGGAACGTAGAGGAGTGGAGTGGAATGGAGTGGGCCAGAGTGGAATGGAATGGAATGCAATGGAAAGGAATGGAGTGGAATAGAATGGAATGGAATGGAGTGGGATGACTTGTAGTGGGGTGGAGTGAAATGGAGTATAATGGAATGGAGTGGAGTGGAGTGGAATGTGATAGAATGGAGAGGAGGGGAATGGAGCAGAATGGAATGGAGTGCAGCGGAATGGAGTGGAGTGGAATGGAATCAAATGGAGTGGAATGGAACAGAGTGGAATGGAATGGAGTGCAATAGACTAGAATTGAGTGTAGTGTAGTGGAATTTAGTGGAATGGACTGGAATGGAGTGGAATGGAATGGAATTGAGGGGAATGGAATGGAATGGAAAGGAATGGAAAGCAATGGAAAGGAATAGAATTGAATGCAACGGAATTAAAAGAATGCAATGGAATGCAATGGAATAGAATGCAATGGAATGTATAGTTGACATGTAATATGAGCTGAGATTGTGACACTGCACTCCAGCCAGGGTGACATGGTGATATCCTGTCGTAAGAAGTGAATGGAATGCAATGGAGTGAAATGGAATGGAATGAAATGGAATGGAGCGGAGTGGAAGGGAATGGAGTGGAATGATATAGAATGCAGTGGACTGTAATGGCATGGAGTGGAAAGAAGTAGAGTGGAATGGAGTGGAATGGAATGGACTGGCATAGAATGGAGTGGAATTGAATGCAATGGAGTGGATTGGAAAGGAATGCAAAGGAGTAGAGTGGAGTAGAGTGGTGTGGAGTGGAGTGGAATGGAGCTGAATGTACTTCAATGGAGTACAATGGAATGGAACGGAGTGGAATGGAATGGAATGATATGAGGTGGATTGGAGTGGAATGTAGTGGATTGGAATGGAATGGAATAGAATGGAATGGAGTAGAGTGTAATGGAATGCAGTGGCGATAAGTGGAGTGGAATGGAATGCTTTGGAGTAGAGTGGAGTGGAATGGAATGGAATGGAGTGGAGTGGAGGGGAGTGGAGTAGAATGGAATTGAGTGAAGTGGAGTGCAGTTGAATGGAATATCGTGGTGTGGAGTGGAGTGGAAGTGAATGGAGTGAATAGGAGTGGAATGGAGTGGAAGGTAACGGAGTGGAATGGAGTCGAATGGAGTGGAATGGAGTAGAGTGGATTAGAGTGGAATGGTGTCGAACGGACTGGAATGGAATGGAATGGAGTGGAATGGAATTGAATCAAATGGAATGGAGTGGAGTGGAGTGGAATGAAATGAAATGGAAGGGAGTGGAGAGAAACGCAGTTGATTGGAGTGGAATGGAGTGGAATGGAATGAAGTGGAAAGGAGTGGAACGGAGTGAAATTGAATTTAGTGGACTGGAGTGGAATGGAGTTAAATGGAATGGAATGGAATGGAGTGGAATGGAATGGAATGGAGTGGAGTGGAATGGAATAGAATGGCATGGAATGGAATAGAATGGGATGGAGTGGAGTGGAGAGGAGTGGAATGGATTGGAGTGAAGTGGAGTGGAATGGAATTGAGTGGAGCGGAGAGGAAAGGAATGGAATGGAGTGGAGTGGAATGGCATGGAATGGAGTGGAATGGAATGGATAGTAGTGGAGTGGAGTGGAGTGGATTGGAGTGGAGTGGAAGGGAATGGAGTGCAGTGTAATGGACTGGAATGGAGCAGAGCAGAATGGAGTGGACTGGACTGGAGTGGAATGGAATGGGATGGCATGGAATGGGAGCTGAGATTTTACCAATGTGCTCTAGGCAGGGTGACTGGGTGTCATACTCTCAAAAGAAAGGAATGGAATGGAACGCAGTGGAATGGAATGGAACAGAGTGGACATTAGTGGAGTGGAATGTGGAGGAATGGAATGAAATGGAACGTAATGGCATGAAATGGAGTGGTGTGGGGTGGAATGGATTATAGTGGAATGGGGTGGAAAGGAATGGGATGGAGGGGAATGAAGTGGAGTGCAGTGGAGTGGAACGGAGTTGAATGGCATAGAATTGAGTGGACAGTAGTGGAATGTTTTGGAATGCAATGGAATCCATTGTAATAGAATGGAATACAACGGAAAGTTGACATGGAGTGTGAGCTGAGATTGTGCCACTGCACTCCAGAGTGGGTGACACGTTATATCCTGTGGATAGAAAGGAATGGAATGCAATAGAGTGAAATGGAATGGAGTGGAATGGAATTGAATGGAATGGAGTGGAGTGGAGTGGAGTCGAATGGAGACGAATGGAATGGGACGGAGTGGAATGGAACGGAGTGGAGTGGAGTATCGTGGAGTGAAATAGAATGGAATGCACTGGGTTGGAATGGAATGCAATGGACTGCTGAAAGGAAATGTGAGCTGTTATTGTTCCACTGCACTCCAGCCTTTGTGACGGAATGAAATCCTGTGGAAAAAAAGGAATGGAATGGAATGGAATGGAATGGAATGGAATGGAATGGAATGGAATGGAATGGAGTGGAGTGGAGTGTTGTGGAGAGGAGTGTATTGGAGTGGAGTGAAATGGAGTAGAGTGTCGTGGAGGAGAGTGGAATGGAGTGGAATGGAATGGAGAGGAAAGGAACGGAGTGGAGTGGAATGGAACGGAGTGGAGTGGAATGGAATCCAATGGAATGAAATGGAATTGAATCGAATGGAATGAAGAAATATGTGCAGTGATTTGGCCACTGCGCTGGAGCCTGTGTGAGAGAGGGAGATCCTGTCGATAAAACAGTGTGGGATGGAAGGGATTGGAATGGAATGGAATGGAACGTATTGGAGTGGAGTGGAGTGGAATTGAGTGGAGTGGAGTGCACTGGAATGGAATGGAATGCAATGGAATGTAATGGAATGATGAAATGATATGTGAGCTGAGATTGTGCCACTGCACTCCACGCTGGGTGACAGAGTGAGATACTCTTGAAAGAAAGAAATGGAATGGAAAGAATTTTTAATTGGGTGGATTCGAGTGGACTGAAGTAGAGTGCAGTGGAATAGAGAGGAATGGAATGGAATGGAATCGGATGTAAAGGAATGGAATGATGTGGAGTGGAGTGGTGAGGAGTGTAGTGCTGTGGAATGGAGCAGAAAGTAACGGGATGGTGTGGAGTGGAGTGCAGTGCAGTGGAGTGGAGAGGAGTGCAATGGCGTGGAATGGAATCGGATGTAAAGGAACGTACTGGAGTGGAGCGGAGTGGAAAGGAGTGGAATGGAATGGAATTGAATGTAATGGAAAGCAAAGGAATGGAATGGGATGCAATGGAATTTAATGCAATAGAATGCAGTTCAATAGAGAGTTGACATGTAGTGTGAGCTGAGATTGTGCCTAAGCTCTCCAGGCTGTTTGACACAGTGATATCGTGTCGAAAGAATGGAATGGAATGCAGTGGTGTGAAATGGAATGGAATGTAGTGGACAGGAGTAGAATGGAGTGGAGTGAAGAGGAACAGAGTGGAATGGAATGGGATGCAGTGGAATGGAATGCAGTGGAGTGGAGTGAAATAGAAAGAAATGGAATGGGATGGAATGGAATGCAATGGAATGGAGAAGAGAAATGTGAGCTGAGATTGTGTGACTACACTCCAGCCTTAGTGACCGAGAGAGATTCTGTGGAAGGGAAGAACTGATTTCAAAGGAGTGGAATGGAAGGGAATGTAGTACAGTGGAGTAGAGTGGAATGGAGTGAAACAGAATAGAATGGAGTGGAAGGCAATGGAATGGAATGGAATGGAGTGGAGTGGAATAGAGAGGAGTGCACTGCAATGGAGTGGAGTGGAGTGGAAGGGAGTGGAATGCAATGGAATGTAGTGGAGTGCAGTGGAGTGGAATGGAATGGAGTGGACAGGAGTGGAAGGAGTAGAGTGGACTGGAATGGAATAGAATGGAACAGAATGCAGTGGAGTGGAGGGGAGTGGAGGTGAGTGGAGTGGCATGGAGTGGAATGGAATGGAATGGAGTGAAATGGAATCCAATGGATTGGAATGGAGTGGAGTGGAGTGGAGTGGAATGGAGAGGAGTCGAATGGAATGGAAGGGAATGCAACGGAACGCAGTGGTGTGGATTGGAATGCAGTGAAATGGAGTACTATGGAATCTAAAGGAGTGGAGTGGAGTCTAGTGGAGTGGAATGGAATGGAACAAAATGGAATGGAATGGCACGGAATGGAGTGGAGTAGAGTGGAGTGGGAAGGAAGGGAGATGAGTGGAATGGAGAGGAATGGAATGCAGTGGAGTGGATTGGATTGGAATGAACTGGAATGGAGAGGAATGGAATGAAGTGGAACGGAATGGACTGCAATGGAATTGAATGGAGTGAAGTGGAAAGTAGTGGAGTGGAGTGGAATGGAGTGGAAATGAATGGAATGGAGAGGAATGGAAGGGAATGGAGACAAGTGGATAGGAATTGACTGAAGCAGATTGGAGTGGAGTGGAGTGGAGTGGCATGGAATGGAATGAAGTGGATGGGAATGCAATGGAGTGGAATGAAATCGAATAAAATGGAATGGAGTGGAATGGAGAGGAATGGAGTGGAGTGGAGTGGAATGGAGGGGAGTAAGAGGAAGAGAATGGAATGGAATCGAAAGGAGGGAAGTGCAATTGTGTGGAGTGGAGTGGAGATGAAAGGAGTGGAGTGATGTGGAGTCGAGAGGAAAGGAATGGAATGGAATGGAATGGAGTTAAGTGGAGTGGAATGGAGTGGAAGGTAATGGAGTGGAATGAAAAGGAGTGCATTGGAATGGATTGGAATGGAATGGAGTGGAACGGAGTGGAGTAGAATGGAGTGGGTTGCAGAGGAGTGGAATGGAGTGGAATGGAAGGGAACGGAAGGAATGTAGTGGAAAGGAATGGAATGGAGTGGATTGAAATTGAATGGAAAGGATTGGAGTGCAGTGGACTGGAGGGGAGTGGAATAAAATGGAGTATAGTGCAGTGGAATGGAGTGGACTGGAGTGGAGATGAGTGGAGTGGACTGGAATGGAATGGAGTGGAGTGGAATGGTGTGGAGTGGGGTGGAAAGGAATGGAACAGAATGGAATGGAGAGGAATGGAGTGGCATGTAGTGGAGTGGAGTGAAGTGGAAAGGAATGGCATGGAATGGAGTAGAGTGGAATGGAGGGGTATGGAATGGAATGGAATGGAATTGAGTGGAATGGAGTGGAATGGAGTGGAGTGGAGAGGAATGGAATGGAGTGGAAAGGTCTGAAAGGAGTGGAATGGAGTGGAGTGGAATGCAATGGAGTAGATTGGAATGAAGTGGAAAGGAATAGAATGGAGAGAAGTAGAGTAGAATGGAGTGGATTGGAATGGAGGGGAGCAGAGTGGAGTTAACAGCGGTGGATTGGAATACAGTGGATGGGGTAGAGTGGAAGGGAGTGGAATTATATGGAATGGAATGGATTGGAGTGGAGTGGAAGGGAGTGGAGTGGAGTTGAAAGTAGAGGAATCGAAAGAAGTGGAAAGGAGTGGAGTAGAGTGGATTAGAGTGGATTGGAATGGAATGGAGTGGAGTGGAATGGTGTGGAAACGGATGGAAGGGAGGGGAGTGGAATGGAACGAAATGGAATGGAATGTAGTGGAATGGAGAGGAGTGGAGTGGACTGGAGTGGAATGTAATCGAATGGAGTGTACTGGAGTGGAATGTATTTGAGAGGCGGGTAATGGAGAGGAATTGAGTGGAGTGGAGTGGAGTGAAATACATCGGAATGGCACGGAATTGAATGGAATGGAGGGGAGTGGAATGCAGTGGAGTGGAGTCGATTGGAGTGGTGAGGAGTAGAACGGAGTGGCATGGAATGGAGCACAGTGGAATGCAATGGAGTGGAGTGGATTGGAAAGGGGTGGAGTGGAGTGACGATGGGTGAAGTGGAATGTAATGGAGTGGAGTGCAGAGGAGTCTCATGGAATGGAATGGAATGGAACGCAATGGAAGCTGAGATTGTACCACTGCGCTCCAGGATGGGTGACACAGTGTGATACTCTCAAAAGAAAGGAATGGAATGGAATGCAGTGGAATGGAATGGAATGCAATGGGGTGCATTGGAGTGGAGTGGAGTGAAGTGAAGTGGATTGGAGTGGAATGGAGAGGAATGGAACGGAATGGAATGGAATGAAGTAGACTGGAGTGGGGTGGAGTTGAGTGCAATGGAATGGAGCGAAATGGAATCAGATGCAGAGAAATGGAGTAGAGAGGAGTGCAGTAGAGTGGAAAGGAGTGCAATGGAGTGGAATGGAATCGGAAGTAACGGAAAGTAGTGGAGTGGATGGAACGGAAAGGAAAGGAGTGGAGCGGAGTGGAATGGAACGGAGCGGGAGGTGGGTTGGGGCCACTGCACTCCAGGCTGGCTGGCTGACTGAGGTATTCTCGCAATAAAGGAATGGAATGGAATGCCGTAGAGTGGAATGGAACGGAGTGGAGTGGAGTGGAATGGAGTGAGTTGGAGCAGAGTGGAATGAAGAATGCAATGGGATGGAAGGGAATTGAATGAAATGCAGTGGAGTGCAGTGGAGTGCATTGCAGTGGAATGGAGCAGAATGGAATGGAAAGGAGTGGAATGGACAGGAGTGGAGTGCACTGGAGAGGAGAGGATAGGAATGCAGTGGAATGGAATTGGATGTAATGGAACGTAGAGGAGTGGAGTGGAATGGAGTGGGCCAGAGTGGAATGGAATGGAATGCAATGGAAAGGAATGGAGTGGAATAGAATGGAATGGAATGGAATGGAATGGAATGGAGTGGGATGACTTGTAGTGGGGTGGAGTGAAATGGAGTATAATGGAATGGAGTGGAGTGGAGTGGAATGTGATAGAATGGAGAGGAGGGGAATGGAGCAGAATGGAATGGAGTGCAGCGGAATGGAGTGGAGTGGAATGGAATCAAATGGAGTGGAATGGAACAGAGTGGAATGGAATGGAGTGCAATAGACTAGAATTGAGTGTAGTGTAGTGGAATTTAGTGGAATGGACTGGAATGGAGTGGAATGGAATGGAATTGAGGGGAATGGAATGGAATGGAAAGGAATGGAAAGCAATGGAAAGGAATAGAATTGAATGCAACGGAATTAATAGAATGCAATGGAATGCAATGGAATAGAATGCAATGGAATGTATAGTTGACATGTAATATGAGCTGAGATTGTGACACTGCACACCAGCCAGGGTGACATGGTGATATCTTGTCGTAAGAAGTGAATGGAATGCAATGGAGTGAAATGGAATGGAATGAAATGGAATGGAGCGGAGTGGAAGGGAATGGAGTGGAATGAAATAGAATGCAGTGAACTGTAATGGCATGGAGTGGAAAGAAGTAGAGTGGAATGGAGTGGAATGGAATGGACTGGCATAGAATGGAGTGGAATTGAATGCAATGGAGTGGATTGGAAAGGAATGCAAAGGAGTAGAGTGGAGTAGAGTGGTGTGGAGTGGAGTGGAATGGAGCTGAATGTACTTCAATGGAGTACAATGGAATGGAACGGAGTGGAATGGAATGGAATGATATGAGGTGGATTGGAGTGGAATGTAGTGGAGTGGAATGGAATGGAATAGAATGGAATGGAGTAGAGTGTAATGGAATGCAGTGGCGATAAGTAGAGTGGAATGGAATGCATTGGAGTAGAGTGGAGTGGAATGGAATGGAATGGAGTGGAGTGGAGGGGAGTGGAGTGGAATGGAATTGAGTGAAGTGGAGTGCAGTTGAATGGAATATCGTGGTGTGGAGTGGAGTGGAAGTGAATGGAGTGAATAGGAGTGGAATGGAGTGGAAGGTAACGGAGTGGAATGGAGTCGAATGGAGTGGAATGGAGTAGAGTGGATTAGAGTGGAATGGTGTCGAACGGACTGGAATGGAATGGAATGGAGTGGAATGGAATTGAATCAAATGGAATGGAGTGGAGAGGAATGGAGTGGAGTGGAGTGGAATGAAATGAAATGGAAGGGAGTGGAGAGAAACGCAGTTGATTGGAGTGGAGTGGAGTGGAAAGGAATGGAAAGGAGTGGGATGGAGACGTATGGATTGGAGTGGAATGGAGTGGAATGGAATGAAGTGGAAAGGAGTGGAACGGAGTGAAATTGAATTTAGTGGACTGGAGTGGAATGGAGTTAAATGGAATGGAATGGAATGGAGTGGAATGGAATGGAATGGAGTGGAGTGGAATGGAATAGAATGGCATGGAATGGAATAGAATGGGATGGAGTGGAGTGGAGAGGAGTGGAATGGATTGGAGTGAAGTGGAGTGGAATGGAATTGAGTGGAGCGGAGAGGAAAGGAATGGAATGGAGTGGAGTGGAATGGCATGGAATGGAGTGGAATGGAATGGATAGTAGTGGAGTGGAGTGGAGTGGATTGGAGTGTAGTGGAAGGGAATGGAGTGCAGTGTAATGGACTGGAATGGAGCAGAGCAGAATGGAGTGGACTGGACTGGAGTGGAATGGAATGGGATGGCATGGAATGGGAGCTGAGATTTTACCAATGTGCTCTAGGCAGGGTGACTGGGTGTCATACTCTCAAAAGAAAGGAATGGAATGGAACGCAGTGGAATGGAATGGAACAGAGTGGACATTAGTGGAGTGGAATGTGGAGGAATGGAATGAAATGGAACGTAATGGCATGAAATGGAGTGGTGTGGGGTGGAATGGATTATAGTGGAATGGGGTGGAAAGGAATGGGATGGAGTGGAATGAAGTGGAGTGCAGTGGAGTGGAACGGAGTTGAATGGCATAGAATTGAGTGGACAGTAGTGGAATGTTTTGGAATGCAATGGAATCCATTGTAATAGAATGGAATACAACGGAAAGTTGACATGGAGTGTGAGCTGAGATTGTGCCACTGCACTCCAGACTGGGTGACACGTTATATCCTGTGGATAGAAAGGAATGGAATGCAATAGAGTGAAATGGAATGGAGTGGAATGGAATTGAATGGAATGGAGTGGAGTGGAGTGGAGTCGAATGGAGACGAATGGAATGGGACGGAGTGGAATGGAACGGAGTGGAGTGGAGTATCGTGGAGTGAAATAGAATGGAATGCACTGGGTTGGAATGGAATGCAATGGACTGCTGAAAGGAAATGTGAGCTGTTATTGTTCCACTGCACTCCAGCCTTTGTGACGGAATGAAATCCTGTGGAAAAAAAGGAATGGAATGGAATGGAATGGAATGGAATGGAATGGAATGGAATGGAATGGAATGGAGTGGAGTGGAGTGTTGTGGAGAGGAGTGTAGTGGAGTGGAGTGAAATGGAGTGGAGTGTCGTGGAGAAGAGTGGAATGGAGTGGAATGGAATGGAGAGGAAAGGAACGGAGTGGAGTGGAATGGAACGGAGTGGAGTGGAATGGAATCCAATGGAATGAAATGGAATTGAATCGAATGGAATGAAGAAATATGTGCAGTGATTTGGCCACTGCGCTGGAGCCTGTGTGAGAGAGGGAGATCCTGTCGATAAAACAGTGTGGAATGGAAGGGATTGGAATGGAATGGAATGGAACGTATTGGAGTGGAGTGGAGTGGAATTGAGTGGAGTGGAGTGCACTGGAATGGAATGGAATGCAATGGAATGTAATGGAATGATGAAATGATATGTGAGCTGAGATTGTGCCACTGCACTCCACGCTGGGTGACAGAGTGAGATACTCTTGAAAGAAAGAAATGGAATGGAAAGAATTTTTAATTGGGTGGATTCGAGTGGACTGAAGTAGAGTGCAGTGGAATAGAGAGGAATGGAATGGAATGGAATCGGATGTAAAGGAATGGAATGATGTGGAGTGGAGTGGTGAGGAGTGTAGTGCTGTGGAATGGAGCAGAAAGTAACGGGATGGTGTGGAGTGGAGTGCAGTGCAGTGGAGTGGAGAGGAGTGCAATGGCGTGGAATGGAATCGGATGTAAAGGAACGTACTGGAGTGGAGCGGAGTGGAAAGGAGTGGAATGGAATGGAATTGAATGTAATGGAAAGCAAAGGAATGGAATGGGATGCAATGGAATTTAATGCAATAGAATGCAGTTCAATAGAGAGTTGACATGTAATGTGAGCTGAGATTGTGCCTAAGCTCTCCAGGCTGTTTGACACAGTGATATCGTGTGGAAAGAATGGAATGGAATGCAGTGGTGTGAAATGGAATGGAATGTAGTGGACAGGAGTAGAATGGAGTGGAGTGAAGAGGAACAGAGTGGAATGGAATGGGATGCAGTGGAATGGAATGCAGTGGAGTGGAATGAAATAGAAAGAAATGGAATGGGATGGAATGGAATGCAATGGAATGGAGAAGAGAAATGTGAGCTGAGATTGTGTGACTACACTCCAGCCTTAGTGACCGAGAGAGATTCTGTGGAAGGAAAGAACTGATTTCAAAGGAGTGGAATGGAAGGGAATGTAGTACAGTGGAGTAGAGTGGAATGGAGTGAAACAGAATAGAATGGAGTGGAAGGCAATGGAATGGAATGGAATGGAGTGGAGTGGAATAGAGAGGAGTGCACTGCAATGGAGTGGAGTGGAGTGGAAGGGAGTGGAATGCAATGGAATGTAGTGGAGTGCAGTGGAGTGGAATGGAATGGAGTGGACAGGAGTGGAAGGAGTAGAGTGGACTGGAATGGAATAGAATGGAACAGAATGCAGTGGAGTGGAGGGGAGTGGAGGTGAGTGGAGTGGCATGGAGTGGAATGGAATGGAATGGAGTGAAATGGAATCCAATGGATTGGAATGGAGTGGAGTGGAGTGGAGTGGAATGGAGATGAGTCGAATGGAATGGAAGGGAATGCAACGGAACGCAGTGGTGTGGATTGGAATGCAGTGAAATGGAGTACTATGGAATCTAAAGGAGTGGAGTGGAGTCTAGTGGAGTGGAATGGAATGGAACAAAATGGAATGGAATGGCACGGAATGGAGTGGAGTAGAGTGGAGTGGGAAGGAAGGGAGATGAGTGGAATGGAGAGGAATGGAATGCAGTGGAGTGGATTGGATTGGAATGAACTGGAATGGAGAGGAAAGGAATGAAGTGGAACGGAATGGACTGCAATGGAATTGAATGGAGTGAAGTGGAAAGTAGTGGAGTGGAGTGGAATGGAGTGGAAATGAATGGAATGGAGTGGAATGGAAGGGAATGGAGACAAGTGGATAGGAATTGACTGAAGCAGATTGGAGTGGAGTGGAGTGGAGTGGCATGGAATGGAATGAAGTGGATGGGAATGCAATGGAGTGGAATGAAATGGAATAAAATGGAATGGAGTGGAATGGAGAGGAATGGAGTGGAGTGGAGTGGAATGGAGGGGAGTAAGAGGAAGAGAATGGAATGGAATCGAAAGGAGGGAAGTGCAATTGTGTGGAGTGGAGTGGAGATGAAAGGAGTGGAGTGATGTGGAGTCGAGAGGAAAGGAATGGAATGGAATGGAATGGAGTTAAGTGGAGTGGAATGGAGTGGAAGGTAATGGAGTGGAATGAAAAGGAGTGGATTGGAATGGAGTGGAATGGAATGGAGTGGAACGGAGTGGAGTAGAATGGAGTGGGTTGCAGAGGAGTGGAATGGAGTGGAATGGAAGGGAACGGAAAGGAATGTAGTGGATAGGAATGGAATGGAGTGGATTGAAATTGAATGGAAAGGATTGGAGTGCAGTGGACTGGAGGGGAGTGGAATAAAATGGAGTATAGTGCAGTGGAATGGAGTGGACTGGAGTGGAGATGAGTGGAGTGGACTGGAATGGAATGGAGTGGAGTGGAATGGTGTGGAGTGGGGTGGAAAGGAATGGAACAGAATGGAATGGAGAGGAATGGAGTGGCATGTAGTGGAGTGGAGTGAAGTGGAAAGGAATGGCATGGAATGGAGTAGAGTGGAATGGAGGGGTATGGAATGGAATGGAATGGAATTGAGTGGAATGGAGTGGAATGGAGTGGAGTGGAGAGGAATGGAATGGAGTGGAAAGGTCTGAAAGGAGTGGAATGGAGTGGAGTGGAATGCAATGGAGTAGATTGGAATGAAGTGGAAAGGAATAGAATGGAGAGAAGTAAAGTAGAATGGAGTGGATTGGAATGGAGGGGAGCAGAGTGGAGTTAACAGCGGTGGATTGGAATACAGTGGATGGGGTAGAGTGGAAGGGAGTGGAATTATATGGAATGGAATGGATTGGAGTGGAGTGGAAGGGAGTGGAGTGGAGTTGAAAGTAGAGGAATCGAAAGAAGTGGAAAGGAGTGGAGTAGAGTGGATTAGAGTGGATTGGAATGGAATGGAGTGGAGTGGAATGGTGTGGAAACGAATGGAAGGGAGGGGAGTGGAATGGAACGAAATGGAATGGAATGTAGTGGAATGGAGAGGAGTGGAGTGGACTGGAGTGGAATGTAATCGAATGGAGTGTACTGGAGTGGAATGTATTTGAGAGGCGGGTAATGGAGAGGAATTGAGTGGAGTGGAGTGGAGTGAAATACATCGGAATGGCACGGAATTGAATGGAATGGAGGGGAGTGGAATGCAGTGGAGTGGAGTCGATTGGAGTGGTGAGGAGTAGAACGGAGTGGCATGGAATGGAGCACAGTGGAATGCAATGGAGTGGAGTGGATTGGAAAGGGGTGGAGTGGAGTGACGATGGGTGAAGTGGAATGTAATGGAGTGGAGTGCAGAGGAGTCTCATGGAATGGAATGGAATGGAACGCAATGGAAGCTGAGATTGTACCACTGCGCTCCAGGATGGGTGACACAGTGTGATACTCTCAAAAGAAAGGAATGGAATGGAATGGAATGCAATGGGGTGCATTGGAGTGGAGTGGAGTGAAGTGAAGTGGATTGGAGTGGAATGGAGAGGAATGGAACGGAATGGAATGGAATGAAGTAGACTGGAGTGGGGTGGAGTTGAGTGCAATGGAATGGAGCGAAATGGAATCAGATGCAGAGAAATGGAGTAGAGAGGAGTGCAGTAGAGTGGAAAGGAGTGCAATGGAGTGGAATGGAATCGGAAGTAACGGAAAGTAGTGGAGTGGATGGAACGGAAAGGAAAGGAGTGGAGCGGAGTGGAATGGAATGGAGCGGGAGGTGGGTTGGGGCCACTGCACTCCAGGCTGGCTGGCTGACTGAGGTATTCTCGCAATAAAGGAATGGAATGGAATGCCGTAGAGTGGAATGGAACGGAGTGGAGTGGAGTGGAATGGAGTGAGTTGGAGCAGAGTGGAATGAAGAATGCAATGGGATGGAAGGGAATTGAATGAAATGCAGTGGAGTGCAGTGGATTGCATTGCAGTGGAATGGAGCAGAATGGAATGGAAAGGAGTGGAATGGACAGGAGTGGAGTGCACTGGAGAGGAGAGGATAGGAATGCAGTGGAATGGAATTGGATGTAATGGAACGTAGAGGAGTGGAGTGGAATGGAGTGGGCCAGAGTGGAATGGAATGGAATGCAATGGAAAGGAATGGAGTGGAATAGAATGGAATGGAATGGAATGGAATGGAGTGGGATGACTTGTAGTGGGGTGGAGTGAAATGGAGTATAATGGAATGGAGTGGAGTGGAGTGGAATGTGATAGAATGGAGAGGAGGGGAATGGAGCAGAATGGAATGGAGTGCAGCGGAATGGAGTGGAGTGGAATGGAATCAAATGGAGTGGAATGGAACAGAGTGGAATGGAATGGAGTGCAATAGACTAGAATTGAGTGTAGTGTAGTGGAATTTAGTGGAATGGACTGGAATGGAGTGGAATGGAATGGAATTGAGGGGAATGGAATGGAATGGAAAGGAATGGAAAGCAATGGAAAGGAATAGAATTGAATGCAACGGAATTAAAAGAATGCAATGGAATGCAATGGAATAGAATGCAATGGAATGTATAGTTGACATGTAATATGAGCTGAGATTGTGACACTGCACTCCAGCCAGGGTGACATGGTGATATCCTGTCGTAAGAAGTGAATGGAATGCAATGGAGTGAAATGGAATGGAATGAAATGGAATGGAGCGGAGTGGAAGGGAATGGAGTGGAATGAAATAGAATGCAGTGGACTGTAATGGCATGGAGTGGAAAGAAGTAGAGTGGAATGGAGTGGAATGGAATGGACTGGCATAGAATGGAGTGGAATTGAATGCAATGGAGTGGATTGGAAAGGAATGCAAAGGAGTAGAGTGGAGTAGAGTGGTGTGGAGTGGAGTGGAATGGAGCTGAATGTACTTCAATGGAGTACAATGGAATGGAACGGAGTGGAATGGAATGGAATGATATGAGGTGGATTGGAGTGGAATGTAGTGGAGTGGAATGGAATGGAATAGAATGGAATGGAGTAGAGTGTAATGGAATGCAGTGGCGATAAGTGGAGTGGAATGGAATGCATTGGAGTAGAGTGGAGTGGAATGGAATGGAATGGAGTGGAGTGGAGGGGAGTGGAGTGGAATGGAATTGGGTGAAGTGGAGTGCAGTTGAATGGAATATCGTGGTGTGGAGTGGAGTGGAAGTGAATGGAGTGAATAGGAGTGGAATGGAGTGGAAGGTAACGGAGTGGAATGGAGTCGAATGGAGTGGAATGGAGTAGAGTGGATTAGAGTGGAATGGTGTCGAACGGACTGGAATGGAATGGAATGAAGTGGAATGGAATTGAATCAAATGGAATGGAGTGGAGTGGAATGGAGTGGAGTGGAGTGGAATGAAATGAAATGGAAGGGAGTGGAGAGAAACGCAGTTGATTGGAGTGGAGTGGAGTGGAAAGGAATGGAAAGGAGTGGGATGGAGACGTATGGATTGGAGTGGAATGGAGTGGAATGGAATGAAGTGGAAAGGAGTGGAACGGAGTGAAATTGAATTTAGTGGACTGGAGTGGAATGGAGTTAAATGGAATGGAATGGAATGGAGTGGAATGGAATGGAATGGAGTGGAGTGGAATGGAATAGAATGGCATGGAATGGAATAGAATGGGATGGAGTGGAGTGGAGAGGAGTGGAATGGATTGGAGTGAAGTGGAGTGGAATGGAATTGAGTGGAGCGGAGAGGAAAGGAATGGAATGGAGTGGAGTGGAATGGCATGGAATGGAGTGGAATGGAATGGATAGTAGTGGAGTGGAGTGGAGTGGATTGGAGTGTAGTGGAAGGGAATGGAGTGCAGTGTAATGGACTGGAATGGAGCAGAGCAGAATGGAGTGGACTGGACTGGAGTGGAATGGAATGGGATGGCATGGAATGGGAGCTGAGATTTTACCAATGTGCTCTAGGCAGGGTGACTGGGTGTCATACTCTCAAAAGGAAGGAATGGAATGGAACGCAGTGGAATGAAATGGAACAGAGTGGACATTAGTGGAGTGGAATGTGGAGGAATGGAATGAAATGGAACGTAATGGCATGAAATGGAGTGGTGTGGGGTGGAATGGATTATAGTGGAATGGGGTGGAAAGGAATGGGATGGAGTGGAATGAAGTGGAGTGCAGTGGAGTGGAACGGAGTTGAATGGCATAGAATTGAGTGGACAGTAGTGGAATGTTTTGGAATGCAATGGAATCCATTGTAATAGAATGGAATACAACGGAAAGTTGACATGGAGTGTGAGCTGAGATTGTGCCACTGCACTCCAGACTGGGTGACACGTTATATCCTGTGGATAGAAAGGAATGGAATGCAATAGAGTGAAATGGAATGGAGTGGAATGGAATTGAATGGAATGGAGTGGAGTGGAGTGGAGTCGAATGGAGACGAATGGAATGGGACGGAGTGGAATGGAACGGAGTGGAGTGGAGTATCGTGGAGTGAAATAGAATGGAATGCACTGGGTTGGAATGGAATGCAATGGACTGCTGAAAGGAAATGTGAGCTGTTATTGTTCCACTGCACTCCAGCCTTTGTGACGGAATGAAATCCTGTGGAAAAAAAGGAATGGAATGGAATGGAATGGAATGGAATGGAATGGAGTGGAGTGGAGTGGAGTGGTGTGCAGAGGAGTGTAGTGGAGTGGAGTGAAATGGAGTGGAGTGTCGTGGTGGAGAGTGGAATGGAGTGGAATGGAATGGAGAGGAAAGGAACGGAGTGGAGTGGAATGGAACGGAGTGGAGTGGAATGGAATCCAATGGAATGAAATGGAATTGAATCGAATGGAATGAGGAAATATGTGCAGTGATTTGGCCACTGCGCTGGAGCCTGTGTGAGAGAGGGAGATCCTGTCGATAAAACAGTGTGGAATGGAAGGGATTGGAATGGAATGGAATGGAACGTACTGGAGTGGAGTGGAGTGGAATTGAGTGGAGTGGAGTGCACTGGAATGGAACGGAATGCAATGGAATGTAATGGAATGATGAAATGATATGTGAGCTGAGATTGTGCCACTGCACTCCACGCTGGGTGACAGAGTGAGATACTCTTGAAAGAAAGAAATGGAATGGAAAGAATTTTTAATTGGGTGGATTCGAGTGGACTGAAGTAGAGTGCAGTGGAATAGAGAGGAATGGAATGGAATGGAATCGGATGTAAAGGAATGGAATGATGTGGAGTGGAGTGGTGAGGAGTGTAGTGCTGTGGAATGGAGCAGAAAGTAACGGGATGTTGTGGAGTGGAGTGCAGTGCAGTGGAGTGGAGAGGAGTGCAATGGCGTGGAATGGAATCGGATGTAAAGGAACGTACTGGAGTGGAGCGGAGTGGAAAGGAGTGGAATGGAATGGAATTGAATGTAATGGAAAGCAAAGGAATGGAATGGGATGCAATGGAATTTAATGCAATAGAATGCAGTTCAATAGAGAGTTGACATGTAGTGTGAGCTGAGATTGTGCCTAAGCTCTCCAGGCTGTTTGACACAGTGATATCGTGTCGAAAGAATGGAATGGAATGCAGTGGTGTGAAATGGAATGGAATGTAGTGGACAGGAGTAGAATGGAGTGGAGTGAAGAGGAACAGAGTGGAATGGAATGGGATGCAGTGGAATGGAATGCAGTGGAGTGCAGTGAAATAGAAAGAAATGGAATGGGATGGAATGGAATGCAATGGAATGGAGAAGAGAAATGTGAGCTGAGATTGTGTGACTACACTCCAGCCTTAGTGACCGAGAGAGATTCTGTGGAAGGAAAGAACTGATTTCAAAGGAGTGGAATGGAAGGGAATGTAGTACAGTGGAGTAGAGTGGAATGGAGTGAAACAGAATAGAATGGAGTGGAAGGCAATGGAATGGAATGGAATGGAGTGGAGTGGAATAGAGAGGAGTGCACTGCAATGGAGTGGAGTGGAGTGGAAGGGAGTGGAATGCAATGGAATGTAGTGGAGTGCAGTGGAGTGGAATGGAATGGAGTGGACAGGAGTGGAAGGAGTAGAGTGGACTGGAATGGAATAGAATGGAACAGAATGCAGTGGAGTGGAGGGGAGTGGAGGTGAGTGGAGTGGCATGGAGTGGAATGGAATGGAATGGAGTGAAATGGAATCCAATGGATTGGAATGGAGTGGAGTGGAGTGGAGTGGAATGGAGAGGAGTGGAATGGAATGGAAGGGAATGCAACGGAACGCAGTGGTGTGGATTGGAATGCAGTGAAATGGAGTACTATGGAATCTAAAGGAGTGGAGTGGAGTCTAGTGGAGTGGAATGGAATGGAACAAAATGGAATGGAATGGCACGGAATGGAGTGGAGTAGAGTGGAGTGGGAAGGAAGGGAGATGAGTGGAATGGAGAGGAATGGAATGCAGTGGAGTGGATTGGATTGGAATGAACTGGAATGGAGAGGAATGGAATGAAGTGGAACGGAATGGACTGCAATGGAATTGAATGGAGTGAAGTGGAAAGTAGTGGAGTGGAGTGGAATGGAGTGGAAATGAATGGAATGGAGTGGAATGGAAGGGAATGGAGACAAGTGGATATTAATTGACTGAAGCAGATTGGAGTGGATTGGAGTGGAGTGGCATGGAATGGAATGAAGTGGATGGGAATGCAATGGAGTGGAATGAAATGGAATATAATGGAATGGAGTGGAATGGAGAGGAATGGAGTGGAGTGGAGTGGAATGGAGGGGAGTAAGAGGAAGAGAATGGAATGGAATCGAAAGGAGGGAAGTGCAATTGTGTGGAGTGGAGTGGAGATGAAAGGAGTGGAGTGATGTGGAGTCGAGAGGAAAGGAATGGAATGGAATGGAATGGAGTTAAGTGGAGTGGAATGGAGTGGAAGGTAATGGAGTGGAATGAAAAGGAGTGGATTGGAATGGAGTGGAATGGAATGGAGTGGAACGGAGTGGAGTAGAATGGAGTGGGTTGCAGAGGAGTGGAATGGAGTGGAATGGAAGGGAACGGAAAGGAATGTAGTGGAAAGGAATGGAATGGAGTGGATTGAAATTGAATGGAAAGGATTGGAGTGCAGTGGACTGGAGGGGAGTGGAATAAAATGGAGTATAGTGCAGTGGAATGGAGTGGACTGGAGTGGAGATGAGTGGAGTGGACTGGAATGGAATGGAGTGGAGTGGAATGGTGTGGAGTGGGGTGGAAAGGAATGGAACAGAATGGAATGGAGAGGAATGGAGTGGCATGTAGTGGAGTGGAGTGAAGTGGAAAGGAATGGCATGGAATGGAGTAGAGTGGAATGGAGGGGTATGGAATGGAATGGAATGGAATTGAGTGGAATGGAGTGGAATGGAGTGGAGTGGAGAGGAATGGAATGGAGTGGAAAGGTCTGAAAGGAGTGGAATGGAGTGGAGTGGAATGCAATGGAGTAGATTGGAATGAAGTGGAAAGGAATAGAATGGAGAGAAGTAAAGTAGAATGGAGTGGATTGGAATGGAGGGGAGCAGAGTGGAGTTAACAGCGGTGGATTGGAATACAGTGGATGGGGTAGAGTGGAAGGGAGTGGAATTATATGGAATGGAATGGATTGGAGTGGAGTGGAAGGGAGTGGAGTGGAGTTGAAAGTAGAGGAATCGAAAGAAGTGGAAAGGAGTGGAGTAGAGTGGATTAGAGTGGATTGGAATGGAATGGAGTGGAGTGGAATGGTGTGGAAACGAATGGAAGGGAGGGGAGTGGAATGGAACGAAATGGAATGGAATGTAGTGGAATGGAGAGGAGTGGAGTGGACTGGAGTGGAATGTAATCGAATGGAGTGTACTGGAGTGGAATGTATTTGAGAGGCGGGTAATGGAGAGGAATTGAGTGGAGTGGAGTGGAGTGAAATACATCGGAATGGCACGGAATTGAATGGAATGGAGGGGAGTGGAATGCAGTGGAGTGGAGTCGATTGGAGTGGTGAGGAATAGAACGGAGTGGCATGGAATGGAGCACAGTGGAATGCAATGGAGTGGAGTGGATTGGAAAGGGGTGGAGTGGAGTGACGATGGGTGAAGTGGAATGTAATGGAGTGGAGTGCAGAGGAGTCTCATGGAATGGAATGGAATGGAACGCAATGGAAGCTGAGATTGTACCACTGCGCTCCAGGATGGGTGACACAGTGTGATACTCTCAAAAGAAAGGAATGGAATGGAATGCAGTGGAATGGAATGGAATGCAATGGGGTGCATTGGAGTGGAGTGGAGTGAAGTGAAGTGGATTGGAGTGGAATGGAGAGGAATGGAACGGAATGGAATGGAATGAAGTAGACTGGAGTGGGGTGGAGTTGAGTGCAATGGAATGGAGCGAAATGGAATCAGATGCAGAGAAATGGAGTAGAGAGGAGTGCAGTAGAGTGGAAAGGAGTGCAATGGAGTGGAATGGAATCGGAAGTAACGGAAAGTAGTGGAGTGGATGGAACGGAAAGGAAAGGAGTGGAGCGGAGTGGAATGGAACGGAGCGGGAAGTGGGTTGGGGCCACTGCACTCCAGGCTGGCTGGCTGACTGAGGTATTCTCGCAAAAAAGGAATGGAATGCAATGCCGTAGAGTGGAATGGAACGGAGTGGAGTGGAGTGGAATGGAGTGAGTTGGAGCAGAGTGGAATGAAGAATGCAATGGGATGGAAGGGAATTGAATGAAATGCAGTGGAGTGCAGTGGATTGCATTGCAGTGGAATGGAGCAGAATGGAATGGAAAGGAGTGGAATGGACAGGAGTGGAGTGCACTGGAGAGGAGAGGATAGGAATGCAGTGGAATGGAATTGGATGTAATGGAACGTAGAGGAGTGGAGTGGAATGGAGTGGGCCAGAGTGGAATGGAATGGAATGCAATGGAAAGGAATGGAGTGGAATAGAATGGAATGGAATGGAATGGAATGGAGTGGGATGACTTGTAGTGGGGTGGAGTGAAATGGAGTATAATGGAATGGAGTGGAGTGGAGTGGAATGTGATAGAATGGAGAGGAGGGGAATGGAGCAGAATGGAATGGAGTGCAGCGGAATGGAGTGGAGTGGAATGGAATCAAATGGAGTGGAATGGAACAGAGTGGAATGGAATGGAGTGCAATAGACTAGAATTGAGTGTAGTGTAGTGGAATTTAGTGGAATGGACTGGAATGGAGTGGAATGGAATGGAATTGAGGGGAATGGAATGGAATGGAAAGGAATGGAAAGCAATGGAAAGGAATAGAATTGAATGCAACGGAATTAAAAGAATGCAATGGAATGCAATGGAATAGAATGCAATGGAATGTATAGTTGACATGTAATATGAGCTGAGATTGTGACACTGCACACCAGCCAGGGTGACATGGTGATATCTTGTCGTAAGAAGTGAATGGAATGCAATGGAGTGAAATGGAATGGAATGAAATGGAATGGAGCGGAGTGGAAGGGAATGGAGTGGAATGAAATAGAATGCAGTGGACTGTAATGGCATGGAGTGGAAAGAAGTAGAGTGGAATGGAGTGGAATGGAATGGACTGGCATAGAATGGAGTGGAATTGAATGCAATGGAGTGGATTGGAAAGGAATGCAAAGGAGTAGAGTGGAGTAGAGTGGTGTGGAGTGGAGTGGAATGGAGCTGAATGTACTTCAATGGAGTACAATGGAATGGAACGGAGTGGAATGGAATGGAATGATATGAGGTGGATTGGAGTGGAATGTAGTGGAGTGGAATGGAATGGAATAGAATGGAATGGAGTAGAGTGTAATGGAATGCAGTGGCGATAAGTGGAGTGGAATGGAATGCATTGGAGTAGAGTGGAGTGGAATGGAATGGAATGGAGTGGAGTGGAGGGGAGTGGAGTGGAATGGAATTGAGTGAAGTGGAGTGCAGTTGAATGGAATATCGTGGTGTGGAGTGGAGTGGAAGTGAATGGAGTGAATAGGAGTGGAATGGAGTGGAAGGTAACGGAGTGGAATGGAGTCGAATGGAGTGGAATGGAGTAGAGTGGATTAGAGTGGAATGGTGTCGAACGGACTGGAATGGAATGGAATGGAGTGGAATGGAATTGAATCAAATGGAATGGAGTGGAGTGGAGTGGAGTGGAATGAAATGAAATGGAAGGGAGTGGAGAGAAACGCAGTTGATTGGAGTGGAGTGGAGTGGAAAGGAATGGAAAGGAGTGGGATGGAGACGTATGGATTGGAGTGGAATGGAGTGGAATGGAATGAAGTGGAAAGGAGTGGAACGGAGTGAAATTGAATTTAGTGGACTGGAGTGGAATGGAGTTAAATGGAATGGAATGGAATGGAGTGGAATGGAATGGAATTGAGTGGAGTGGAATGGAATAGAAAGGCATGGAATGGAATAGAATGGGATGGAGTGGAGTGGAGAGGAGTGGAATGGATTGGAGTGAAGTGGAGTGGAATGGAATTGAGTGGAGCGGAGAGGAAAGGAATGGAATGGAGTGGAGTGGAATGGCATGGAAAGGAGTGGAATGGAATGGATAGTAGTGGAGTGAAGTGGAGTGGATTGGAGTGTAGTGGAAGGGAATGGAGTGCAGTGTAATGGACTGGAATGGAGCAGAGCAGAATGGAGTGGACTGGACTGGAGTGGAATGGAATGGGATGGCATGGAATGGGAGCTGAGATTTTACCAATGTGCTCTAGGCAGGGTGACTGGGTGTCATACTCTCAAAAGAAAGGAATGGAATGGAACGCAGTGGAATGGAATGGAACAGAGTGGACATTAGTGGAGTGGAATGTGGAGGAATGGAATGAAATGGAACGTAATGGCATGAAATGGAGTGGTGTGGGGTGGAATGGATTATAGTGGAATGGGGTGGAAAGGAATGGGATGGAGTGGAATGAAGTGGAGTGCAGTGGAGTGGAACGGAGTTGAATGGCATAGAATTGAGTGGACAGTAGTGGAATGTTTTGGAATGCAATGGAATCCATTGTAATAGAATGGAATACAACGGAAAGTTGACATGGAGTGTGAGCTGAGATTGTGCCACTGCACTCCAGACTGGGTGACACGTTATATCCTGTGGATAGAAAGGAATGGAATGCAATAGAGTGAAATGGAATGGAGTGGAATGGAATTGAATAGAATGGAGTGGAGTGGAGTGGAGTCGAATGGAGACGAATGGAATGGGACGGAGTGGAATGGAACGGAGTGGAGTGGAGTATCGTGGAGTGAAATAGAATGGAATGCACTGGGTTGGAATGGAATGCAATGGACTGCTGAAAGGAAATGTGAGCTGTTATTGTTCCACTGCACTCCAGCCTTTGTGACGGAATGAAATCCTGTGGAAAAAAAGGAATGGAATGGAATGGAATGGAATGGAATGGAATGGAATGGAATGGATTGGAGTGGAGTGGAGTGGTGTGGAGAGGAGTGTAGTGGAGTGGAGTGGAGTGAAATGGAGTGGAGTGTCGTGGAGGAGAGTGGAATGGAGTGGAATGGAATGGAGAGGAAAGGAACGGAGTGGAGTGGAATGGAACGGAGTGGAGTGGAATGGAATCCAATGGAATGAAATGGAATTGAATCCAATGCAATGAAGAAATATGTGCAGTGATTTGGCCACTGCGCTGGAGCCTGTGTGAGAGAGGGAGATCCTGTTGATAAAACAGTGTGGAATGGAAGGGATTGGAATGGAATGGAATGGAACGTATTGGAGTGGAGTGGAGTGGAATTGAGTGGAGTGGAGTGCACTGGAATGGAATGGAATGCAATGGAATGTGATGGAATGATGAAATGATATGTGAGCTGAGATTGTGCCACTGCACTCCACGCTGGGTGACAGAGTGAGATACTCTTGAAAGAAAGAAATGGAATGGAAAGAATTTTTAATTGGGTGGATTCGAGTGGACTGAAGTAGAGTGCAGTGGAATAGAGAGGAATGGAATGGAATGGAATCGGATGTAAAGGAATGGAATGATGTGGAGTGGAGTGGTGAGGAGTGTAGTGCTGTGGAATGGAGCAGAAAGTAACGGGATGGTGTGGAGTGGAGTGCAGTGCAGTGGAGTGGAGAGGAGTGCAATGGCGTGGAATGGAATCGGATGTAAAGGAACGTACTGGAGTGGAGCGGAGTGGAAAGGAGTGGAATGGAATGGAATTGAATGTAATGGAAAGCAAAGGAATGGAATGGGATGCAATGGAATTTAATGCAATAGAATGCAGTTCAATAGAGAGTTGACATGTAATGTGAGCTGAGATTGTGCCTAAGCTCTCCAGGCTGTTTGACACAGTGATATCGTGTGGAAAGAATGGAATGGAATGCAGTGGTGTGAAATGGAATGGAATGTAGTGGACAGGAGTAGAATGGAGTGGAGTGAAGAGGAACAGAGTGGAATGGAATGGGATGCAGTGGAATGGAATGCAGTGGAGTGGAGTGAAATAGAAAGAAATGGAATGGGATGGAATGGAATGCAATGGAATGGAGAAGAGAAATGTGAGCTGAGATTGTGTGACTACACTCCAGCCTTAGTGACCGAGAGAGATTCTGTGGAAGGAAAGAACTGATTTCAAAGGAGTGGAATGGAAGGGAATGTAGTACAGTGGAGTAGAGTGGAATGGAGTGAAACAGAATAGAATGGAGTGGAAGGCAATGGAATGGAATGGAATGGAGTGGAGTGGAATAGAGAGGAGTGCACTGCAATGGAGTGGAGTGGAGTGGAAGGGAGTGGAATGCAATGGAATGTAGTGGAGTGCAGTGGAGTGGAATGGAATGGAGTGGACAGGAGTGGAAGGAGTAGAGTGGACTGGAATGGAATAGAATGGAACAGAATGCAGTGGAGTGGAGGGGAGTGGAGGTGAGTGGAGTGGCATGGAGTGGAATGGAATGGAATGGAGTGAAATGGAATCCAATGGATTGGAATGGAGTGGAGTGGAGTGGAGTGGAATGGAGAGGAGTCGAATGGAATGGAAGGGAATGCAACGGAACGCAGTGGTGTGGATTGGAATGCAGTGAAATGCAGTACTATGCAATCTAAAGGAGTGGAGTGGAGTCTAGTGGAGTGGAATGGAATGTAACAAAATGGAATGGAATGGCACGGAATGGAGTGGAGTAGAGTGGAGTGGGAAGGAAGGGAGATGAGTGGAATGGAGAGGAACGGAATGCAGAGGAGTGGATTGGATTGGAATGAACTGGAATGGCGAGGAATGGAATGAAGTGGAAAGGAATGGACCGCAATGGAATTGAAAGGAGTGAAGTGGAAAGTAGTGGAGTGGAGTGGAATGGAGTGGAAATGAATGGAATGGAGTGGAATGGAAGGGAATGGAGGCAAGTGGATAGGAATTGACTGAAGCAGATTGGAGTGGAGTGGAGTGGAGTGGCATGGAATGGAATGAAGTGGATGGGAATGCAATGGAGTGGAATGAAATGGAATAAAATGGAATGGAGTGGAATGGAGAGGAATGGAGTGGAAGTGGAGTGGAATGGAGGGGAGTAAGAGGAAGAGAATGGAATGGAATCGAAAGGAGGGAAGTGCAATTGTGTGGAGTGGAGTGGAGATGAAAGGAGTGGAGTGATGTGGAGTCGAGAGGAAAGGAATGGAATGGAATGGAATGGAGTTAAGTGGAGTGGAATGGAGTGGAATGTAAAGGAGTGGAATGAAAAGGAGTGGATTGGAATGGAGTGGAATGGAATGGAGTGGAACGGAGTGGAGTAGAATGGAGTGGGTTGCAGAGGAGTGGAATGGAGTGGAATGGAAGGGAACGGAAAGGAATGTAGTGGAAAGGAATGGAATGGAGTGGATTGAAATTGAATGGAAAGGATTGGAGTGCAGTGGACTGGAGGGGAGTGGAATAAAATGGAGTATAGTGCAGTGGAATGGAGTGGACTGGAATGGAGATGAGTGGAGTGGACTGAAATGGAATGGAACGGAGTGGAGTGGAATGGTGTGGAGTGGGGTGGAAAGGAGTGGAACAGAATGGAATGGAGAGGAATGGAGTGGCATGTAGTGGAGTGGAGTGAAGTGGAAAGGAATGGCATGGAATGGAGTAGAGTGGAATGGAGGGGTATGGAATGGAATGGAATGGAATTGAGTGGAATGGAGTGGAATGGAGTGGAGTGGAGAGGAATGGAATGGAGTGGAAAGGTCTGAAAGGAGTGGAATGGAGTGGAGTGGAATGCAATGGAGTAGATTGGAATGAAGTGGAAAGGAATAGAATGGAGAGAAGTAGAGTAGAATGGAGTGGATTGGAATGGAGGGGAGCAGAGTGGAGTTAACAGCGGTGGATTGGAATACAGTGGATGGGGTAGAGTGGAAGGGAGTGGAATTATATGGAATGGAATGGATTGGAGTGGAGTGGAAGGGAGTGGAGTGGAGTTGAAAGTAGAGGAATCGAAAGAAGTGGAAAGGAGTGGAGTAGAGTGGATTAGAGTGGATTGGAATGGAATGGAGTGGAGTGGAATGGTGTGGAAACGAATGGAAGGGAGGGGAGTGGAATGGAACGAAATGGAATGGAATGTAGTGGAATGGAGAGGAGTGGAGTGGACTGGAGTGGAATGTAATCGAATGGAGTGTACTGGAGTGGAATGTATTTGAGAGGCGGGTAATGGAGAGGAATTGAGTGGAGTGGAGTGGAGTGAAATACATCGGAATGGCACGGAATTGAATGGAATGGAGGGGAGTGGAATGCAGTGGAGTGGAGTCGATTGGAGTGGTGAGGAATAGAACGGAGTGGCATGGAATGGAGCACAGTGGAATGCAATGGAGTGGAGTGGATTGGAAAGGGGTGGAGTGGAGTGACGATGGGTGAAGTGGAATGTAATGGAGTGGAGTGCAGAGGAGTCTCATGGAATGGAATTGAATGGAACGCAATGGAAGCTGAGATTGTACCACTGCGCTCCAGGATGGGTGACACAGTGTGATACTCTCAAAAGAAAGGAATGGAATGGAATGCAGTGGAATGGAATGGAATGCAATGGGGTGCATTGGAGTGGAGTGGAGTGAAGTGAAGTGGATTGGAGTGGAATGGAGAGGAATGGAACGGAATGGAATGGAATGAAGTAGACTGGAGTGGGGTGGAGTTGAGTGCAATGGAATGGAGCGAAATGGAATCAGATGCAGAGAAATGGAGTAGAGAGGAGTGCAGTAGAGTGGAAAGGAGTGCAGTGGAGTGGAATGGAATCGGAAGTAACTTAAAGTAGTGGAGTGGATGGAACGGAAAGGAAAGGAGTGGAGCGGAGTGGAATGGAACGGAGCGGGAGGTGGGTTGGGGCCACTGCACTCCAGGCTGGCTGGCTGACTGAGGTATTCTCGCAATAAAGGAATGGAATGGAATGCCGTAGAATGGAATGGAACGGAGTGGAGTGGAGTGGAATGGAGTGAGTTGGAGCAGAGTGGAATGAAGAATGCAATGGGATGGAAGGGAATTGAATGAAATGCAGTGGAGTGCAGTGGAGTGCATTGCAGTGGAATGGAGCAGAATGGAATGGAAAGGAGTGGAATGGACAGGAGTGGAGTGCACTGGAGAGGAGAGGATAGGAATGCAGTGGAATGGAATTGGATGTAATGGAACGTAGAGGAGTGGAGTGGAATGGAGTGGGCCAGAGTGGAATGGAATGGAATGCAATGGAAAAGAATGGAGTGGAATAGAATGGAATGGAATGGAATGGAATGGAGTGGGATGACTTGTAGTGGGGTGGAGTGAAATGGAGTATAATGGAATGGAGTGGAGTGGAGTGGAATGTGATAGAATGGAGAGGAGGGGAATGGAGCAGAATGGAATGGAGTGCAGCGGAATGGAGTGGAGTGGAATGGAATCAAATGGAGTGGAATGGAACAGAGTGGAATGGAATGGAGTGCAATAGACTAGAATTGAGTGTAGTGTAGTGGAATTTAGTGGAATGGACTGGAATGGAGTGGAATGGAATGGAATTGAGGGGAATGGAATGGAATGGAAAGGAATGGAAAGCAATGGAAAGGAATAGAATTGAATGCAACGGAATTAAAAGAATGCAATGGAATGCAATGGAATAGAATGCAATGGAATGTATAGTTGACATGTAATATGAGCTGAGATTGTGACACTGCACTCCAGCCAGGGTGACATGGTGATATCCTGTCGTAAGAAGTGAATGGAATGCAATGGAGTGAAATGGAATGGAATGAAATGGAATGGAGCGGAGTGGAAGGGAATGGAGTGGAATGAAATAGAATGCAGTGGACTGTAATGGCATGGAGTGGAAAGAAGTAGAGTGGAATGGAGTGGAATGGAATGGACTGGCATAGAATGGAGTGGAATTGAATGCAATGGAGTGGATTGGAAAGGAATGCAAAGGAGTAGAGTGGAGTAGAGTGGTGTGGAGTGGAGTGGAATGGAGCTGAATGTACTTCAATGGAGTACAATGGAATGGAACGGAGTGGAATGGAATGGAATGATATGAGGTGGATTGGAGTGGAATGTAGTGGAGTGGAATGGAATGGAATAGAATGGAATGGAGTAGAGTGTAATGGAATGCAGTGGCGATAAGTGGAGTGGAATGGAATGCATTGGAGTAGAGTGGAGTGGAATGGAATGGAATGGAGTGGAGTGGAGGGGAGTGGAGTGGAATGGAATTGAGTGAAGTGGAGTGCAGTTGAATGGAATATCATGGTGTGGAGTGGAGTGGAAGTGAATGGAGTGAATAGGAGTGGAATGGAGTGGAAGGTAACGGAGTGGAATGGAGTCGAATGGAGTGGAATGGAGTAGAGTGGATTAGAGTGGAATGGTGTCGAACGGACTGGAATGGAATGGAATGGAGTGGAATGGAATTGAATCAAATGGGATGGAGTGGAGTGGAATGGAGTGGAGTGGAGTGGAGTGGAATGAAATGAAATGGAAGGGAGTGGAGAGAAACGCAGTTGATTGGAGTGGAGTGGAGTGGAAAGGAATGGAAAGGAGTGGGATGGAGACGTATGGATTGGAGTGGAATGGAGTGGAATGGAATGAAGTGGAAAGGAGTGGAACGGAGTGAAATTGAATTTAGTGGACTGGAGTGGAATGGAGTTAAATGGAATGGAATGGAATGGAGTGGAATGGAATGGAATGGAGTGGAGTGGAATGGAATAGAATGGCATGGAATGGAATAGAATGGGATGGAGTGGAGTGGAGAGGAGTGGAATGGATTGGAGTGAAGTGGAGTGGAATGGAATTGAGTGGAGCGGAGAGGAAAGGAATGGAATGGAGTGGAGTGGAATGGCATGGAATGGAGTGGAATGGAATGGATAGTAGTGGAGTGGAGTGGAGTGGATTGGAGTGTAGTGGAAGGGAATGGAGTGCAGTGTAATGGACTGGAATGGAGCAGAACAGAATGGAGTGGACTGGACTGGAGTGGAATGGAATGGGATGGCATGGAATGGGAGCTGAGATTTTACCAATGTGCTCTAGGCAGGGTGACTGGGTGTCATACTCTCAAAAGAAAGGAATGGAATGGAACGCAGTGGAATGGAATGGAACAGAGTGGACATTAGTGGAGTGGAATGTGGAGGAATGGAATGAAATGGAACGTAATGGCATGAAATGGAGTGGTGTGGGGTGGAATGGATTATAGTGGAATGGGGTGGAAAGGAATGGGATGGAGTGGAATGAAGTGGAGTGCAGTGGAGTGGAACGGAGTTGAATGGCATAGAATTGAGTGGACAGTAGTGGAATGTTTTGGAATGCAATGGAATCCATTGTAATAGAATGGAATACAACGGAAAGTTGACATGGAGTGTGAGCTGAGATTGTGCCACTGCACTCCAGACTGGGTGACACGTTATATCCTGTGGATAGAAAGGAATGGAATGCAATAGAGTGAAATGGAATGGAGTGGAATGGAATTGAATGGAATGGAGTGGAGTGGAGTGGAGTCGAATGGAGACGAATGGAATGGGATGGAGTGGAATGGAACGGAGTGGAGTGGAGTATCGTGGAGTGAAATAGAATGGAATGCACTGGGTTGGAATGGAATGCAATGGACTGCTGAAAGGAAATGTGAGCTGTTATTGTTCCACTGCACTCCAGCCTTTGTGACGGAATGAAATCCTGTGGAAAAAAAGGAATGGAATGGAATGGAATGGAATGGAATGGAATGGAGTGGAGTGGAGTGGAGTGGTGTGCAGAGGAGTGTAGTGGAGTGGAGTGAAATGGAGTGGAGTGTCGTGGAGGAGAGTGGAATGGAGTGGAATGGAATGGAGAGGAAAGGAACGGAGTGGAGTGGAATGGAACGGAGTGGAGTGGAATGGAATCCAATGGAATGAAATGGAATTGAATCGAATGGAATGAGGAAATATGTGCAGTGATTTGGCCACTGCGCTGGAGCCTGTGTGAGAGAGGGAGATCCTGTCGATAAAACAGTGTGGAATGGAAGGGATTGGAATGGAATGGAATGGAACGTACTGGAGTGGAGTGGAGTGGAATTGAGTGGAGTGGAGTGCACTGGAATGGAATGGAATGCAATGGAATGTAATGGAATGATGAAATGATATGTGAGCTGAGATTGTGCCACTGCACTCCACGCTGGGTGACAGAGTGAGATACTCTTGAAAGAAAGAAATGGAATGGAAAGAATTTTTAATTGGGTGGATTCGAGTGGACTGAAGTAGAGTGCAGTGGAATAGAGAGGAATGGAATGGAATGGAATCGGATGTAAAGGAATGGAATGATGTGGAGTGGAGTGGTGAGGAGTGTAGTGCTGTGGAATGGAGCAGAAAGTAACGGGATGGTGTGGAGTGGAGTGCAGTGCAGTGGAGTGGAGAGGAGTGCAATGGCGTGGAATGGAATCGGATGTAAAGGAACGTACTGGAGTGGAGCGGAGTGGAAAGGAGTGGAATGGAATGGAATTGAATGTAATGGAAAGCAAAGGAATGGAATGGGATGGAATGGAATTTAATGCAATAGAATGCAGTTCAATAGAGAGTTGACATGTAGTGTGAGCTGAGATTGTGCCTAAGCTCTCCAGGCTGTTTGACACAGTGATATCGTGTCGAAAGAATGGAATGGAATGCAGTGGTGTGAAATGGAATGGAATGTAGTGGACAGGAGTAGAATGGAGTGGAGTGAAGAGGAACAGAGTGGAATGGAATGGGATGCAGTGGAATGGAATGCAGTGGAGTGGAGTGAAATAGAAAGAAATGGAATGGGATGGAATGGAATGCAATGGAATGGAGAAGAGAAATGTGAGCTGAGATTGTGTGACTACACTCCAGCCTTAGTGACCGAGAGAGATTCTGTGGAAGGAAAGAACTGATTTCAAAGGAGTGGAATGGAAGGGAATGTAGTACAGTGGAGTAGAGTGGAATGGAGTGAAACAGAATAGAATGGAGTGGAAGGCAATGGAATGGAATGGAATGGAGTGGAGTGGAATAGAGAGGAGTGCACTGCAATGGAGTGGAGTGGAGTGGAAGGGAGTGGAATGCAATGGAATGTAGTGGAGTGCAGTGGAGTGGAATGGAATGGAGTGGACAGGAGTGGAAGGAGTAGAGTGGACTGGAATGGAATAGAATGGAACAGAATGCAGTGGAGTGGAGGGGAGTGGAGGTGAGTGGAATGGCATGGAGTGGAATGGAATGGAATGGAGTGAAATGGAATCCAATGGATTGGAATGGAGTGGAGTGGAGTGGAGTGGAATGGAGAGGAGTCGAATGGAATGGAAGGGAATGCAACGGAACGCAGTGGTGTGGATTGGAATGCAGTGAAATGGAGTACTATGCAATCTAAAGGAGTGGAGTGGAGTCTAGTGGAGTGGAATGGAATGTAAAAAAATGGAATGGAATGGCACGGAATGGAGTGGAGTAGAGTGGAGTGGGAAGGAAGGGAGATGAGTGGAATGGAGAGGAACGGAATGCAGAGGAGTGGATTGGATTGGAATGAACTGGAATGGAGAGGAATGGAATGAAGTGGAAAGGAATGGACCGCAATGGAATTGAAAGGAGTGAAGTGGAAAGTAGTGGAGTGGAGTGGAATGGAGTGGAAATGAATGGAATGGAGTGGAATGGAAGGGAATGGAGGCAAGTGGATAGGAATTGACTGAAGCAGATTGGAGTGGAGTGGAGTGGAGTGGCATGGAATGGAATGAAGTGGATGGGAATGCAATGGAGTGGAATGAAATGGAATAAAATGGAATGGAGTGGAATGGAGAGGAATGGAGTGGAAGTGGAGTGGAATGGAGGGGAGTAAGAGGAAGAGAATGGAATGGAATCGAAAGGAGGGAAGTGCAATTGTGTGGAGTGGAGTGGAGATGAAAGGAGTGGAGTGATGTGGAGTCGAGAGGAAAGGAATGGAATGGAATGGAATGGAGTTAAGTGGAGTGGAATGGAGTGGAATGTAAAGGAGTGGAATGAAAAGGAGTGGATTGGAATGGAGTGGAATGGAATGGAGTGGAACGGAGTGGAGTAGAATGGAGTGGGTTGCAGAGGAGTGGAATGGAGTGGAATGGAAGGGAACGGAAAGGAATGTAGTGGAAAGGAATGGAATGGAGTGGATTGAAATTGAATGGAAAGGATTGGAGTGCAGTGGACTGGAGGGGAGTGGAATAAAATGGAGTATAGTGCAGTGGAATGGAGTGGACTGGAATGGAGATGAGTGGAGTGGACTGAAATGGAATGGAACGGAGTGGAGTGGAATGGTGTGGAGTGGGGTGGAAAGGAGTGGAACAGAATGGAATGGAGAGGAATGGAGTGGCATGTAGTGGAGTGGAGTGAAGTGGAAAGGAATGGCATGGAATGGAGTAGAGTGGAATGGAGGGGTATGGAATGGAATGGAATGGAATTGAGTGGAATGGAGTGGAATGGAGTGGAGTGGAGAGGAATGGAATGGAGTGGAAAGGTCTGAAAGGAGTGGAATGGAGTGGAGTGGAATGCAATGGAGTAGATTGGAATGAAGTGGAAAGGAATAGAATGGAGAGAAGTAGAGTAGAATGGAGTGGATTGGAATGGAGGGGAGCAGAGTGGAGTTAACAGCGGTGGATTGGAATACAGTGGATGGGGTAGAGTGGAAGGGAGTGGAATTATATGGAATGGAATGGATTGGAGTGGAGTGGAAGGGAGTGGAGTGGAGTTGAAAGTAGAGGAATCGAAAGAAGTGGAAAGGAGTGGAGTAGAGTGGATTAGAGTGGATTGGAATGGAATGGAGTGGAGTGGAATGGTGTGGAAACGAATGGAAGGGAGGGGAGTGGAATGGAACGAAATGGAATGGAATGTAGTGGAATGGAGAGGAGTGGAGTGGACTGGAGTGGAATGTAATCGAATGGAGTGTACTGGAGTGGAATGTATTTGAGAGGCGGGTAATGGAGAGGAATTGAGTGGAGTGGAGTGGAGTGAAATACATCGGAATGGCACGGAATTGAATGGAATGGAGGGGAGTGGAATGCAGTGGAGTGGAGTCGATTGGAGTGGTGAGGAATAGAACGGAGTGGCATGGAATGGAGCACAGTGGAATGCAATGGAGTGGAGTGGATTGGAAAGGGGTGGAGTGGAGTGACGATGGGTGAAGTGGAATGTAATGGAGTGGAGTGCAGAGGAGTCTCATGAAATGGAATGGAATGGAACGCAATGGAAGCTGAGATTGTACCACTGCGCTCCAGGATGGGTGACACAGTGTGATACTCTCAAAAGAAAGGAATGGAATGGAATGCAGTGGAATGGAATGGAATGCAATGGGGTGCATTGGAGTGGAGTGGAGTGAAGTGAAGTGGATTGGAGTGGAATGGAGAGGAATGGAACGGAATGGAATGGAATGAAGTAGACTGGAGTGGGGTGGAGTTGAGTGCAATGGAATGGAGCGAAATGGAATCAGATGCAGAGAAATGGAGTAGAGAGGAGTGCAGTAGAGTGGAAAGGAGTGCAGTGGAGTGGAATGGAATCGGAAGTAACGGAAAGTAGTGGAGTGGATGGAACGGAAAGGAAAGGAGTGGAGCGGAGTGGAATGGAACGGAGCGGGAGGTGGGTTGGGGCCACTGCACTCCAGGCTGGCTGGCTGACTGAGGTATTCTCGCAATAAAGGAATGGAATGGAATGCCGTAGAATGGAATGGAATGGAGTGGAGTGGAGTGCAATGGAGTGAGTTGGAGCAGAGTGGAATGAAGAATGCAATGGGATGGAAGGGAATTGAATGAAATGCAGTGGAGTGCAGTGGAGTGCATTGCAGTGGAATGGAGCAGAATGGAATGGAATGGAGTGGAATGGACAGGAGTGGAGTGCACTGGAGAGGAGAGGATAGGAATGCAGTGGAATGGAATTGGATGTAATGGAACGTAGAGGAGTGGAGTGGAATGGAGTGGGCCAGAGTGGAATGGAATGGAATGCAATGGAAAAGAATGGAGTGGAATAGAATGGAATGGAATGGAATGGAATGGAGTGGGATGACTTGTAGTGGGGTGGAGTGAAATGGAGTATAATGGAATGGAGTGGAGTGGAGTGGAATGTGATAGAATGGAGAGGAGGGGAATGGAGCAGAATGGAATGGAGTGCAGCGGAATGGAGTGGAGTGGAATGGAATCAAATGGAGTGGAATGGAACAGAGTGGAATGGAATGGAGTGCAATAGACTAGAATTGAGTGTAGTGTAGTGGAATTTAGTGGAATGGACTGGAATGGAGTGGAATGGAATGGAATTGAGGGGAATGGAATGGAATGGAAAGGAATGGAAAGCAATGGAAAGGAATAGAATTGAATGCAACGGAATTAAAAGAATGCAATGGAATGCAATGGAATAGAATGCAATGGAATGTATAGTTGACATGTAATATGAGCTGAGATTGTGACACTGCACTCCAGCCAGGGTGACATGGTGATATCCTGTCGTAAGAAGTGAATGGAATGCAATGGAGTGAAATGGAATGGAATGAAATGGAATGGAGCGGAGTGGAAGGGAATGGAGTGGAATGAAATAGAATGCAGTGGACTGTAATGGCATGGAGTGGAAAGAAGTAGAGTGGAATGGAGTGGAATGGAATGGACTGGCATAGAATGGAGTGGAATTGAATGCAATGGAGTGGATTGGAAAGGAATGCAAAGGAGTAGAGTGGAGTAGAGTGGTGTGGAGTGGAGTGGAATGGAGCTGAATGTACTTCAATGGAGTACAATGGAATGGAACGGAGTGGAATGGAATGGAATGATATGAGGTGGATTGGAGTGGAATGTAGTGGAGTGGAATGGAATGGAATAGAATGGAATGGAGTAGAGTGTAATGGAATGCAGTGGCGATAAGTGGAGTGGAATGGAATGCATTGGAGTAGAGTGGAGTGGAATGGAATGGAATGGAGTGGAGTGGAGGGGAGTGGAGTGGAATGGAATTGAGTGAAGTGGAGTGCAGTTGAATGGAATATCATGGTGTGGAGTGGAGTGGAAGTGAATGGAGTGAATAGGAGTGGAATGGAGTGGAAGGTAACGGAGTGGAATGGAGTCGAATGGAGTGGAATGGAGTAGAGTGGATTAGAGTGGAATGGTGTCGAACGGACTGGAATGGAATGGAATGGAGTGGAATGGAATTGAATCAAATGGGATGGAGTGGAGTGGAATGGAGTGGAGTGGAGTGGAGTGGAATGAAATGAAATGGAAGGGAGTGGAGAGAAACGCAGTTGATTGGAGTGGAGTGGAGTGGAAAGGAATGGAAAGGAGTGGGATGGAGACGTATGGATTGGAGTGGAATGGAGTGGAATGGAATGAAGTGGAAAGGAGTGGAACGGAGTGAAATTGAATTTAGTGGACTGGAGTGGAATGGAGTTAAATGGAATGGAATGGAATGGAGTGGAATGGAATGGAATGGAGTGGAGTGGAATGGAATAGAATGGCATGGAATGGAATAGAATGGGATGGAGTGGAGTGGAGAGGAGTGGAATGGATTGGAGTGAAGTGGAGTGGAATGGAATTGAGTGGAGCGGAGAGGAAAGGAATGGAATGGAGTGGAGTGGAATGGCATGGAATGGAGTGGAATGGAATGGATAGTAGTGGAGTGGAGTGGAGTGGATTGGAGTGTAGTGGAAGGGAATGGAGTGCAGTGTAATGGACTGGAATGGAGCAGAACAGAATGGAGTGGACTGGACTGGAGTGGAATGGAATGGGATGGCATGGAATGGGAGCTGAGATTTTACCAATGTGCTCTAGGCAGGGTGACTGGGTGTCATACTCTCAAAAGAAAGGAATGGAATGGAACGCAGTGGAATGGAATGGAACAGAGTGGACATTAGTGGAGTGGAATGTGGAGGAATGGAATGAAATGGAACGTAATGGCATGAAATGGAGTGGTGTGGGGTGGAATGGATTATAGTGGAATGGGGTGGAAAGGAATGGGATGGAGTGGAATGAAGTGGAGTGCAGTGGAGTGGAACGGAGTTGAATGGCATAGAATTGAGTGGACAGTAGTGGAATGTTTTGGAATGCAATGGAATCCATTGTAATAGAATGGAATACAACGGAAAGTTGACATGGAGTGTGAGCTGAGATTGTGCCACTGCACTCCAGACTGGGTGACACGTTATATCCTGTGGATAGAAAGGAATGGAATGCAATAGAGTGAAATGGAATGGAGTGGAATGGAATTGAATGGAATGGAGTGGAGTGGAGTGGAGTCGAATGGAGACGAATGGAATGGGATGGAGTGGAATGGAACGGAGTGGAGTGGAGTATCGTGGAGTGAAATAGAATGGAATGCACTGGGTTGGAATGGAATGCAATGGACTGCTGAAAGGAAATGTGAGCTGTTATTGTTCCACTGCACTCCAGCCTTTGTGACGGAATGAAATCCTGTGGAAAAAAAGGAATGGAATGGAATGGAATGGAATGGAATGGAATGGAGTGGAGTGGAGTGGAGTGGTGTGCAGAGGAGTGTAGTGGAGTGGAGTGAAATGGAGTGGAGTGTCGTGGAGGAGAGTGGAATGGAGTGGAATGGAATGGAGAGGAAAGGAACGGAGTGGAGTGGAATGGAACGGAGTGGAGTGGAATGGAATCCAATGGAATGAAATGGAATTGAATCGAATGGAATGAGGAAATATGTGCAGTGATTTGGCCACTGCGCTGGAGCCTGTGTGAGAGAGGGAGATCCTGTCGATAAAACAGTGTGGAATGGAAGGGATTGGAATGGAATGGAATGGAACGTACTGGAGTGGAGTGGAGTGGAATTGAGTGGAGTGGAGTGCACTGGAATGGAATGGAATGCAATGGAATGTAATGGAATGATGAAATGATATGTGAGCTGAGATTGTGCCACTGCACTCCACGCTGGGTGACAGAGTGAGATACTCTTGAAAGAAAGAAATGGAATGGAAAGAATTTTTAATTGGGTGGATTCGAGTGGACTGAAGTAGAGTGCAGTGGAATAGAGAGGAATGGAATGGAATGGAATCGGATGTAAAGGAATGGAATGATGTGGAGTGGAGTGGTGAGGAGTGTAGTGCTGTGGAATGGAGCAGAAAGTAACGGGATGGTGTGGAGTGGAGTGCAGTGCAGTGGAGTGGAGAGGAGTGCAATGGCGTGGAATGGAATCGGATGTAAAGGAACGTACTGGAGTGGAGCGGAGTGGAAAGGAGTGGAATGGAATGGAATTGAATGTAATGGAAAGCAAAGGAATGGAATGGGATGCAATGGAATTTAATGCAATAGAATGCAGTTCAATAGAGAGTTGACATGTAGTGTGAGCTGAGATTGTGCCTAAGCTCTCCAGGCTGTTTGACACAGTGATATCGTGTCGAAAGAATGGAATGGAATGCAGTGGTGTGAAATGGAATGGAATGTAGTGGACAGGAGTAGAATGGAGTGGAGTGAAGAGGAACAGAGTGGAATGGAATGGGATGCAGTGGAATGGAATGCAGTGGAGTGCAGTGAAATAGAAAGAAATGGAATGGGATGGAATGGAATGCAATGGAATGGAGAAGAGAAATGTGAGCTGAGATTGTGTGACTACACTCCAGCCTTAGTGACCGAGAGAGATTCTGTGGAAGGAAAGAACTGATTTCAAAGGAGTGGAATGGAAGGGAATGTAGTACAGTGGAGTAGAGTGGAATGGAGTGAAACAGAATAGAATGGAGTGGAAGGCAATGGAATGGAATGGAATGGAGTGGAGTGGAATAGAGAGGAGTGCACTGCAATGGAGTGGAGTGGAGTGGAAGGGAGTGGAATGCAATGGAATGTAGTGGAGTGCAGTGGAGTGGAATGGAATGGAGTGGACAGGAGTGGAAGGAGTAGAGTGGACTGGAATGGAATAGAATGGAACAGAATGCAGTGGAGTGGAGGGGAGTGGAGGTGAGTGGAGTGGCATGGAGTGGAATGGAATGGAATGGAGTGAAATGGAATCCAATGGATTGGAATGGAGTGGAGTGGAGTGGAGTGGAATGGAGAGGAGTCGAATGGAATGGAAGGGAATGCAACGGAACGCAGTGGTGTGGATTGGAATGCAGTGAAATGGAGTACTATGGAATCTAAAGGAGTGGAGTGGAGTCTAGTGGAGTGGAATGGAATGGAACAAAATGGAATGGAATGGCACGGAATGGAGTGGAGTAGAGTGGAGTGGGAAGGAAGGGAGATGAGTGGAATGGAGAGGAATGGAATGCAGTGGAGTGGATTGGATTGGAATGAACTGGAATGGAGAGGAATGGAATGAAGTGGAACGGAATGGACTGCAATGGAATTGAATGGAGTGAAGTGGAAAGTAGTGGAGTGGAGTGGAATGGAGTGGAAATGAATGGAATGGAGTGGAATGGAAGGGAATGGAGACAAGTGGATATTAATTGACTGAAGCAGATTGGAGTGGAGTGGAGTGGAGTGGCATGGAATGGAATGAAGTGGATGGGAATGCAATGGAGTGGAATGAAATGGAATAAAATGGAATGGAGTGGAATGGAGAGGAATGGAGTGGAGTGGAGTGGAATGGAGGGGAGTAAGAGGAAGAGAATGGAATGGAATCGAAAGGAGGGAAGTGCAATTGTGTGGAGTGGAGTGGAGATGAAAGGAGTGGAGTGATGTGGAGTCGAGAGGAAAGGAATGGAATGGAATGGAATGGAGTTAAGTGGAGTGGAATGGAGTGGAAGGTAATGGAGTGGAATGAAAAGGAGTGGACTGGAATGGAGTGGAATGGAATGGAGTGGAACGGAGTGGAGTAGAATGGAGTGGGTTGCAGAGGAGTGGAATGGAGTGGAATGGAAGGGAACGGAAAGGAATGTAGTGGAAAGGAATGGAATGGAGTGGATTGAAATTGAATGGAAAGGATTGGAGTGCAGTGGACTGGAGGGGAGTGGAATAAAATGGAGTATAGTGCAGTGGAATGGAGTGGACTGGAGTGGAGATGAGTGGAGTGGACTGGAATGGAATGGAGTGGAGTGGAATGGTGTGGAGTGGGGTGGAAAGGAATGGAACAGAATGGAATGGAGAGGAATGGAGTGGCATGTAGTGGAGTGGAGTGAAGTGGAAAGGAATGGCATGGAATGGAGTAGAGTGGAATGGAGGGGTATGGAATGGAATGGAATGGAATTGAGTGGAATGGAGTGGAATGGAGTGGAGTGGAGAGGAATGGAATGGAGTGGAAAGGTCTGAAAGGAGTGGAATGGAGTGGAGTGGAATGCAATGGAGTAGATTGGAATGAAGTGGAAAGGAATAGAATGGAGAGAAGTAAAGTAGAATGGAGTGGATTGGAATGGAGGGGAGCAGAGTGGAGTTAACAGCGGTGGATTGGAATACAGTGGATGGGGTAGAGTGGAAGGGAGTGGAATTATATGGAATGGAATGGATTGGAGTGGAGTGGAAGGGAGTGGAGTGGAGTTGAAAGTAGAGGAATCGAAAGAAGTGGAAAGGAGTGGAGTAGAGTGGATTAGAGTGGATTGGAATGGAATGGAGTGGAGTGGAATGGTGTGGAAACGAATGGAAGGGAGGGGAGTGGAATGGAACGAAATGGAATGGAATGTAGTGGAATGGAGAGGAGTGGAGTGGACTGGAGTGGAATGTAATCGAATGGAGTGTACTGGAGTGGAATGTATTTGAGAGGCGGGTAATGGAGAGGAATTGAGTGGAGTGGAGTGGAGTGAAATACATCGGAATGGCACGGAATTGAATGGAATGGAGGGGAGTGGAATGCAGTGGAGTGGAGTCGATTGGAGTGGTGAGGAATAGAACGGAGTGGCATGGAATGGAGCACAGTGGAATGCAATGGAGTGGAGTGGATTGGAAAGGGGTGGAGTGGAGTGACGATGGGTGAAGTGGAATGTAATGGAGTGGAGTGCAGAGGAGTCTCATGGAATGGAATGGAATGGAACGCAATGGAAGCTGAGATTGTACCACTGCGCTCCAGGATGGGTGACACAGTGTGATACTCTCAAAAGAAAGGAATGGAATGGAATGCAGTGGAATGGAATGGAATGCAATGGGGTGCATTGGAGTGGAGTGGAGTGAAGTGAAGTGGATTGGAGTGGAATGGAGAGGAATGGAACGGAATGGAATGGAATGAAGTAGACTGGAGTGGGGTGGAGTTGAGTGCAATGGAATGGAGCGAAATGGAATCAGATGCAGAGAAATGGAGTAGAGAGGAGTGCAGTAGAGTGGAAAGGAGTGCAATGGAGTGGAATGGAATCGGAAGTAACGGAAAGTAGTGGAGTGGATGGAACGGAAAGGAAAGGAGTGGAGCGGAGTGGAATGGAACGGAGCGGGAGGTGGGTTGGGGCCACTGCACTCCAGGCTGGCTGGCTGACTGAGGTATTCTCGCAATAAAGGAATGGAATGGAATGCCGTAGAGTGGAATGGAACGGAGTGGAGTGGAGTGGAATGGAGTGAGTTGGAGCAGAGTGGAATGAAGAATGCAATGGGATGGAAGGGAATTGAATGAAATGCAGTGGAGTGCAGTGGATTGCATTGCAGTGGAATGGAGCAGAATGGAATGGAAAGGAGTGGAATGGACAGGAGTGGAGTGCACTGGAGAGGAGAGGATAGGAATGCAGTGGAATGGAATTGGATGTAATGGAACGTAGAGGAGTGGAGTGGAATGGAGTGGGCCAGAGTGGAATGGAATGGAAGGCAATGGAAAGGAATGGAGTGGAATAGAATGGAATGGAATGGAATGGAATGGAGTGGGATGACTTGTAGTGGGGTGGAGTGAAATGGAGTATAATGGAATGGAGTGGAGTGGAGTGGAATGTGATAGAATGGAGAGGAGGGGAATGGAGCAGAATGGAATGGAGTGCAGCGGAATGGAGTGGAGTGGAATGGAATCAAATGGAGTGGAATGGAACAGAGTGGAATGGAACGGAGTGCAATAGACTAGAATTGAGTGTAGTGTAGTGGAATTTAGTGGAATGGACTGGAATGGAGTGGAATGGAATGGAATTGAGGGGAATGGAATGGAATGGAAAGGAATGGAAAGCAATGGAAAGGAATAGAATTGAATGCAACGGAATTAAAAGAATGCAATGGAATGCAATGGAATAGAATGCAATGGAATGTATAGTTGACATGTAATATGAGCTGAGATTGTGACACTGCACACCAGCCAGGGTGACATGGTGATATCTTGTCGTAAGAAGTGAATGGAATGCAATGGAGTGAAATGGAATGGAATGAAATGGAATGGAGCGGAATGGAAGGGAATGGAGTGGAATGAAATAGAATGCAGTGGACTGTAATGGCATGGAGTGGAAAGAAGTAGAGTGGAATGGAGTGGAATGGAATGGACTGGCATAGAATGGAGTGGAATTGAATGCAATGGAGTGGATTGGAAAGGAATGCAAAGGAGTAGAGTGGAGTAGAGTGGTGTGGAGTGGAGTGGAATGGAGCTGAATGTACTTCAATGGAGTACAATGGAATGGAACGGAGTGGAATGGAATGGAATGATATGAGGTGGATTGGAGTGGAATGTAGTGGAGTGGAATGGAATGGAATAGAATGGAATGGAGTAGAGTGTAATGGAATGCAGTGGCGATAAGTGGAGTGGAATGGAATGCATTGGAGTAGAGTGGAGTGGAATGGAATGGAATGGAGTGGAGTGGAGGGGAGTGGAGTGGAATGGAATTGAGTGAAGTGGAGTGCAGTTGAATGGAATATCGTGGTGTGGAGTGGAGTGGAAGTGAATGGAGTGAATAGGAGTGGAATGGAGTGGAAGGTAACGGAGTGGAATGGAGTCGAATGGAGTGGAATGGAGTAGAGTGGATTAGAGTGGAATGGTGTCGAACGGACTGGAATGGAATGGAATGGAGTGGAATGGAATTGAATCAAATGGAATGGAGTGGAGTGGAGTGGAGTGGAATGAAATGAAATGGAAGGGAGTGGAGAGAAACGCAGTTGATTGGAGTGGAGTGGAGTGGAAAGGAATGGAAAGGAGTGGGATGGAGACGTATGGATTGGAGTGGAATGGAGTGGAATGGAATGAAGTGGAAAGGAGTGGAACGGAGTGAAATTGAATTTAGTGGACTGGAGTGGAATGGAGTTAAATGGAATGGAATGGAATGGAGTGGAATGGAATGGAATGGAGTGGAGTGGAATGGAATAGAATGGCATGGAATGGAATAGAATGGAATGGAGTGGAGTGGAGAGGAGTGGAATGGATTGGAGTGAAGTGGAGTGGAATGGAATTGAGTGGAGTGGAGAGGAAAGGAATGGAATGGAGTGGAGTGGAATGGCATGGAATGGAGTGGAATGGAATGCATAGTAGTGGAGTGGAGTGGAGTGGATTGGAGTGTAGTGGAAGGGAATGGAGTGCAGTGTAATGGACTGGAATGGAGCAGAGCAGAATGGAGTGGACTGGACTGGAGTGGAATGGAATGGGATGGCATGGAATGGGAGCTGAGATTTTACCAATGTGCTCTAGGCAGGGTGACTGGGTGTCATACTCTCAAAAGAAAGGAATGGAATGGAACGCAGTGGAATGGAATGGAACAGAGTGGACATTAGTGGAGTGGAATGTGGAGGAATGGAATGAAATGGAACGTAATGGCATGAAATGGAGTGGTGTGGGGTGGAATGGATTATAGTGGAATGGGGTGGAAAGGAATGGGATGGAGTGGAATGAAGTGGAGTGCAGTGGAGTGGAACGGAGTTGAATGGCATAGAATTGAGTGGACAGTAGTGGAATGTTTTGGAATGCAATGGAATCCATTGTAATAGAATGGAATACAACGGAAAGTTGACATGGAGTGTGAGCTGAGATTGTGCCACTGCACTCCAGACTGGGTGACACGTTATATCCTGTGGATAGAAAGGAATGGAATGCAATAGAGTGAAATGGAATGGAGTGGAATGGAATTGAATGGAATAGAGTGGAGTGGAGTGGAGTCGAATGGAGACGAATGGAATGGGACGGAGTGGAATGGAACGGAGTGGAGTGGAGTATCGTGGAGTGAAATAGAATGGAATGCACTGGGTTGGAATGGAATGCAATGGACTGCTGAAAGGAAATGTGAGCTGTTATTGTTCCACTGCACTCCAGCCTTTGTGACGGAATGAAATCCTGTGGAAAAAAAGGAATGGAATGGAATGGAATGGAATGGAATGGAATGGAATGGAATGGATTGGAGTGGAGTGGAGTGGTGTGGAGAGGAGTGTAGTGGAGTGGAGTGGAGTGAAATGGAGTGGAGTGTCGTGGAGGAGAGTGGAATGGAGTGGAATGGAATGGAGAGGAAAGGAACGGAGTGGAGTGGAATGGAACGGAGTGGAGTGGAATGGAATCCAATGGAATGAAATGGAATTGAATCCAATGCAATGAAGAAATATGTGCAGTGATTTGGCCACTGCGCTGGAGCCTGTGTGAGAGAGGGAGATCCTGTCGATAAAACAGTGTGGAATGGAAGGGATTGGAATGGAATGGAATGGAACGTACTGGAGTGGAGTGGAGTGGAATTGAGTGGAGTGGAGTGCACTGGAATTGAATGGAATGCAATGGAATGTAATGGAATGATGAAATGATATGTGAGCTGAGATTGTGCCACTGCACTCCACGCTGGGTGACAGAGTGAGATACTCTTGAAAGAAAGAAATGGAATGGAAAGAATTTTTAATTGGGTGGATTCGAGTGGACTGAAGTAGAGTGCAGTGGAATAGAGAGGAATGGAATGGAATGGAATCGGATGTAAAGGAATGGAATGATGTGGAGTGGAGTGGTGAGGAGTGTAGTGCTGTGGAATGGAGCAGAAAGTAACGGGATGGTGTGGAGTGGAGTGCAGTGCAGTGGAGTGGAGAGGAGTGCAATGGCGTGGAATGGAATCGGATGTAAAGGAACGTACTGGAGTGGAGCGGAGTGGAAAGGAGTGGAATGGAATGGAATTGAATGTAATGGAAAGCAAAGGAATGGAATGGGATGCAATGGAATTTAATGCAATAGAATGCAGTTCAATAGAGAGTTGACATGTAGTGTGAGCTGAGATTGTGCCTAAGCTCTCCAGGCTGTTTGACACAGTGATATCGTGTCGAAAGAATGGAATGGAATGCAGTGGTGTGAAATGGAATGGAATGTAGTGGACAGGAGTAGAATGGAGTGGAGTGAAGAGGAACAGAGTGGAATGGAATGGGATGCAGTGGAATGGAATGCAGTGGAGTGCAGTGAAATAGAAAGAAATGGAATGGGATGGAATGGAATGCAATGGAATGGAGAAGAGAAATGTGAGCTGAGATTGTGTGACTACACTCCAGCCTTAGTGACCGAGAGAGATTCTGTGGAAGGAAAGAACTGATTTCAAAGGAGTGGAATGGAAGGGAATGTAGTACAGTGGAGTAGAGTGGAATGGAGTGAAACAGAATAGAATGGAGTGGAAGGCAATGGAATGGAATGGAATGGAGTGGAGTGGAATAGAGAGGAGTGCACTGCAATGGAGTGGAGTGGAGTGGAAGGGAGTGGAATGCAATGGAATGTAGTGGAGTGCAGTGGAGTGGAATGGAATGGAGTGGACAGGAGTGGAAGGAGTAGAGTGGACTGGAATGGAATAGAATGGAACAGAATGCAGTGGAGTGGAGGGGAGTGGAGGTGAGTGGAGTGGCATGGAGTGGAATGGAATGGAATGGAGTGAAATGGAATCCAATGGATTGGAATGGAGTGGAGTGGAGTGGAGTGGAATGGAGAGGAGTCGAATGGAATGGAAGGGAATGCAACGGAACGCAGTGGTGTGGATTGGAATGCAGTGAAATGGAGTACTATGGAATCTAAAGGAGTGGAGTGGAGTCTAGTGGAGTGGAATGGAATGGAACAAAATGGAATGGAATGGCACGGAATGGAGTGGAGTAGAGTGGAGTGGGAAGGAAGGGAGATGAGTGGAATGGAGAGGAATGGAATGCAGTGGAGTGGATTGGATTGGAATGAACTGGAATGGAGAGGAATGGAATGAAGTGGAACGGAATGGACTGCAATGGAATTGAATGGAGTGAAGTGGAAAGTAGTGGAGTGGAGTGGAATGGAGTGGAAATGAATGGAATGGAGTGGAATGGAAGGGAATGGAGACAAGTGGATATTAATTGACTGAAGCAGATTGGAGTGGAGTGGAGTGGAGTGGCATGGAATGGAATGAAGTGGATGGGAATGCAATGGAGTGGAATGAAATGGAATAAAATGGAATGGAGTGGAATGGAGAGGAATGGAGTGGAGTGGAGTGGAATGGAGGGGAGTAAGAGGAAGAGAATGGAATGGAATCGAAAGGAGGGAAGTGCAATTGTGTGGAGTGGAGTGGAGATGAAAGGAGTGGAGTGATGTGGAGTCGAGAGGAAAGGAATGGAATGGAATGGAATGGAGTTAAGTGGAGTGGAATGGAGTGGAAGGTAATGGAGTGGAATGAAAAGGAGTGGATTGGAATGGAGTGGAATGGAATGGAGTGGAACGGAGTGGAGTAGAATGGAGTGGGTTGCAGAGGAGTGGAATGGAGTGGAATGGAAGGGAACGGAAAGGAATGTAGTGGAAAGGAATGGAATGGAGTGGATTGAAATTGAATGGAAAGGATTGGAGTGCAGTGGACTGGAGGGGAGTGGAATAAAATGGAGTATAGTGCAGTGGAATGGAGTGGACTGGAGTGGAGATGAGTGGAGTGGACTGGAATGGAATGGAGTGGAGTGGAATGGTGTGGAGTGGGGTGGAAAGGAATGGAACAGAATGGAATGGAGAGGAATGGAGTGGCATGTAGTGGAGTGGAGTGAAGTGGAAAGGAATGGCATGGAATGGAGTAGAGTGGAATGGAGGGGTATGGAATGGAATGGAATGGAATTGAGTGGAATGGAGTGGAATGGAGTGGAGTGGAGAGGAATGGAATGGAGTGGAAAGGTCTGAAAGGAGTGGAATGGAGTGGAGTGGAATGCAATGGAGTAGATTGGAATGAAGTGGAAAGGAATAGAATGGAGAGAAGTAAAGTAGAATGGAGTGGATTGGAATGGAGGGGAGCAGAGTGGAGTTAACAGCGGTGGATTGGAATACAGTGGATGGGGTAGAGTGGAAGGGAGTGGAATTATATGGAATGGAATGGATTGGAGTGGAGTGGAAGGGAGTGGAGTGGAGTTGAAAGTAGAGGAATCGAAAGAAGTGGAAAGGAGTGGAGTAGAGTGGATTAGAGTGGATTGGAATGGAATGGAGTGGAGTGGAATGGTGTGGAAACGAATGGAAGGGAGGGGAGTGGAATGGAACGAAATGGAATGGAATGTAGTGGAATGGAGAGGAGTGGAGTGGACTGGAGTGGAATGTAATCGAATGGAGTGTACTGGAGTGGAATGTATTTGAGAGGCGGGTAATGGAGAGGAATTGAGTGGAGTGGAGTGGAGTGAAATACATCGGAATGGCACGGAATTGAATGGAATGGAGGGGAGTGGAATGCAGTGGAGTGGAGTCGATTGGAGTGGTGAGGAATAGAACGGAGTGGCATGGAATGGAGCACAGTGGAATGCAATGGAGTGGAGTGGATTGGAAAGGGGTGGAGTGGAGTGACGATGGGTGAAGTGGAATGTAATGGAGTGGAGTGCAGAGGAGTCTCATGGAATGGAATGGAATGGAACGCAATGGAAGCTGAGATTGTACCACTGCGCTCCAGGATGGGTGACACAGTGTGATACTCTCAAAAGAAAGGAATGGAATGGAATGCAGTGGAATGGAATGGAATGCAATGGGGTGCATTGGAGTGGAGTGGAGTGAAGTGAAGTGGATTGGAGTGGAATGGAGAGGAATGGAACGGAATGGAATGGAATGAAGTAGACTGGAGTGGGGTGGAGTTGAGTGCAATGGAATGGAGCGAAATGGAATCAGATGCAGAGAAATGGAGTAGAGAGGAGTGCAGTAGAGTGGAAAGGAGTGCAATGGAGTGGAATGGAATCGGAAGTAACGGAAAGTAGTGGAGTGGATGGAACGGAAAGGAAAGGAGTGGAGCGGAGTGGAATGGAACGGAGCGGGAAGTGGGTTGGGGCCACTGCACTCCAGGCTGGCTGGCTGACTGAGGTATTCTCGCAATAAAGGAATGGAATGGAATGCCGTAGAGTGGAATGGAACGGAGTGGAGTGGAGTGGAATGGAGTGAGTTGGAGCAGAGTGGAATGAAGAATGCAATGGGATGGAAGGGAATTGAATGAAATGCAGTGGAGTGCAGTGGATTGCATTGCAGTGGAATGGAGCAGAATGGAATGGAAAGGAGTGGAATGGACAGGAGTGGAGTGCACTGGAGAGGAGAGGATAGGAATGCAGTGGAATGGAATTGGATGTAATGGAACGTAGAGGAGTGGAGTGGAATGGAGTGGGCCAGAGTGGAATGGAATGGAAGGCAATGGAAAGGAATGGAGTGGAATAGAATGGAATGGAATGGAATGGAATGGAGTGGGATGACTTGTAGTGGGGTGGAGTGAAATGGAGTATAATGGAATGGAGTGGAGTGGAGTGGAATGTGATAGAATGGAGAGGAGGGGAATGGAGCAGAATGGAATGGAGTGCAGCGGAATGGAGTGGAGTGGAATGGAATCAAATGGAGTGGAATGGAACAGAGTGGAATGGAATGGAGTGCAATAGACTAGAATTGAGTGTAGTGTAGTGGAATTTAGTGGAATGGACTGGAATGGAGTGGAATGGAATGGAATTGAGGGGAATGGAATGGAATGGAAAGGAATGGAAAGCAATGGAAAGGAATAGAATTGAATGCAACGGAATTAAAAGAATGCAATGGAATGCAATGGAATAGAATGCAATGGAATGTATAGTTGACATGTAATATGAGCTGAGATTGTGACACTGCACACCAGCCAGGGTGACATGGTGATATCTTGTCGTAAGAAGTGAATGGAATGCAATGGAGTGAAATGGAATGGAATGAAATGGAATGGAGCGGAATGGAAGGGAATGGAGTGGAATGAAATAGAATGCAGTGGACTGTAATGGCATGGAGTGGAAAGAAGTAGAGTGGAATGGAGTGGAATGGAATGGACTGGCATAGAATGGAGTGGAATTGAATGCAATGGAGTGGATTGGAAAGGAATGCAAAGGGGTAGAGTGGAGTAGAGTGGTGTGGAGTGGAGTGGAATGGAGCTGAATGTACTTCAATGGAGTACAATGGAATGGAACGGAGTGGAATGGAATGGAATGATATGAGGTGGATTGGAGTGGAATGTAGTGGAGTGGAATGGAATGGAATAGAATGGAATGGAGTAGAGTGTAATGGAATGCAGTGGCGATAAGTGGAGTGGAATGGAATGCATTGGAGTAGAGTGGAGTGGAATGGAATGGAATGGAGTGGAGTGGAGGGGAGTGGAGTGGAATGGAATTGAGTGAACTGGAGTGCAGTTGAATGGAATATCGTGGTGTGGAGTGGAGTGGAAGTGAATGGAGTGAATAGGAGTGGAATGGAGTGGAAGGTAACGGAGTGGAATGGAGTCGAATGGAGTGGAATGGAGTAGAGTGGATTAGAGTGGAATGGTGTCGAACGGACTGGAATGGAATGGAATGGAGTGGAATGGAATTGAATCAAATGGAATGGAGTGGAGTGGAGTGGAGTGGAATGAAATGAAATGGAAGGGAGTGGAGAGAAACGCAGTTGATTGGAGTGGAGTGGAGTGGAAAGGAATGGAAAGGAGTGGGATGGAGACGTATGGATTGGAGTGGAATGGAGTGGAATGGAATGAAGTGGAAAGGAGTGGAACGGAGTGAAATTGAATTTAGTGGACTGGAGTGGAATGGAGTTAAATGGAATGGAATGGAATGGAGTGGAATGGAATGGAATGGAGTGGAGTGGAATGGAATAGAATGGCATGGAATGGAATAGAATGGAATGGAGTGGAGTGGAGAGGAGTGGAATGGATTGGAGTGAAGTGGAGTGGAATGGAATTGAGTGGAGCGGAGAGGAAAGGAATGGAATGGAGTGGAGTGGAATGGCATGGAATGGAGTGGAATGGAATGCATAGTAGTGGAGTGGAGTGGAGTGGATTGGAGTGTAGTGGAAGGGAATGGAGTGCAGTGTAATGGACTGGAATGGAGCAGAGCAGAATGGAGTGGACTGGACTGGAGTGGAATGGAATGGGATGGCATGGAATGGGAGCTGAGATTTTACCAATGTGCTCTAGGCAGGGTGACTGGGTGTCATACTCTCAAAAGAAAGGAATGGAATGGAACGCAGTGGAATGGAATGGAACAGAGTGGACATTAGTGGAGTGGAATGTGGAGGAATGGAATGAAATGGAACGTAATGGCATGAAATGGAGTGGTGTGGGGTGGAATGGATTATAGTGGAATGGGGTGGAAAGGAATGGGATGGAGTGGAATGAAGTGGAGTGCAGTGGAGTGGAACGGAGTTGAATGGCATAGAATTGAGTGGACAGTAGTGGAATGTTTTGGAATGCAATGGAATCCATTGTAATAGAATGGAATACAACGGAAAGTTGACATGGAGTGTGAGCTGAGATTGTGCCACTGCACTCCAGACTGGGTGACACGTTATATCCTGTGGATAGAAAGGAATGGAATGCAATAGAGTGAAATGGAATGGAGTGGAATGGAATTGAATGGAATGGAGTGGAGTGGAGTGGAGTCGAATGGAGACGAATGGAATGGGACGGAGTGGAATGGAACGGAGTGGAGTGGAGTATCGTGGAGTGAAATAGAATGGAATGCACTGGGTTGGAATGGAATGCAATGGACTGCTGAAAGGAAATGTGAGCTGTTATTGTTCCACTGCACTCCAGCCTTTGTGACGGAATGAAATCCTGTGGAAAAAAAGGAATGGAATGGAATGGAATGGAATGGAATGGAATGGAATGGAATGGAATGGAATGGAATGGAATGGATTGGAGTGGAGTGGAGTGGTGTGGAGAAGAGTGTAGTGGAGTGGAGTGGAGTGAAATGGAGTGGAGTGTCGTGGAGGAGAGTGGAATGGAGTGGAATGGAATGGAGAGGAAAGGAACGGAGTGGAGTGGAATGGAACGGAGTGGAGTGGAATGGAATCCAATGGAATGAAATGGAATTGAATCCAATGCAATGAAGAAATATGTGCAGTGATTTGGCCACTGCGCTGGAGCCTGTGTGAGAGAGGGAGATCCTGTCGATAAAACAGTGTGGAATGGAAGGGATTGGAATGGAATGGAATGGAACGTATTGGAGTGGAGTGGAGTGGAATTGAGTGGAGTGGAGTGCACTGGAATGGAATGGAATGCAATGGAATGTGATGGAATGATGAAATGATATGTGAGCTGAGATTGTGCCACTGCACTCCACGCTGGGTGACAGAGTGAGATACTATTGAAAGAAAGAAATGGAATGGAAAGAATTTTTAATTGGGTGGATTCGAGTGGACTGAAGTAGAGTGCAGTGGAATAGAGAGGAATGGAATGGAATGGAATCGGATGTAAAGGAATGGAATGATGTGGAGTGGAGTGGTGAGGAGTGTAGTGCTGTGGAATGGAGCAGAAAGTAACGGGATGGTGTGGAGTGGAGTGCAGTGCAGTGGAGTGGAGAGGAGTGCAATGGCGTGGAATGGAATCGGATGTAAAGGAACGTACTGGAGTGGAGCGGAGTGGAAAGGAGTGGAATGGAATGGAATTGAATGTAATGGAAAGCAAAGGAATGGAATGGGATGCAATGGAATTTAATGCAATAGAATGCAGTTCAATAGAGAGTTGACATGTAATGTGAGCTGAGATTGTGCCTAAGCTCTCCAGGCTGTTTGACACAGTGATATCGTGTGGAAAGAATGGAATGGAATGCAGTGGTGTGAAATGGAATGGAATGTAGTGGACAGGAGTAGAATGGAGTGGAGTGAAGAGGAACAGAGTGGAATGGAATGGGATGCAGTGGAATGGAATGCAGTGGAGTGGAGTGAAATAGAAAGAAATGGAATGGGATGGAATGGAATGCAATGGAATGGAGAAGAGAAATGTGAGCTGAGATTGTGTGACTACACTCCAGCCTTAGTGACCGAGAGAGATTCTGTGGAAGGAAAGAACTGATTTCAAAGGAGTGGAATGGAAGGGAATGTAGTACAGTGGAGTAGAGTGGAATGGAGTGAAACAGAATAGAATGGAGTGGAAGGCAATGGAATGGAATGGAATGGAGTGGAGTGGAATAGAGAGGAGTGCACTGCAATGGAGTGGAGTGGAGTGGAAGGGAGTGGAATGCAATGGAATGTAGTGGAGTGCAGTGGAGTGGAATGGAATGGAGTGGACAGGAGTGGAAGGAGTAGAGTGGACTGGAATGGAATAGAATGGAACAGAATGCAGTGGAGTGGAGGGGAGTGGAGGTGAGTGGAGTGGCATGGAGTGGAATGGAATGGAATGGAGTGAAATGGAATCCAATGGATTGGAATGGAGTGGAGTGGAGTGGAGTGGAATGGAGAGGAGTCGAATGGAATGGAAGGGAATGCAACGGAACGCAGTGGTGTGGATTGGAATGCAGTGAAATGGAGTACTATGCAATCTAAAGGAGTGGAGTGGAGTCTAGTGGAGTGTAATGGAATGTAACAAAATGGAATGGAATGGCACGGAATGGAGTGGAGTAGAGTGGAGTGGGAAGGAAGGGAGATGAGTGGAATGGAGAGGAACGGAATGCAGAGGAGTGGATTGGATTGGAATGAACTGGAATGGAGAGGAATGGAATGAAGTGGAACGGAATGGACCGCAATGGAATTGAAAGGAGTGAAGTGGAAAGTAGTGGAGTGGAGTGGAATGGAGTGGAAATGAATGGAATGGAGTGGAATGGAAGGGAATGGAGGCAAGTGGATAGGAATTGACTGAAGCAGATTGGAGTGGAGTGGAGTGGAGTGGCATGGAATGGAATGAAGTGGATGGGAATGCAATGGAGTGGAATGAAATGGAATAAAATGGAATGGAGTGGAATGGAGAGGAATGGAGTGGAAGTGGAGTGGAATGGAGGGGAGTAAGAGGAAGAGAATGGAATGGAATCGAAAGGAGGGAAGTGCAATTGTGTGGAGTGGAGTGGAGATGAAAGGAGTGGAGTGATGTGGAGTCGAGAGGAAAGGAATGGAATGGAATGGAATGGAGTTAAGTGGAGTGGAATGGAGTGGAATGTAAAGGAGTGGAATGAAAAGGAGTGGATTGGAATGGAGTGGAATGGAATGGAGTGGAACGGAGTGGAGTAGAATGGAGTGGGTTGCAGAGGAGTGGAATGGAGTGGAATGGAAGGGAACGGAAAGGAATGTAGTGGAAAGGAATGGAATGGAGTGGATTGAAATTGAATGGAAAGGATTGGAGTGCAGTGGACTGGAGGGGAGTGGAATAAAATGGAGTATAGTGCAGTGGAATGGAGTGGACTGGAGTGGAGATGAGTGGAGTGGACTGGAATGGAATGGAGTGGAGTGGAATGGTGTGGAGTGGGGTGGAAAGGAATGGAACAGAATGGAATGGAGAGGAATGGAGTGGCATGTAGTGGAGTGGAGTGAAGTGGAAAGGAATGGCATGGAATGGAGTAGAGTGGAATGGAGGGGTATGGAATGGAACGGAATGGAATTGAGTGGAATGGAGTGGAATGGAGTGGAGTGGAGAGGAATGGAATGGAGTGGAATGGTCTGAAAGGAGTGGAATGGAGTGGAGTGGAATGCAATGGAGTAGATTGGAATGAAGTGGAAAGGAATAGAATGGAGAGAAGTAGAGTAGAATGGAGTGGATTGGAATGGAGGGGAGCAGAGTGGAGTTAACAGCGGTGGATTGGAATACAGTGGATGGGGTAGAGTGGAAGGGAGTGGAATTATATGGAATGGAATGGATTGGAGTGGAGTGGAAGGGAGTGGAGTGGAGTTGAAAGTAGAGGAATCGAAAGAAGTGGAAAGGAGTGGAGTAGAGTGGATTAGAGTGGATTGGAATGGAATGGAGTGGAGTGGAATGGTGTGGAAACGAATGGAAGGGAGGGGAGTGGAATGGAACGAAATGGAATGGAATGTAGTGGAATGGAGAGGAGTGGAGTGGACTGGAGTGGAATGTAATCGAATGGAGTGTACTGGAGTGGAATGTATTTGAGAGGCGGGTAATGGAGAGGAATTGAGTGGAGTGGAGTGGAGTGAAATACATCGGAATGGCACGGAATTGAATGGAATGGAGGGGAGTGGAATGCAGTGGAGTGGAGTCGATTGGAGTGGTGAGGAATAGAACGGAGTGGCATGGAATGGAGCACAGTGGAATGCAATGGAGTGGAGTGGATTGGAAAGGGGTGGAGTGGAGTGACGATGGGTGAAGTGGAATGTAATGGAGTGGAGTGCAGAGGAGTCTCATGGAATGGAATTGAATGGAACGCAATGGAAGCTGAGATTGTACCACTGCGCTCCAGGATGGGTGACACAGTGTGATACTCTCAAAAGAAAGGAATGGAATGGAATGCAGTGGAACGGAATGGAACGCAATGGGGTGCATTGGAGTGGAGTGGAGTGAAGTGAAGTGGATTGGAGTGGAATGGAGAGGAATGGAACGGAATGGAATGGAATGAAGTAGACTGGAGTGGGGTGGAGTTGAGTGCAATGGAATGGAGCGAAATGGAATCAGATGCAGAGAAATGGAGTAGAGAGGAGTGCAGTAGAGTGGAAAGGAGTGCAATGGAGTGGAATGGAATCGGAAGTAACGGAAAGTAGTGGAGTGGATGGAACGGAAAGGAAAGGAGTGGAGCGGAGTGGAATGGAACGGAGCGGGAGGTGGGTTGGGGCCACTGCACTCCAGGCTGGCTGGCTGACTGAGGTATTCTCGCAATAAAGGAATGGAATGGAATGCCGTAGAATGGAATGGAACGGAGTGGAGTGGAGTGGAATGGAGTGAGTTGGAGCAGAGTGGAATGAAGAATGCAATGGGATGGAAGGGAATTGAATGAAATGCAGTGGAGTGCAGTGGAGTGCATTGCAGTGGAATGGAGCAGAATGGAATGGAAAGGAGTGGAATGGACAGGAGTGGAGTGCACTGGAGAGGAGAGGATAGGAATGCAGTGGAATGGAATTGGATGTAATGTAACGTAGAGGAGTGGAGTGGAATGGAGTGGGCCAGAGTGGAATGGAATGGAATGCAATGGAAAAGAATGGAGTGGAATAGAATGGAATGGAATGGAATGGAATGGAGTGGGATGACTTGTAGTGGGGTGGAGTGAAATGGAGTATAATGGAATGGAGTGGAGTGGAGTGGAATGTGATAGAATGGAGAGGAGGGGAATGGAGCAGAATGGAATGGAGTGCAGCGGAATGGAGTGGAGTGGAATGGAATCAAATGGAGTGGAATGGAACAGAGTGGAATGGAATGGAGTGCAATAGACTAGAATTGAGTGTAGTGTAGTGGAATTTAGTGGAATGGACTGGAATGGAGTGGAATGGAATGGAATTGAGGGGAATGGAATGGAATGGAAAGGAATGGAAAGCAATGGAAAGGAATAGAATTGAATGCAACGGAATTAAAAGAATGCAATGGAATGCAATGGAATAGAATGCAATGGAATGTATAGTTGACATGTAATATGAGCTGAGATTGTGACACTGCACACCAGCCAGGGTGACATGGTGATATCTTGTCGTAAGAAGTGAATGGAATGCAATGGAGTGAAATGGAATGGAATGAAATGGAATGGAGCGGAATGGAAGGGAATGGAGTGGAATGAAATAGAATGCAGTGGACTGTAATGGCATGGAGTGGAAAGAAGTAGAGTGGAATGGAGTGGAATGGAATGGACTGGCATAGAATGGAGTGGAATTGAATGCAATGGAGTGGATTGGAAAGGAATGCAAAGGAGTAGAGTGGAGTAGAGTGGTGTGGAGTGGAGTGGAATGGAGCTGAATGTACTTCAATGGAGTACAATGGAATGGAACGGAGTGGCAAGGAATGGAATGATATGAGGTGGATTGGAGTGGAATGTAGTGGAGTGGAAAGGAATGGAATAGAATGGAATGGAGTAGAGTGTAATGGAATGCAGTGGCGATAAGTGGAGTGGAATGGAATGCATTGGAGTAGAGTGGAGTGGAATGGAATGGAATGGAGTGGAGTGGAGGGGAGTGGAGTGGAATGGAATTGAGTGAAGTGGAGTGCAGTTGAATGGAATATCGTGGTGTGGAGTGGAGTGGAAGTGAATGGAGTGAATAGGAGTGGAATGGAGTGGAAGGTAACGGAGTGGAATGGAGTCGAATGGAGTGGAATGGAGTAGAGTGGATTAGAGTGGAATGGTGTCGAACGGACTGGAATGGAATGGAATGGAGTGGAATGGAATTGAATCAAATGGAATGGAGTGGAGTGGAGTGGAGTGGAATGAAATGAAATGGAAGGGAGTGGAGAGAAACGCAGTTGATTGGAGTGGAGTGGAGTGGAAAGGAATGGAAAGGAGTGGGATGGAGACGTATGGATTGGAGTGGAATGGAGTGGAATGGAATGAAGTGGAAAGGAGTGGAACGGAGTGAAATTGAATTTAGTGGACTGGAGTGGAATGGAGTTAAATGGAATGGAATGGAATGGAGTGGAATGGAATGGAATGGAGTGGAGTGGAATGGAATAGAATGGCATGGAATGGAATAGAATGGGATGGAGTGGAGTGGAGAGGAGTGGAATGGATTGGAGTGAAGTGGAGTGGAATGGAATTGAGTGGAGCGGAGAGGAAAGGAATGGAATGGAGTGGAGTGGAATGGCATGGAAAGGAGTGGAATGGAATGGATAGTAGTGGAGTGAAGTGGAGTGGATTGGAGTGTAGTGGAAGGGAATGGAGTGCAGTGTAATGGACTGGAATGGAGCAGAGCAGAATGGAGTGGACTGGACTGGAGTGGAATGGAATGGGATGGCATGGAATGGGAGCTGAGATTTTACCAATGTGCTCTAGGCAGGGTGACTGGGTGTCATACTCTCAAAAGAAAGGAATGGAATGGAACGCAGTGGAATGGAATGGAACAGAGTGGACATTAGTGGAGTGGAATGTGGAGGAATGGAATGAAATGGAACGTAATGGCATGAAATGGAGTGGTGTGGGGTGGAATGGATTATAGTGGAATGGGGTGGAAAGGAATGGGATGGACTGGAATGAAGTGGAGTGCAGTGGAGTGGAACGGAGTTGAACGGCATAGAATTGAGTGGACAGTAGTGGAATGTTTTGGAATGCAATGGAATCCATTGTAATAGAATGGAATACAACGGAAAGTTGACATGGAGTGTGAGCTGAGATTGTCCCACTGCACTCCAGACTGGGTGACACGTTATATCCTGTGGATAGAAAGGAATGGAATGCAATAGAGTGAAATGGAATGGAGTGGAATGGAATTGAATGGAATGGAGTGGAGTGGAGTGGAGTCGAATGGAGACGAATGGAATGGGACGGAGTGGAATGGAACGGAGTGGAGTGGAGTATTGTGGAGTGAAATAGAATGGAATGCACTGGGTTGGAATGGAATGCAATGGACTGCTGAAAGGAAATGTGAGCTGTTATTGTTCCACTGCACTCCAGCCTTTGTGACGGAATGAAATCCTGTGGAAAAAAAGGAATGGAATGGAATGGAATGGAATGGAATGGAATGGAATGGAATGGAATGGATTGGAGTGGAGTGGAGTGGTGTGGAGAAGAGTGTAGTGGAGTGGAGTGGAGTGAAATGGAGTGGAGTGTCGTGGAGGAGAGTGGAATGGAGTGGAATGGAATGGAGAGGAAAGGAACGGAGTGGAGTGGAATGGAACGGAGTGGAGTGGAATGGAATCCAATGGAATGAAATGGAATTGAATCCAATGCAATGAAGAAATATGTGCAGTGATTTGGCCACTGCGCTGGAGCCTGTGTGAGAGAGGGAGATCCTGTCGATAAAACAGTGTGGAATGGAAGGGATTGGAATGGAATGGAATGGAACGTATTGGAGTGGAGTGGAGTGGAATTGAGTGGAGTGGAGTGCACTGGAATGGAATGGAATGCAATGGAATGTGATGGAATGATGAAATGATATGTGAGCTGAGATTGTGCCACTGCACTCCACGCTGGGTGACAGAGTGAGATACTATTGAAAGAAAGAAATGGAATGGAAAGAATTTTTAATTGGGTGGATTCGAGTGGACTGAAGTAGAGTGCAGTGGAATAGAGAGGAATGGAATGGAATGGAATCGGATGTAAAGGAATGGAATGATGTGGAGTGGAGTGGTGAGGAGTGTAGTGCTGTGGAATGGAGCAGAAAGTAACGGGATGGTGTGGAGTGGAGTGCAGTGCAGTGGAGTGGAGAGGAGTGCAATGGCGTGGAATGGAATCGGATGTAAAGGAACGTACTGGAGTGGAGCGGAGTGGAAAGGAGTGGAATGGAATGGAATTGAATGTAATGGAAAGCAAAGGAATGGAATGGGATGCAATGGAATTTAATGCAATAGAATGCAGTTCAATAGAGAGTTGACATGTAATGTGAGCTGAGATTGTGCCTAAGCTCTCCAGGCTGTTTGACACAGTGATATCGTGTGGAAAGAATGGAATGGAATGCAGTGGTGTGAAATGGAATGGAATGTAGTGGACAGGAGTAGAATGGAGTGGAGTGAAGAGGAACAGAGTGGAATGGAATGGGATGCAGTGGAATGGAATGCAGTGGAGTGGAGTGAAATAGAAAGAAATGGAATGGGATGGAATGGAATGCAATGGAATGGAGAAGAGAAATGTGAGCTGAGATTGTGTGACTACACTCCAGCCTTAGTGACCGAGAGAGATTCTGTGGAAGGAAAGAACTGATTTCAAAGGAGTGGAATGGAAGGGAATGTAGTACAGTGGAGTAGAGTGGAATGGAGTGAAACAGAATAGAATGGAGTGGAAGGCAATGGAATGGAATGGAATGGAGTGGAGTGGAATAGAGAGGAGTGCACTGCAATGGAGTGGAGTGGAGTGGAAGGGAGTGGAATGCAATGGAATGTAGTGGAGTGCAGTGGAGTGGAATGGAATGGAGTGGACAGGAGTGGAAGGAGTAGAGTGGACTGGAATGGAATAGAATGGAACAGAATGCAGTGGAGTGGAGGGGAGTGGAGGTGAGTGGAGTGGCATGGAGTGGAATGGAATGGAATGGAGTGAAATGGAATCCAATGGATTGGAATGGAGTGGAGTGGAGTGGAGTGGAATGGAGAGGAGTCGAATGGAATGGAAGGGAATGCAACGGAACGCAGTGGTGTGGATTGGAATGCAGTGAAATGGAGTACTATGCAATCTAAAGGAGTGGAGTGGAGTCTAGTGGAGTGGAATGGAATGTAACAAAATGGAATGGAATGGCACGGAATGGAGTGGAGTAGAGTGGAGTGGGAAGGAAGGGAGATGAGTGGAATGGAGAGGAACGGAATGCAGAGGAGTGGATTGGATTGGAATGAACTGGAATGGAGAGGAATGGAATGAAGTGGAACGGAATGGACCGCAATGGAATTGAAAGGAGTGAAGTGGAAAGTAGTGGAGTGGAGTGGAATGGAGTGGAAATGAATGGAATGGAGTGGAATGGAAGGGAATGGAGGCAAGTGGATAGGAATTGACTGAAGCAGATTGGAGTGGAGTGGAGTGGAGTGGCATGGAATGGAATGAAGTGGATGGGAATGCAATGGAGTGGAATGAAATGGAATAAAATGGAATGGAGTGGAATGGAGAGGAATGGAGTGGAAGTGGAGTGGAATGGAGGGGAGTAAGAGGAAGAGAATGGAATGGAATCGAAACGAGGGAAGTGCAATTGTGTGGAGTGGAGTGGAGATGAAAGGAGTGGAGTGATGTGGAGTCGAGAGCAAAGGAATGGAATGGAATGGAATGGAGTTAAGTGGAGTGGAATGGAGTGGAATGTAAAGGAGTGGAATGAAAAGGAGTGGATTGGAATGGAGTGGAATGGAATGGAGTGGAACGGAGTGGAGTAGAATGGAGTGGGTTGCAGAGGAGTGGAATGGAGTGGAATGGAAGGGAACGGAAAGGAATGTAGTGGAAAGGAATGGAATGGAGTGGATTGAAATTGAATGGAAAGGATTGGAGTGCAGTGGACTGGAGGGGAGTGGAATAAAATGGAGTATAGTGCAGTGGAATGGAGTGGACTGGAGTGGAGATGAGTGGAGTGGACTGGAATGGAATGGAGTGGAGTGGAATGGTGTGGAGTGGGGTGGAAAGGAATGGAACAGAATGGAATGGAGAGGAATGGAGTGGCATGTAGTGGAGTGGAGTGAAGTGGAAAGGAATGGCATGGAATGGAGTAGAGTGGAATGGAGGGGTATGGAATGGAATGGAATGGAATTGAGTGGAATGGAGTGGAATGGAGTGGAGTGGAGAGGAATGGAATGGAGTGGAAAGGTCTGAAAGGAGTGGAATGGAGTGGAGTGGAATGCAATGGAGTAGATTGGAATGAAGTGGAAAGGAATAGAATGGAGAGAAGTAGAGTAGAATGGAGTGGATTGGAATGGAGGGGAGCAGAGTGGAGTTAACAGCGGTGGATTGGAATACAGTGGATGGGGTAGAGTGGAAGGGAGTGGAATTATATGGAATGGAATGGATTGGAGTGGAGTGGAAGGGAGTGGAGTGGAGTTGAAAGTAGAGGAATCGAAAGAAGTGGAAAGGAGTGGAGTAGAGTGGATTAGAGTGGATTGGAATGGAATGGAGTGGAGTGGAATGGTGTGGAAACGAATGGAAGGGAGGGGAGTGGAATGGAACGAAATGGAATGGAATGTAGTGGAATGGAGAGGAGTGGAGTGGACTGGAGTGGAATGTAATCGAATGGAGTGTACTGGAGTGGAATGTATTTGAGAGGCGGGTAATGGAGAGGAATTGAGTGGAGTGGAGTGGAGTGAAATACATCGGAATGGCACGGAATTGAATGGAATGGAGGGGAGTGGAATGCAGTGGAGTGGAGTCGATTGGAGTGGTGAGGAATAGAACGGAGTGGCATGGAATGGAGCACAGTGGAATGCAATGGAGTGGAGTGGATTGGAAAGGGGTGGAGTGGAGTGACGATGGGTGAAGTGGAATGTAATGGAGTGGAGTGCAGAGGAGTCTCATGGAATGGAATGGAATGGAACGCAATGGAAGCTGAGATTGTACCACTGCGCTCCAGGATGGGTGACACAGTGTGATACTCTCAAAAGAAAGGAATGGAATGGAATGCAGTGGAATGGAATGGAATGCAATGGGGTGCATTGGAGTGGAGTGGAGTGAAGTGAAGTGGATTGGAGTGGAATGGAGAGGAATGGAACGGAATGGAATGGAATGAAGTAGACTGGAGTGGGGTGGAGTTGAGTGCAATGGAATGGAGCGAAATGGAATCAGATGCAGAGAAATGGAGTAGAGAGGAGTGCAGTAGAGTGGAAAGGAGTGCAATGGAGTGGAATGGAATCGGAAGTAACGGAAAGTAGTGGAGTGGATGGAACGGAAAGGAAAGGAGTGGAGCGGAGTGGAATGGAACGGAGCGGGAAGTGGGTTGGGGCCACTGCACTCCAGGCTGGCTGGCTGACTGAGGTATTCTCGCAATAAAGGAATGGAATGGAATGCCGTAGAGTGGAATGGAACGGAGTGGAGTGGAGTGGAATGGAGTGAGTTGGAGCAGAGTGGAATGAAGAATGCAATGGGATGGAAGGGAATTGAATGAAATGCAGTGGAGTGCAGTGGATTGCATTGCAGTGGAATGGAGCAGAATGGAATGGAAAGGAGTGGAATGGACAGGAGTGGAGTGCACTGGAGAGGAGAGGATAGGAATGCAGTGGAATGGAATTGGATGTAATGGAACGTAGAGGAGTGGAGTGGAATGGAGTGGGCCAGAGTGGAATGGAATGGAATGCAATGGAAAGGAATGGAGTGGAATAGAATGGAATGGAATGGAATGGAATGGAGTGGGATGACTTGTAGTGGGGTGGAGTGAAATGGAGTATAATGGAATGGAGTGGAGTGGAGTGGAATGTGATAGAATGGAGAGGAGGGGAATGGAGCAGAATGGAATGGAGTGCAGCGGAATGGAGTGGAGTGGAATGGAATCAAATGGAGTGGAATGGAACAGAGTGGAATGGAATGGAGTGCAATAGACTAGAATTGAGTGTAGTGTAGTGGAATTTAGTGGAATGGACTGGAATGGAGTGGAATGGAATGGAATTGAGGGGAATGGAATGGAATGGAAAGGAATGGAAAGCAATGGAAAGGAATAGAATTGAATGCAACGGAATTAAAAGAATGCAATGGAATGCAATGGAATAGAATGCAATGGAATGTATAGTTGACATGTAATATGAGCTGAGATTGTGACACTGCACACCAGCCAGGGTGACATGGTGATATCTTGTCGTAAGAAGTGAATGGAATGCAATGGAGTGAAATGGAATGGAATGAAATGGAATGGAGCGGAATGGAAGGGAATGGAGTGGAATGAAATAGAATGCAGTGGACTGTAATGGCATGGAGTGGAAAGAAGTAGAGTGGAATGGAGTGGAATGGAATGGACTGGCATAGAATGGAGTGGAATTGAATGCAATGGAGTGGATTGGAAAGGAATGCAAAGGAGTAGAGTGGAGTAGAGTGGTGTGGAGTGGAGTGGAATGGAGCTGAATGTACTTCAATGGAGTACAATGGAATGGAACGGAGTGGCAAGGAATGGAATGATATGAGGTGGATTGGAGTGGAATGTAGTGGAGTGGAAAGGAATGGAATAGAATGGAATGGAGTAGAGTGTAATGGAATGCAGTGGCGATAAGTGGAGTGGAATGGAATGCATTGGAGTAGAGTGGAGTGGAATGGAATGGAATGGAGTGGAGTGGAGGGGAGTGGAGTGGAATGGAATTGAGTGAAGTGGAGTGCAGTTGAATGGAATATCGTGGTGTGGAGTGGAGTGGAAGTGAATGGAGTGAATAGGAGTGGAATGGAGTGGAAGGTAACGGAGTGGAATGGAGTCGAATGGAGTGGAATGGAGTAGAGTGGATTAGAGTGGAATGGTGTCGAACGGACTGGAATGGAATGGAATGGAGTGGAATGGAATTGAATCAAATGGAATGGAGTGGAGTGGAGTGGAGTGGAATGAAAGGAAATGGAAGGGAGTGGAGAGAAACGCAGTTGATTGGAGTGGAGTGGAGTGGAAAGGAATGGAAAGGAGTGGGATGGAGACGTATGGATTGGAGTGGAATGGAGTGGAATGGAATGAAGTGGAAAGGAGTGGAACGGAGTGAAATTGAATTTAGTGGACTGGAGTGGAATGGAGTTAAATGAAATGGAATGGAATGGAGTGGAATGGAATGGAATGGAGTGGAGTGGAATGGAATAGAATGGCATGGAATGGAATAGAATGGGATGGAGTGGAGTGGAGAGGAGTGGAATGGATTGGAGTGAAGTGGAGTGGAATGGAATTGAGTGGAGCGGAGAGGAAAGGAATGGAATGGAGTGGAGTGGAATGGCATGGAAAGGAGTGGAATGGAATGGATAGTAGTGGAGTGAAGTGGAGTGGATTGGAGTGTAGTGGAAGGGAATGGAGTGCAGTGTAATGGACTGGAATGGAGCAGAGCAGAATGGAGTGGACTGGACTGGAGTGGAATGGAATGGGATGGCATGGAATGGGAGCTGAGATTTTACCAATGTGCTCTAGGCAGGGTGACTGGGTGTCATACTCTCAAAAGAAAGGAATGGAATGGAACGCAGTGGAATGGAATGGAACAGAGTGGACATTAGTGGAGTGGAATGTGGAGGAATGGAATGAAATGGAACGTAATGGCATGAAATGGAGTGGTGTGGGGTGGAATGGATTATAGTGGAATGGGGTGGAAAAGAATGGGATGGAGTGGAATGAAGTGGAGTGCAGTGGAGTGGAACGGAGTTGAATGGCATAGAATTGAGTGGACAGTAGTGGAATGTTTTGGAATGCAATGGAATCCATTGTAATAGAATGGAATACAACGGAAAGTTGACATGGAGTGTGAGCTGAGATTGTGCCACTGCACTCCAGACTGGGTGACACGTTATATCCTGTGGATAGAAAGGAATGGAATGCAATAGAGTGAAATGGAATGGAGTGGAATGGAATTGAATGGAATGGAGTGGAGTGGAGTGGAGTCGAATGGAGACGAATGGAATGGGACGGAGTGGAATGGAACGGAGTGGAGTGGAGTATCGTGGAGTGAAATAGAATGGAATGCACTGGGTTGGAATGGAATGCAATGGACTGCTGAAAGGAAATGTGAGCTGTTATTGTTCCACTGCACTCCAGCCTTTGTGACGGAATGAAATCCTGTGGAAAAAAAGGAATGGAATGGAATGGAATGGAATGGAATGGAATGGAATGGAATGGAATGGAATGGATTGGAGTGGAGTGGAGTGGTGTGGAGAAGAGTGTAGTGGAGTGGAGTGGAGTGAAATGGAGTGGAGTGTCGTGGAGGAGAGTGGAATGGAGTGGAATGGAATGGAGAGGAAAGGAACGGAGTGGAGTGGAATGGAACGGAGTGGAGTGGAATGGAATCCAATGGAATGAAATGGAATTGAATCCAATGCAATGAAGAAATATGTGCAGTGATTTGGCCACTGCGCTGGAGCCTGTGTGAGAGAGGGAGATCCTGTCGATAAAACAGTGTGGAATGGAAGGGATTGGAATGGAATGGAATGGAACGTATTGGAGTGGAGTGGAGTGGAATTGAGTGGAGTGGAGTGCACTGGAATGGAATGGAATGCAATGGAATGTGATGGAATGATGAAATGATATGTGAGCTGAGATTGTGCCACTGCACTCCACGCTGGGTGACAGAGTGAGATACTCTTGAAAGAAAGAAATGGAATGGAAAGAATTTTTAACTGGGTGGATTCGAGTGGACTGAAGTAGAGTGCAGTGGAATAGAGAGGAATGGAATGGAATGGAATCGGATGTAAAGGAATGGAATGATGTGGAGTGGAGTGGTGAGGAGTGTAGTGCTGTGGAATGGAGCAGAAAGTAACGGGATGGTGTGGAGTGGAGTGCAGTGCAGTGGAGTGGAGAGGAGTGCAATGGCGTGGAATGGAATCGGATGTAAAGGAACGTACTGGAGTGGAGCGGAGTGGAAAGGAGTGGAATGGAATGGAATTGAATGTAATGGAAAGCAAAGGAATGGAATGGGATGCAATGGAATTTAATGCAATAGAATGCAGTTCAATAGAGAGTTGACATGTAATGTGAGCTGAGATTGTGCCTAAGCTCTCCAGGCTGTTTGACACAGTGATATCGTGTCGAAAGAATGGAATGGAATGCAGTGGTGTGAAATGGAATGGAATGTAGTGGACAGGAGTAGAATGGAGTGGAGTGAAGAGGAACAGAGTGGAATGGAATGGGATGCAGTGGAATGGAATGCAGTGGAGTGGAGTGAAATAGAAAGAAATGGAATGGGATGGAATGGAATGCAATGGAATGGAGAAGAGAAATGTGAGCTGAGATTGTGTGACTACACTCCAGCCTTAGTGACCGAGAGAGATTCTGTGGAAGGAAAGAACAGATTTCAAAGGAGTGGAATGGAAGGGAATGTAGTACAGTGGAGTAGAGTGGAATGGAGTGAAACAGAATAGAATGGAGTGGAAGGCAATGGAATGGAATGGAATGGAGTGGAGTGGAATAGAGAGGAGTGCACTGCAATGGAGTGGAGTGGAGTGGAAGGGAGTGGAATGCAATGGAATGTAGTGGAGTGCAGTGGAGTGGAATGGAATGGAGTGGACAGGAGTGGAAGGAGTAGAGTGGACTGGAATGGAATAGAATGGAACAGAATGCAGTGGAGTGGAGGGGAGTGGAGGTGAGTGGAGTGGCATGGAGTGGAATGGAATGGAATGGAGTGAAATGGAATCCAATGGATTGGAATGGAGTGGAGTGGAGTGGAGTGGAATGGAGAGGAGTGGAATGGAATGGAAGGGAATGCAACGGAACGCAGTGGTGTGGATTGGAATGCAGTGAAATGGAGTACTATGGAATCTAAAGGAGTGGAGTGGAGTCTAGTGGAGTGGAATGGAATGGAACAAAATGGAATGGAATGGCACGGAATGGAGTGGAGTAGAGTGGAGTGGGAAGGAAGGGAGATGAGTGGAATGGAGAGGAATGGAATGCAGTGGAGTGGATTGGATTGGAATGAACTGGAATGGAGAGGAATGGAATGAAGTGGAACGGAATGGACTGCAATGGAATTGAATGGAGTGAAGTGGAAAGTAGTGGAGTGGAGTGGAATGGAGTGGAAATGAATGGAATGGAGTGGAATGGAAGGGAATGGAGACAAGTGGATAGGAATTGACTGAAGCAGATTGGAGTGGAGTGGAGTGGAGTGGCATGGAATGGAATGAAGTGGATGGGAATGCAATGGAGTGGAATGAAACGGAATAAAATGGAATGGAGTGGAATGGAGAGGAATGGAGTGGAAGTGGAGTGGAATGGAGGGGAGTAAGAGGAAGAGAATGGAATGGAATCGAAAGGAGGGAAGTGCAATTGTGTGGAGTGGAGTGGAGATGAAAGGAGTGGAGTGATGTGGAGTCGAGAGGAAAGGAATGGAATGGAATGGAATGGAGTTAAGTGGAGTGGAATGGAGTGGAAGGTAAAGGAGTGGAATGAAAAGGAGTGGATTGGAATGGAGTGGAATGGAATGGAGTGGAACGGAGTGGAGTAGAATGGAGTGGGTTGCAGAGGAGTGGAATGGAGTGGAATGGAAGGGAACGGAAAGGAATGTAGTGGAAAGGAATGGAATGGAGTGGATTGAAATTGAATGGAAAGGATTGGAGTGCAGTGGACTGGAGGGGAGTGGAATAAAATGGAGTATAGTGCAGTGGAATGGAGTGGACTGGAGTGGAGATGAGTGGAGTGGACTGGAATGGAATGGAGTGGAGTGGAATGGTGTGGAGTGGGGTGGAAAGGAATGGAACAGAATGGAATGGAGAGGAATGGAGTGGCATGTAGTGGAGTGGAGTGAAGTGGAAAGGAATGGCATGGAATGGAGTAGAGTGGAATGGAGGGGTATGGAATGGAACGGAATGGAATTGAGTGGAATGGAGTAATGGAGTGGAGTGGAGAGGAATGGAATGGAGTGGAAAGGTCTGAAAGGAGTGGAATGGAGTGGAGTGGAATGCAATGGAGTAGATTGGAATGAAGTGGAAAGGAATAGAATGGAGAGAAGTAGAGTAGAATGGAGTGGATTGGAATGGAGGGGAGCAGAGTGGAGTTAACAGCGGTGGATTGGAATACAGTGGATGGGGTAGAGTGGAAGGGAGTGGAATTATATGGAATGGAATGGATTGGAGTGGAGTGGAAGGGAGTGGAGTGGAGTTGAAAGTAGAGGAATCGAAAGAAGTGGAAAGGAGTGGAGTAGAGTGGATTAGAGTGGATTGGAATGGAATGGAGTGGAGTGGAATGGTGTGGAAACGAATGGAAGGGAGGGGAGTGGAATGGAACGAAATGGAATGGAATGTAGTGGAATGGAGAGGAGTGGAGTGGACTGGAGTGGAATGTAATCGAATGGAGTGTACTGGAGTGGAATGTATTTGAGAGGCGGGTAATGGAGAGGAATTGAGTGGAGTGGAGTGGAGTGAAATACATCGGAATGGCACGGAATTGAATGGAATGGAGGGGAGTGGAATGCAGTGGAGTGGAGTCGATTGGAGTGGTGAGGAATAGAACGGAGTGGCATGGAATGGAGCACAGTGGAATGCAATGGAGTGGAGTGGATTGGAAAGGGGTGGAGTGGAGTGACGATGGGTGAAGTGGAATGTAATGGAGTGGAGTGCAGAGGAGTCTCATGGAATGGAATGGAATGGAACGCAATGGAAGCTGAGATTGTACCACTGCGCTCCAGGATGGGTGACACAGTGTGATACTCTCAAAAGAAAGGAATGGAATGGAATGCAGTGGAATGGAATGGAACGCAATGGGGTGCATTGGAGTGGAGTGGAGTGAAGTGAAGTGGATTGGAGTGGAATGGAGAGGAATGGAACGGAATGGAATGGAATGAAGTAGACTGGAGTGGGGTGGAGTTGAGTGCAATGGAATGGAGCGAAATGGAATCAGATGCAGAGAAATGGAGTAGAGAGGAGTGCAGTAGAGTGGAAAGGAGTGCAATGGAGTGGAATGGAATCGGAAGTAACGGAAAGTAGTGGAGTGGATGGAACGGAAAGGAAAGGAGTGGAGCGGAGTGGAATGGAACGGAGCGGGAAGTGGGTTGGGGCCACTGCACTCCAGGCTGGCTGGCTGACTGAGGTATTCTCGCAATAAAGGAATGGAATGGAATGCCGTAGAGTGGAATGGAACGGAGTGGAGTGGAGTGAGTTGGAGCAGAGTGGAATGAAGAATGCAATGGGATGGAAGGGAATTGAATGAAATGCAGTGGAGTGCAGTGGATTGCATTGCAGTGGAATGGAGCAGAATGGAATGGAAAGGAGTGGAATGGACAGGAGTGGAGTGCACTGGAGAGGAGAGGATAGGAATGCAGTGGAATGGAATTGGATGTAATGGAACGTAGAGGAGTGGAGTGGAATGGAGTGGGCCAGAGTGGAATGGAATGGAATGCAATGGAAAGGAATGGAGTGGAATAGAATGGAATGGAATGGAATGGAATGGAGTGGGATGACTTGTAGTGGGGTGGAGTGAAATGGAGTATAATGGAATGGAGTGGAGTGGAGTGGAATGTGATAGAATGGAGAGGAGGGGAATGGAGCAGAATGGAATGGAGTGCAGCGGAATGGAGTGGAGTGGAATGGAATCAAATGGAGTGGAATGGAACAGAGTGGAATGGAATGGAGTGCAATAGACTAGAATTGAGTGTAGTGTAGTGGAATTTAGTGGAATGGACTGGAATGGAGTGGAATGGAATGGAATTGAGGGGAATGGAATGGAATGGAAAGGAATGGAAAGCAATGGAAAGGAATAGAATTGAATGCAACGGAATTAAAAGAATGCAATGGAATGCAATGGAATAGAATGCAATGGAATGTATAGTTGACATGTAATATGAGCTGAGATTGTGACACTGCACACCAGCCAGGGTGACATGGTGATATCTTGTCGTAAGAAGTGAATGGAATGCAATGGAGTGAAATGGAATGGAATGAAATGGAATGGAGCGGAATGGAAGGGAATGGAGTGGAATGAAATAGAATGCAGTGGACTGTAATGGCATGGAGTGGAAAGAAGTAGAGTGGAATGGAGTGGAATGGAATGGACTGGCATAGAATGGAGTGGAATTGAATGCAATGGAGTGGATTGGAAAGGAATGCAAAGGAGTAGAGTGGAGTAGAGTGGTGTGGAGTGCAGTGGAATGGAGCTGAATGTACTTCAATGGAGTACAATGGAATGGAACGGAGTGGCAAGGAATGGAATGATATGAGGTGGATTGGAGTGGAATGTAGTGGAGTGGAAAGGAATGGAATAGAATGGAATGGAGTAGAGTGTAATGGAATGCAGTGGCGATAAGTGGAGTGGAATGGAATGCATTGGAGTAGAGTGGAGTGGAATGGAATGGAATGGAGTGGAGTGGAGGGGAGTGGAGTGGAATGGAATTGAGTGAAGTGGAGTGCAGTTGAATGGAATATCGTGGTGTGGAGTGGAGTGGAAGTGAATGGAGTGAATAGGAGTGGAATGGAGTGGAAGGTAACGGAGTGGAATGGAGTCGAATGGAGTGGAATGGAGTAGAGTGGATTAGAGTGGAATGGTGTCGAACGGACTGGAATGGAATGGAATGGAGTGGAATGGAATTGAATCAAATGGAATGGAGTGGAGTGGAGTGGAGTGGAATGAAATGAAATGGAAGGGAGTGGAGAGAAACGCAGTTGATTGGAGTGGAGTGGAGTGGAAAGGAATGGAAAGGAGTGGGATGGAGACGTATGGATTGGAGTGGAATGGAGTGGAATGGAATGAAGTGGAAAGGAGTGGAACGGAGTGAAATTGAATTTAGTGGACTGGAGTGGAATGGAGTTAAATGGAATGGAATGGAATGGAGTGGAATGGAATGGAATGGAGTGGAGTGGAATGGAATAGAATGGCATGGAATGGAATAGAATGGGATGGAGTGGAGTGGAGAGGAGTGGAATGGATTGGAGTGAAGTGGAGTGGAATGGAATTGAGTGGAGCGGAGAGGAAAGGAATGGAATGGAGTGGAGTGGAATGGCATGGAAAGGAGTGGAATGGAATGGATAGTAGTGGAGTGAAGTGGAGTGGATTGGAGTGTAGTGGAAGGGAATGGAGTGCAGTGTAATGGACTGGAATGGAGCAGAGCAGAATGGAGTGGACGGGACTGGAGTGGAATGGAATGGGATGGCATGGAATGGGAGCTGAGATTTTACCAATGTGCTCTAGGCAGGGTGACTGGGTGTCATACTCTCAAAAGAAAGGAATGGAATGGAACGCAGTGGAATGTAATGGAACAGAGTGGACATTAGTGGAGTGGAATGTGGAGGAATGGAATGAAATGGAACGTAATGGCATGAAATGGAGTGGTGTGGGGTGGAATGGATTATAGTGGAATGGGGTGGAAAGGAATGGGATGGAGTGGAATGAAGTGGAGTGCAGTGGAGTGGAACGGAGTTGAATGGCATACAATTGAGTGGACAGTAGTGGAATGTTTTGGAATGCAATGGAATCCATTGTAATAGAATGGAATACAACGGAAAGTTGACATGGAGTGTGAGCTGAGATTGTGCCACTGCACTCCAGACTGGGTGACACGTTATATCCTGTGGATAGAAAGGAATGGAATGCAATAGAGTGAAATGGAATGGAGTGGAATGGAATTGAATGGAATGGAGTGGAGTGGAGTGGAGTCGAATGGAGACGAATGGAATGGGACGGAGTGGAATGGAACGGAGTGGAGTGGAGTATCGTGGAGTGAAATAGAATGGAATGCACTGGGTTGGAATGGAATGCAATGGACTGCTGAAAGGAAATGTGAGCTGTTATTGTTCCACTGCACTCCAGCCTTTGTGACGGAATGAAATCCTGTGGAAAAAAAGGAATGGAATGGAATGGAATGGAATGGAATGGAATGGAATGGATTGGAGTGGAGTGGAGTGGTGTGGAGAAGAGTGTAGTGGAGTGGAGTGGAGTGAAATGGAGTGGAGTGTCGTGGAGGAGAGTGGAATGGAGTGGAATGGAATGGAGAGGAAAGGAACGGAGTGGAGTGGAATGGAACGGAGTGGAGTGGAATGGAATCCAATGGAATGAAATGGAATTGAATCCAATGCAATGAAGAAATATGTGCAGTGATTTGGCCACTGCGCTGGAGCCTGTGTGAGAGAGGGAGATCCTGTCGATAAAACAGTGTGGAATGGAAGGGATTGGAATGGAATGGAATGGAACGTATTGGAGTGGAGTGGAGTGGAATTGAGTGGAGTGGAGTGCACTGGAATGGAATGGAATGCAATGGAATGTGATGGAATGATGAAATGATATGTGAGCTGAGATTGTGCCACTGCACTCCACGCTGGGTGACAGAGTGAGATACTCTTGAAAGAAAGAAATGGAATGGAAAGAATTTTTAACTGGGTGGATTCGAGTGGACTGAAGTAGAGTGCAGTGGAATAGAGAGGAATGGAATGGAATGGAATCGGATGTAAAGGAATGGAATGATGTGGAGTGGAGTGGTGAGGAGTGTAGTGCTGTGGAATGGAGCAGAAAGTAACGGGATGGTGTGGAGTGGAGTGCAGTGCAGTGGAGTGGAGAGGAGTGCAATGGCGTGGAATGGAATCGGATGTAAAGGAACGTACTGGAGTGGAGCGGAGTGGAAAGGAGTGGAATGGAATGGAATTGAATGTAATGGAAAGCAAAGGAATGGAATGGGATGCAATGGAATTTAATGCAATAGAATGCAGTTCAATAGAGAGTTGACATGTAATGTGAGCTGAGATTGTGCCTAAGCTCTCCAGGCTGTTTGACACAGTGATATCGTGTCGAAAGAATGGAATGGAATGCAGTGGTGTGAAATGGAATGGAATGTAGTGGACAGGAGTAGAATGGAGTGGAGTGAAGAGGAACAGAGTGGAATGGAATGGGATGCAGTGGAATGGAATGCAGTGGAGTGGAGTGAAATAGAAAGAAATGGAATGGGATGGAATGGAATGCAATGGAATGGAGAAGAGAAATGTGAGCTGAGATTGTGTGACTACACTCCAGCCTTAGTGACCGAGAGAGATTCTGTGGAAGGAAAGAACAGATTTCAAAGGAGTGGATTGGAAGGGAATGTAGTACAGTGGAGTAGAGTGGAATGGAGTGAAACAGAATAGAATGGAGTGGAAGGCAATGGAATGGAATGGAATGGAGTGGAGTGGAATAGAGAGGAGTGCACTGCAATGGAGTGGAGTGGAGTGGAAGGGAGTGGAATGCAATGGAATGTAGTGGAGTGCAGTGGAGTGGAATGGAATGGAGTGGACAGGAGTGGAAGGAGTAGAGTGGACTGGAATGGAATAGAATGGAACAGAATGCAGTGGAGTGGAGGGGAGTGGAGGTGAGTGGAGGGGAGTGGAGGTGAGTGGAGTGGCATGGAGTGGAATGGAATGGAATGGAGTGAAATGGAATCCAATGGATTGGAATGGAGTGGAGTGGAGTGGAGTGGAATGGAGAGGAGTGGAATGGAATGGAAGGGAATGCAACGGAACGCAGTGGTGTGGATTGGAATGCAGTGAAATGGAGTACTATGGAATCTAAAGGAGTGGAGTGGAGTCTAGTGGAGTGGAATGGAATGGAACAAAATGGAATGGAATGGCACGGAATGGAGTGGAGTAGAGTGGAGTGGGAAGGAAGGGAGATGAGTGGAATGGAGAGGAATGGAATGCAGTGGAGTGGATTGGATTGGAATGAACTGGAATGGAGAGGAATGGAATGAAGTGGAACGGAATGGACTGCAATGGAATTGAATGGAGTGAAGTGGAAAGTAGTGGAGTGGAGTGGAATGGAGTGGAAATGAATGGAATGGAGTGGAATGGAAGGGAATGGAGACAAGTGGATAGGAATTGACTGAAGCAGATTGGAGTGGAGTGGAGTGGAGTGGCATGGAATGGAATGAAGTGGATGGGAATGCAATGGAGTGGAATGAAACGGAATAAAATGGAATGGAGTGGAATGGAGAGGAATGGAGTGGAAGTGGAGTGGAATGGAGGGGAGTAAGAGGAAGAGAATGGAATGGAATCGAAAGGAGGGAAGTGCAATTGTGTGGAGTGGAGTGGAGATGAAAGGAGTGGAGTGATGTGGAGTCGAGAGGAAAGGAATGGAATGGAATGGAATGGAGTTAAGTGGAGTGGAATGGAGTGGAAGGTAAAGGAGTGGAATGAAAAGGAGTGGATTGGAATGGAGTGGAATGGAATGGAGTGGAACGGAGTGGAGTAGAATGGAGTGGGTTGCAGAGGAGTGGAATGGAGTGGAATGGAAGGGAACGGAAAGGAATGTAGTGGAAAGGAATGGAATGGAGTGGATTGAAATTGAATGGAAAGGATTGGAGTGCAGTGGACTGGAGGGGAGTGGAATAAAATGGAGTATAGTGCAGTGGAATGGAGTGGACTGGAGTGGAGATGAGTGGAGTGGACTGGAATGGAATGGAGTGGAGTGGAATGGTGTGGAGTGGGGTGGAAAGGAATGGAACAGAATGGAATGGAGAGGAATGGAGTGGCATGTAGTGGAGTGGAGTGAAGTGGAAAGGAATGGCATGGAATGGAGTAGAGTGGAATGGAGGGGTATGGAATGGAACGGAATGGAATTGAGTGGAATGGAGTGGAATGGAGTGGAGTGGAGAGGAATGGAATGGAGTGGAAAGGTCTGAAAGGAGTGGAATGGAGTGGAGTGGAATGCAATGGAGTAGATTGGAATGAAGTGGAAAGGAATAGAATGGAGAGAAGTAGAGTAGAATGGAGTGGATTGGAATGGAGGGGAGCAGAGTGGAGTTAACAGCGGTGGATTGGAATACAGTGGATGGGGTAGAGTGGAAGGGAGTGGAATTATATGGAATGGAATGGATTGGAGTGGAGTGGAAGGGAGTGGAGTGGAGTTGAAAGTAGAGGAATCGAAAGAAGTGGAAAGGAGTGGAGTAGAGTGGATTAGAGTGGATTGGAATGGAATGGAGTGGAGTGGAATGGTGTGGAAACGAATGGAAGGGAGGGGAGTGGAATGGAACGAAATGGAATGGAATGTAGTGGAATGGAGAGGAGTGGAGTGGACTGGAGTGGAATGTAATCGAATGGAGTGTACTGGAGTGGAATGTATTTGAGAGGCGGGTAATGGAGAGGAATTGAGTGGAGTGGAGTGGAGTGAAATACATCGGAATGGCACGGAATTGAATGGAATGGAGGGGAGTGGAATGCAGTGGAGTGGAGTCGATTGGAGTGGTGAGGAATAGAACGGAGTGGCATGGAATGGAGCACAGTGGAATGCAATGGAGTGGAGTGGATTGGAAAGGGGTGGAGTGGAGTGACGATGGGTGAAGTGGAATGTAATGGAGTGGAGTGCAGAGGAGTCTCATGGAATGGAATTGAATGGAACGCAATGGAAGCTGAGATTGTACCACTGCGCTCCAGGATGGGTGACACAGTGTGATACTCTAAAAAGAAAGGAATGGAATGGAATGCAGTGGAATGGAATGGAATGCAATGGGGTGCATTGGAGTGGAGTGGAGTGAAGTGAAGTGGATTGGAGTGGAATGGAGAGGAATGGAACGGAATGGAATGGAATGAAGTAGACTGGAGTGGGGTGGAGTTGAGTGCAATGGAATGGAGCGAAATGGAATCAGATGCAGAGAAATGGAGTAGAGAGGAGTGCAGTAGAGTGGAAAGGAGTGCAATGGAGTGGAATGGAATCGGAAGTAACGGAAAGTAGTGGAGTGGATGGAACGGAAAGGAAAGGAGTGGAGCGGAGTGGAATGGAACGGAGCGGGAGGTGGGTTGGGGCCACTGCACTCCAGGCTGGCTGGCTGACTGAGGTATTCTCGCAATAAAGGAATGGAATGGAATGCCGTAGAATGGAATGGAACGGAGTGGAGTGGAGTGGAATGGAGTGAGTTGGAGCAGAGTGGAATGAAGAATGCAATGGGATGGAAGGGAATTGAATGAAATGCAGTGGAGTGCAGTGGAGTGCATTGCAGTGGAATGGAGCAGAATGGAATGGAAAGGAGTGGAATGGACAGGAGTGGAGTGCACTGGAGAGGAGAGGATAGGAATGCAGTGGAATGGAATTGGATGTAATGGAACGTAGAGGAGTGGAGTGGAATGGAGTGGGCCAGAGTGGAATGGAATGGAATGCAATGGAAAAGAATGGAGTGGAATAGAATGGAATGGAATGGAATGGAATGGAGTGGGATGACTTGTAGTGGGGTGGAGTGAAATGGAGTATAATGGAATGGAGTGGAGTGGAGTGGAATGTGATAGAATGGAGAGGAGGGGAATGGAGCAGAATGGAATGGAGTGCAGCGGAATGGAGTGGAGTGGAATGGAATCAAATGGAGTGGAATGGAACAGAGTGGAATGGAATGGAGTGCAATAGACTAGAATTGAGTGTAGTGTAGTGGAATTTAGTGGAATGGACTGGAATGGAGTGGAATGGAATGGAATTGAGGGGAATGGAATGGAATGGAAAGGAATGGAAAGCAATGGAAAGGAATAGAATTGAATGCAACGGAATTAAAAGAATGCAATGGAATGCAATGGAATAGAATGCAATGGAATGTATAGTTGACATGTAATATGAGCTGAGATTGTGACACTGCACTCCAGCCAGGGTGACATGGTGATATCCTGTCGTAAGAAGTGAATGGAATGCAATGGAGTGAAATGGAATGGAATGAAATGGAATGGAGCGGAGTGGAAGGGAATGGAGTGGAATGAAATAGAATGCAGTGGACTGTAATGGCATGGAGTGGAAAGAAGTAGAGTGGAATGGAGTGGAATGGAATGGACTGGCATAGAATGGAGTGGAATTGAATGCAATGGAGTGGATTGGAAAGGAATGCAAAGGAGTAGAGTGGAGTAGAGTGGTGTGGAGTGGAGTGGAATGGAGCTGAATGTACTTCAATGGAGTACAATGGAATGGAACGGAGTGGAATGGAATGGAATGATATGAGGTGGATTGGAGTGTAATGTAGTGGAGTGGAATGGAATGGAATAGAATGGAATGGAGTAGAGTGTAATGGAATGCAGTGGCGATAAGTGGAGTGGAATGGAATGCATTGGAGTAGAGTGGAGTGGAATGGAATGGAATGGAGTGGAGTGGAGGGGAGTGGAGTGGAATGGAATTGAGTGAAGTGGAGTGCAGTTGAATGGAATATCATGGTGTGGAGTGGAGTGGAAGTGAATGGAGTGAATAGGAGTGGAATGGAGTGGAAGGTAACGGAGTGGAATGGAGTCGAATGGAGTGGAATGGAGTAGAGTGGATTAGAGTGGAATGGTGTCGAACGGACTGGAATGGAATGGAATGGAGTGGAATGGAATTGAATCAAATGGGATGGAGTGGAGTGGAATGGAGTGGAGTGGAGTGGAGTGGAATGAAATGAAATGGAAGGGAGTGGAGAGAAACGCAGTTGATTGGAGTGGAGTGGAGTGGAAAGGAATGGAAAGGATTGGGATGGAGACGTATGGATTGGAGTGGAATGGAGTGGAATGGAATGAAGTGGAAAGGAGTGGAACGGAGTGAAATTGAATTTAGTGGACTGGAGTGGAATGGAGTTAAATGGAATGGAATGGAATGGAGTGGAATGGAATGGAATGGAGTGGAGTGGAATGGAATAGAATGGCATGGAATGGAATAGAATGGGATGGAGTGGAGTGGAGAGGAGTGGAATGGATTGGAGTGAAGTGGAGTGGAATGGAATTGAGTGGAGCGGAGAGGAAAGGAATGGAATGGAGTGGAGTGGAATGGCATGGAATGGAGTGGAATGGAATGGATAGTAGTGGAGTGGAGTGGAGTGGATTGGAGTGTAGTGGAAGGGAATGGAGTGCAGTGTAATGGACTGGAATGGAGCAGAACAGAATGGAGTGGACTGGACTGGAGTGGAATGGAATGGGAAGGCATGGAATGGGAGCTGAGATTTTACCAATGTGCTCTAGGCAGGGTGACTGGGTGTCATACTCTCAAAAGAAAGGAATGGAATGGAACGCAGTGGAATGGAATGGAACAGAGTGGACATTAGTGGAGTGGAATGTGGAGGAATGGAATGAAATGGAACGTAATGGCATGAAATGGAGTGGTGTGGGGTGGAATGGATTATAGTGGAATGGGGTGGAAAGGAATGGGATGGACTGGAATGAAGTGGAGTGCAGTGGAGTGGAACGGAGTTGAATGGCATAGAATTGAGTGGACAGTAGTGGAATGTTTTGGAATGCAATGGAATCCATTGTAATAGAATGGAATACAACGGAAAGTTGACATGGAGTGTGAGCTGAGATTGTGCCACTGCACTCCAGACTGGGTGACACCTTATATCCTGTGGATAGAAAGGAATGGAATGCAATAGAGTGAAATGGAATGGAGTGGAATGGAATTGAATGGAATGGAGTGGAGTGGATTGGAGTCGAATGGAGACGAATGGAATGGGACGGAGTGGAATGGAACGGAGTGGAGTGGAGTATCGTCTAGTGAAATAGAATGGAATGCACTGGGTTGGAATGGAATGCAATGGACTGCTGAAAGGAAATGTGAGCTGTTATTGTTCCACTGCACTCCAGCCTTTGTGACGGAATGAAATCCTGTGGAAAAAAAGGAATGGAATGGAATGGAATGGAATGGAATGGAATGGATTGGAGTGGAGTGGAGTGGTGTGGAGAAGAGTGTAGTGGAGTGGAGTGGAGTGAAATGGAGTGGAGTGTCGTGGAGGAGAGTGGAATGGAGTGGAATGGAATGGAGAGGAAAGGAACGGAGTGGAGTGGAATGGAACGGAGTGGAGTGGAATGGAATCCAATGGAATGAAATGGAATTGAATCCAATGCAATGAAGAAATATGTGCAGTGATTTGGCCACTGCGCTGGAGCCTGTGTGAGAGAGGGAGATCCTGTCGATAAAACAGTGTGGAATGGAAGGGATTGGAATGGAATGGAATGGAACGTATTGGAGTGGAGTGGAGTGGAATTGAGTGGAGTGGAGTGCACTGGAATGGAATGGAATGCAATGGAATGTGATGGAATGATGAAATGATATGTGAGCTGAGATTGTGCCACTGCACTCCACGCTGGGTGACAGAGTGAGATACTCTTGAAAGAAAGAAATGGAATGGAAAGAATTTTTAACTGGGTGGATTCGAGTGGACTGAAGTAGAGTGCAGTGGAATAGAGAGGAATGGAATGGAATGGAATCGGATGTAAAGGAATGGAATGATGTGGAGTGGAGTGGTGAGGAGTGTAGTGCTGTGGAATGGAGCAGAAAGTAACGGGATGGTGTGGAGTGGAGTGCAGTGCAGTGGAGTGGAGAGGAGTGCAATGGCGTGGAATGGAATCGGATGTAAAGGAACGTACTGGAGTGGAGCGGAGTGGAAAGGAGTGGAATGGAATGGAATTGAATGTAATGGAAAGCAAAGGAATGGAATGGGATGCAATGGAATTTAATGCAATAGAATGCAGTTCAATAGAGAGTTGACATGTAATGTGAGCTGAGATTGTGCCTAAGCTCTCCAGGCTGTTTGACACAGTGATATCGTGTCGAAAGAATGGAATGGAATGCAGTGGTGTGAAATGGAATGGAATGTAGTGGACAGGAGTAGAATGGAGTGGAGTGAAGAGGAACAGAGTGGAATGGAATGGGATGCAGTGGAATGGAATGCAGTGGAGTGGAGTGAAATAGAAAGAAATGGAATGGGATGGAATGGAATGCAATGGAATGGAGAAGAGAAATGTGAGCTGAGATTGTGTGACTACACTCCAGCCTTAGTGACCGAGAGAGATTCTGTGGAAGGAAAGAACAGATTTCAAAGGAGTGGAATGGAAGGGAATGTAGTACAGTGGAGTAGAGTGGAATGGAGTGAAACAGAATAGAATGGAGTGGAAGGCAATGGAATGGAATGGAATGGAGTGGAGTGGAATAGAGAGGAGTGCACTGCAATGGAGTGGAGTGGAGTGGAAGGGAGTGGAATGCAATGGAATGTAGTGGAGTGCAGTGGAGTGGAATGGAATGGAGTGGACAGGAGTGGAAGGAGTAGAGTGGACTGGAATGGAATAGAATGGAACAGAATGCAGTGGAGTGGAGGGGAGTGGAGGTGAGTGGAGTGGCATGGAGTGGAATGGAATGGAATGGAGTGAAATGGAATCCAATGGATTGGAATGGAGTGGAGTGGAGTGGAGTGGAATGGAGAGGAGTCGAATGGAATGGAAGGGAATGCAACGGAACGCAGTGGTGTGGATTGGAATGCAGTGAAATGGAGTACTATGGAATCTAAAGGAGTGGAGTGGAGTCTAGTGGAGTGGAATGGAATGGAACAAAATGGAATGGAATGGCACGGAATGGAGTGGAGTAGAGTGGAGTGGGAAGGAAGGGAGATGAGTGGAATGGAGAGGAATGGAATGCAGTGGAGTGGATTGGATTGGAATGAACTGGAATGGAGAGGAATGGAATGAAGTGGAACGGAATGGACTGCAATGGAATTGAATGGAGTGAAGTGGAAAGTAGTGGAGTGGAGTGGAATGGAGTGGAAATGAATGGAATGGAGTGGAATGGAAGGGAATGGAGACAAGTGGATAGGAATTGACTGAAGCAGATTGGAGTGGAGTGGAGTGGAGTGGCATGGAATGGAATGAAGTGGATGGGAATGCAATGGAGTGGAATGAAACGGAATAAAATGGAATGGAGTGGAATGGAGAGGAATGGAGTGGAAGTGGAGTGGAATGGAGGGGAGTAAGAGGAAGAGAATGGAATGGAATCGAAAGGAGGGAAGTGCAATTGTGTGGAGTGGAGTGGAGATGAAAGGAGTGGAGTGATGTGGAGTCGAGAGGAAAGGAATGGAATGGAATGGAATGGAGTTAAGTGGAGTGGAATGGAGTGGAAGGTAAAGGAGTGGAATGAAAAGGAGTGGATTGGAATGGAGTGGAATGGAATGGAGTGGAACGGAGTGGAGTAGAATGGAGTGGGTTGCAGAAGAGTGGAATGGAGTGGAATGGAAGGGAACGGAAAGGAATGTAGTGGAAAGGAATGGAATGGAGTGGATTGAAATTGAATGGAAAGGATTGGAGTGCAGTGGACTGGAGGGGAGTGGAATAAAATGGAGTATAGTGCAGTGGAATGGAGTGGACTGGAGTGGAGATGAGTGGAGTGGACTGGAATGGAATGGAGTGGAGTGGAATGGTGTGGAGTGGGGTGGAAAGGAATGGAACAGAATGGAATGGAGAGGAATGGAGTGGCATGTAGTGGAGTGGAGTGAAGTGGAAAGGAATGGCATGGAATGGAGTAGAGTGGAATGGAGGGGTATGGAATGGAACGGAATGGAATTGAGTGGAATGGAGTGGAATGGAGTGGAGTGGAGAGGAATGGAATGGAGTGGAAAGGTCTGAAAGGAGTGGAATGGAGTGGAGTGGAATGCAATGGAGTAGATTGGAATGAAGTGGAAAGGAATAGAATGGAGAGAAGTAGAGTAGAATGGAGTGGATTGGAATGGAGGGGAGCAGAGTGGAGTTAACAGCGGTGGATTGGAATACAGTGGATGGGGTAGAGTGGAAGGGAGTGGAATTATATGGAATGGAATGGATTGGAGTGGAGTGGAAGGGAGTGGAGTGGAGTTGAAAGTAGAGGAATCGAAAGAAGTGGAAAGGAGTGGAGTAGAGTGGATTAGAGTGGATTGGAATGGAATGGAGTGGAGTGGAATGGTGTGGAAACGAATGGAAGGGAGGGGAGTGGAATGGAACGAAATGGAATGGAATGTAGTGGAATGGAGAGGAGTGGAGTGGACTGGAGTGGAATGTAATCGAATGGAGTGTACTGGAGTGGAATGTATTTGAGAGGCGGGTAATGGAGAGGAATTGAGTGGAGTGGAGTGGAGTGAAATACATCGGAATGGCACGGAATTGAATGGAATGGAGGGGAGTGGAATGCAGTGGAGTGGAGTCGATTGGAGTGGTGAGGAATAGAACGGAGTGGCATGGAATGGAGCACAGTGGAATGCAATGGAGTGGAGTGGATTGGAAAGGGGTGGAGTGGAGTGACGATGGGTGAAGTGGAATGTAATGGAGTGGAGTGCAGAGGAGTCTCATGGAATGGAATGGAATGGAACGCAATGGAAGCTGAGATTGTACCACTGCGCTCCAGGATGGGTGACACAGTGTGATACTCTCAAAAGAAAGGAATGGAATGGAATGCAGTGGAATGGAATGGAATGCAATGGGGTGCATTGGAGTGGAGTGGAGTGAAGTGAAGTGGATTGGAGTGGAATGGAGAGGAATGGAACGGAATGGAATGGAATGAAGTAGACTGGAGTGGGGTGGAGTTGAGTGCAATGGAATGGAGCGAAATGGAATCAGATGCAGAGAAATGGAGTAGAGAGGAGTGCAGTAGAGTGGAAAGGAGTGCAATGGAGTGGAATGGAATCGGAAGTAACGGAAAGTAGTGGAGTGGATGGAACGGAAAGGAAAGGAGTGGAGCGGAGTGGAATGGAACGGAGCGGGAAGTGGGTTGGGGCCACTGCACTCCAGGCTGGCTGGCTGACTGAGGTATTCTCGCAATAAAGGAATGGAATGGAATGCCGTAGAGTGGAATGGAACGGAGTGGAGTGGAGTGGAATGGAGTGAGTTGGAGCAGAGTGGAATGAAGAATGCAATGGGATGGAAGGGAATTGAATGAAATGCAGTGGAGTGCAGTGGATTGCATTGCAGTGGAATGGAGCAGAATGGAATGGAAAGGAGTGGAATGGACAGGAGTGGAGTGCACTGGAGAGGAGAGGATAGGAATGCAGTGGAATGGAATTGGATGTAATGGAACGTAGAGGAGTGGAGTGGAATGGAGTGGGCCAGAGTGGAATGGAATGGAATGCAATGGAAAGGAATGGAGTGGAATAGAATGGAATGGAATGGAATGGAATGGAGTGGGATGACTTGTAGTGGGGTGGAGTGAAATGGAGTATAATGGAATGGAGTGGAGTGGAGTGGAATATGATAGAATGGAGAGGAGGGGAATGGAGCAGAATGGAATGGAGTGCAGCGGAATGGAGTGGAGTGGAATGGAATCAAATGGAGTGGAATGGAACAGAGTGGAATGGAATGGAGTGCAATAGACTAGAATTGAGTGTAGTGTAGTGGAATTTAGTGGAATGGACTGGAATGGAGTGGAATGGAATGGAATTGAGGGGAATGGAATGGAATGGAAAGGAATGGAAAGCAATGGAAAGGAATAGAATTGAATGCAACGGAATTAAAAGAATGCAATGGAATGCAATGGAATAGAATGCAATGGAATGTATAGTTGACATGTAATATGAGCTGAGATTGTGACACTGCACACCAGCCAGGGTGACATGGTGATATCTTGTCGTAAGAAGTGAATGGAATGCAATGGAGTGAAATGGAATGGAATGAAATGGAATGGAGCGGAATGGAAGGGAATGGAGTGGAATGAAATAGAATGCAGTGGACTGTAATGGCATGGAGTGGAAAGAAGTAGAGTGGAATGGAGTGGAATGGAATGGACTGGCATAGAATGGAGTGGAATTGAATGCAATGGAGTGGATTGGAAAGGAATGCAAAGGAGTAGAGTGGAGTAGAGTGGTGTGGAGTGGAGTGGAATGGAGCTGAATGTACTTCAATGGAGTACAATGGAATGGAACGGAGTGGCAAGGAATGGAATGATATGAGGTGGATTGGAGTGGAATGTAGTGGAGTGGAAAGGAATGGAATAGAATGGAATGGAGTAGAGTGTAATGGAATGCAGTGGCGATAAGTGGAGTGGAATGGAATGCATTGGAGTAGAGTGGAGTGGAATGGAATGGAATGGAGTGGAGTGGAGGGGAGTGGAGTGGAATGGAATTGAGTGAAGTGGAGTGCAGTTGAATGGAATATCGTGGTGTGGAGTGGAGTGGAAGTGAATGGAGTGAATAGGAGTGGAATGGAGTGGAAGGTAACGGAGTGGAATGGAGTCGAATGGAGTGGAATGGAGTAGAGTGGATTAGAGTGGAATGGTGTCGAACGGACTGGAATGGAATGGAATGGAGTGGAATGGAATTGAATCAAATGGAATGGAGTGGAGTGGAGTGGAGTGGAATGAAATGAAATGGAAGGGAGTGGAGAGAAACGCAGTTGATTGGAGTGGAGTGGAGTGGAAAGGAATGGAAAGGAGTGGGATGGAGACGTATGGATTGGAGTGGAATGGAGTGGAATGGAATGAAGTGGAAAGGAGTGGAACGGAGTGAAATTGAATTTAGTGGACTGGAGTGGAATGGAGTTAAATGGAATGGAATGGAATGGAGTGGAATGGAATGGAATGGAGTGGAGTGGAATGGAATAGAATGGCATGGAATGGAATAGAATGGGATGGAGTGGAGTGGAGAGGAGTGGAATGGATTGGAGTGAAGTGGAGTGGAATGGAATTGAGTGGAGCGGAGAGGAAAGGAATGGAATGGAGTGGAGTGGAATGGCATGGAAAGGAGTGGAATGGAATGGATAGTAGTGGAGTGAAGTGGAGTGGATTGGAGTGTAGTGGAAGGGAATGGAGTGCAGTGTAATGGACTGGAATGGAGCAGAGCAGAATGGAGTGGACGGGACTGGAGTGGAATGGAATGGGATGGCATGGAATGGGAGCTGAGATTTTACCAATGTGCTCTAGGCAGGGTGACTGGGTGTCATACTCTCAAAAGAAAGGAATGGAATGGAACGCAGTGGAATGGAATGGAACAGAGTGGACATTAGTGGAGTGGAATGTGGAGGAATGGAATGAAATGGAACGTAATGGCATGAAATGGAGTGGTGTGGGGTGGAATGGATTATAGTGGAATGGGGTGGAAAGGAATGGGATGGAGTGGAATGAAGTGGAGTGCAGTGGAGTGGAACGGAGTTGAATGGCATACAATTGAGTGGACAGTAGTGGAATGTTTTGGAATGCAATGGAATCCATTGTAATAGAATGGAATACAACGGAAAGTTGACATGGAGTGTGAGCTGAGATTGTGCCACTGCACTCCAGACTGGGTGACACGTTATATCCTGTGGATAGAAAGGAATGGAATGCAATAGAGTGAAATGGAATGGAGTGGAATGGAATTGAATGGAATGGAGTGGAGTGGAGTGGAGTCGAATGGAGACGAATGGAATGGGACGGAGTGGAATGGAACGGAGTGGAGTGGAGTATCGTGGAGTGAAATAGAATGGAATGCACTGGGTTGGAATGGAATGCAATGGACTGCTGAAAGGAAATGTGAGCTGTTATTGTTCCACTGCACTCCAGCCTTTGTGACGGAATGAAATCCTGTGGAAAAAAAGGAATGGAATGGAATGGAATGGAATGGAATGGAATGGAATGGATTGGAGTGGAGTGGAGTGGTGTGGAGAAGAGTGTAGTGGAGTGGAGTGGAGTGAAATGGAGTGGAGTGTCGTGGAGGAGAGTGGAATGGAGTGGAATGGAATGGAGAGGAAAGGAACGGAGTGGAGTGGAATGGAACGGAGTGGAGTGGAATGGAATCCAATGGAATGAAATGGAATTGAATCCAATGCAATGAAGAAATATGTGCAGTGATTTGGCCACTGCGCTGGAGCCTGTGTGAGAGAGGGAGATCCTGTCGATAAAACAGTGTGGAATGGAAGGGATTGGAATGGAATGGAATGGAACGTATTGGAGTGGAGTGGAGTGGAATTGAGTGGAGTGGAGTGCACTGGAATGGAATGGAATGCAATGGAATGTGATGGAATGATGAAATGATATGTGAGCTGAGATTGTGCCACTGCACTCCACGCTGGGTGACAGAGTGAGATACTCTTGAAAGAAAGAAATGGAATGGAAAGAATTTTTAACTGGGTGGATTCGAGTGGACTGAAGTAGAGTGCAGTGGAATAGAGAGGAATGGAATGGAATGGAATCGGATGTAAAGGAATGGAATGATGTGGAGTGGAGTGGTGAGGAGTGTAGTGCTGTGGAATGGAGCAGAAAGTAACGGGATGGTGTGGAGTGGAGTGCAGTGCAGTGGAGTGGAGAGGAGTGCAATGGCGTGGAATGGAATCGGATGTAAAGGAACGTACTGGAGTGGAGCGGAGTGGAAAGGAGTGGAATGGAATGGAATTGAATGTAATGGAAAGCAAAGGAATGGAATGGGATGCAATGGAATTTAATGCAATAGAATGCAGTTCAATAGAGAGTTGACATGTAATGTGAGCTGAGATTGTGCCTAAGCTCTCCAGGCTGTTTGACACAGTGATATCGTGTCGAAAGAATGGAATGGAATGCAGTGGTGTGAAATGGAATGGAATGTAGTGGACAGGAGTAGAATGGAGTGGAGTGAAGAGGAACAGAGTGGAATGGAATGGGATGCAGTGGAATGGAATGCAGTGGAGTGGAGTGAAATAGAAAGAAATGGAATGGGATGGAATGGAATGCAATGGAATGGAGAAGAGAAATGTGAGCTGAGATTGTGTGACTACACTCCAGCCTTAGTGACCGAGAGAGATTCTGTGGAAGGAAAGAACAGATTTCAAAGGAGTGGATTGGAAGGGAATGTAGTACAGTGGAGTAGAGTGGAATGGAGTGAAACAGAATAGAATGGAGTGGAAGGCAATGGAATGGAATGGAATGGAGTGGAGTGGAATAGAGAGGAGTGCACTGCAATGGAGTGGAGTGGAGTGGAAGGGAGTGGAATGCAATGGAATGTAGTGGAGTGCAGTGGAGTGGAATGGAATGGAGTGGACAGGAGTGGAAGGAGTAGAGTGGACTGGAATGGAATAGAATGGAACAGAATGCAGTGGAGTGGAGGGGAGTGGAGGTGAGTGGAGTGGCATGGAGTGGAATGGAATGGAATGGAGTGAAATGGAATCCAATGGATTGGAATGGAGTGGAGTGGAGTGGAGTGGAATGGAGAGGAGTGGAATGGAATGGAAGGGAATGCAACGGAACGCAGTGGTGTGGATTGGAATGCAGTGAAATGGAGTACTATGGAATCTAAAGGAGTGGAGTGGAGTCTAGTGGAGTGGAATGGAATGGAACAAAATGGAATGGAATGGCACGGAATGGAGTGGAGTAGAGTGGAGTGGGAAGGAAGGGAGATGAGTGGAATGGAGAGGAATGGAATGCAGTGGAGTGGATTGGATTGGAATGAACTGGAATGGAGAGGAATGGAATGAAGTGGAACGGAATGGACTGCAATGGAATTGAATGGAGTGAAGTGGAAAGTAGTGGAGTGGAGTGGAATGGAGTGGAAATGAATGGAATGGAGTGGAATGGAAGGGAATGGAGACAAGTGGATAGGAATTGACTGAAGCAGATTGGAGTGGAGTGGAGTGGAGTGGCATGGAATGGAATGAAGTGGATGGGAATGCAATGGAGTGGAATGAAACGGAATAAAATGGAATGGAGTGGAATGGAGAGGAATGGAGTGGAAGTGGAGTGGAATGGAGGGGAGTAAGAGGAAGAGAATGGAATGGAATCGAAAGGAGGGAAGTGCAATTGTGTGGAGTGGAGTGGAGATGAAAGGAGTGGAGTGATGTGGAGTCGAGAGGAAAGGAATGGAATGGAATGGAATGGAGTTAAGTGGAGTGGAATGGAGTGGAAGGTAAAGGAGTGGAATGAAAAGGAGTGGATTGGAATGGAGTGGAATGGAATGGAGTGGAACGGAGTGGAGTAGAATGGAGTGGGTTGCAGAGGAGTGGAATGGAGTGGAATGGAAGGGAACGGAAAGGAATGTAGTGGAAAGGAATGGAATGGAGTGGATTGAAATTGAATGGAAAGGATTGGAGTGCAGTGGACTGGAGGGGAGTGGAATAAAATGGAGTATAGTGCAGTGGAATGGAGTGGACTGGAGTGGAGATGAGTGGAGTGGACTGGAATGGAATGGAGTGGAGTGGAATGGTGTGGAGTGGGGTGGAAAGGAATGGAACAGAATGGAATGGAGAGGAATGGAGTGGCATGTAGTGGAGTGGAGTGAAGTGGAAAGGAATGGCATGGAATGGAGTAGAGTGGAATGGAGGGGTATGGAATGGAACGGAATGGAATTGAGTGGAATGGAGTGGAATGGAGTGGAGTGGAGAGGAATGGAATGGAGTGGAAAGGTCTGAAAGGAGTGGAATGGAGTGGAGTGGAATGCAATGGAGTAGATTGGAATGAAGTGGAAAGGAATAGAATGGAGAGAAGTAGAGTAGAATGGAGTGGATTGGAATGGAGGGGAGCAGAGTGGAGTTAACAGCGGTGGATTGGAATACAGTGGATGGGGTAGAGTGGAAGGGAGTGGAATTATATGGAATGGAATGGATTGGAGTGGAGTGGAAGGGAGTGGAGTGGAGTTGAAAGTAGAGGAATCGAAAGAAGTGGAAAGGAGTGGAGTAGAGTGGATTAGAGTGGATTGGAATGGAATGGAGTGGAGTGGAATGGTGTGGAAACGAATGGAAGGGAGGGGAGTGGAATGGAACGAAATGGAATGGAATGTAGTGGAATGGAGAGGAGTGGAGTGGACTGGAGTGGAATGTAATCGAATGGAGTGTACTGGAGTGGAATGTATTTGAGAGGCGGGTAATGGAGAGGAATTGAGTGGAGTGGAGTGGAGTGAAATACATCGGAATGGCACGGAATTGAATGGAATGGAGGGGAGTGGAATGCAGTGGAGTGGAGTCGATTGGAGTGGTGAGGAATAGAACGGAGTGGCATGGAATGGAGCACAGTGGAATGCAATGGAGTGGAGTGGATTGGAAAGGGGTGGAGTGGAGTGACGATGGGTGAAGTGGAATGTAATGGAGTGGAGTGCAGAGGAGTCTCATGGAATGGAATTGAATGGAACGCAATGGAAGCTGAGATTGTACCACTGCGCTCCAGGATGGGTGACACAGTGTGATACTCTCAAAAGAAAGGAATGGAATGGAATGCAGTGGAATGGAATGGAATGCAATGGGGTGCATTGGAGTGGAGTGGAGTGAAGTGAAGTGGATTGGAGTGGAATGGAGAGGAATGGAACGGAATGGAATGGAATGAAGTAGACTGGAGTGGGGTGGAGTTGAGTGCAATGGAATGGAGCGAAATGGAATCAGATGCAGAGAAATGGAGTAGAGAGGAGTGCAGTAGAGTGGAAAGGAGTGCAATGGAGTGGAATGGAATCGGAAGTAACGGAAAGTAGTGGAGTGGATGGAACGGAAAGGAAAGGAGTGGAGCGGAGTGGAATGGAACGGAGCGGGAGGTGGGTTGGGGCCACTGCACTCCAGGCTGGCTGGCTGACTGAGGTATTCTCGCAATAAAGGAATGGAATGGAATGCCGTAGAATGGAATGGAACGGAGTGGAGTGGAGTGGAATGGAGTGAGTTGGAGCAGAGTGGAATGAAGAATGCAATGGGATGGAAGGGAATTGAATGAAATGCAGTGGAGTGCAGTGGAGTGCATTGCAGTGGAATGGAGCAGAATGGAATGGAAAGGAGTGGAATGGACAGGAGTGGAGTGCACTGGAGAGGAGAGGATAGGAATGCAGTGGAATGGAATTGGATGTAATGGAACGTAGAGGAGTGGAGTGGAATGGAGTGGGCCAGAGTGGAATGGAATGGAATGCAATGGAAAAGAATGGAGTGGAATAGAATGGAATGGAATGGAATGGAATGGAGTGGGATGACTTGTAGTGGGGTGGAGTGAAATGGAGTATAATGGAATGGAGTGGAGTGGAGTGGAATGTGATAGAATGGAGAGGAGGGGAATGGAGCAGAATGGAATGGAGTGCAGCGGAATGGAGTGGAGTGGAATGGAATCAAATGGAGTGGAATGGAACAGAGTGGAATGGAATGGAGTGCAATAGACTAGAATTGAGTGTAGTGTAGTGGAATTTAGTGGAATGGACTGGAATGGAGTGGAATGGAATGGAATTGAGGGGAATGGAATGGAATGGAAAGGAATGGAAAGCAATGGAAAGGAATAGAATTGAATGCAACGGAATTAAAAGAATGCAATGGAATGCAATGGAATAGAATGCAATGGAATGTATAGTTGACATGTAATATGAGCTGAGATTGTGACACTGCACTCCAGCCAGGGTGACATGGTGATATCCTGTCGTAAGAAGTGAATGGAATGCAATGGAGTGAAATGGAATGGAATGAAATGGAATGGAGCGGAGTGGAAGGGAATGGAGTGGAATGAAATAGAATGCAGTGGACTGTAATGGCATGGAGTGGAAAGAAGTAGAGTGGAATGGAGTGGAATGGAATGGACTGGCATAGAATGGAGTGGAATTGAATGCAATGGAGTGGATTGGAAAGGAATGCAAAGGAGTAGAGTGGAGTAGAGTGGTGTGGAGTGGAGTGGAATGGAGCTGAATGTACTTCAATGGAGTACAATGGAATGGAACGGAGTGGAATGGAATGGAATGATATGAGGTGGATTGGAGTGGAATGTAGTGGAGTGGAATGGAATGGAATAGAATGGAATGGAGTAGAGTGTAATGGAATGCAGTGGCGATAAGTGGAGTGGAATGGAATGCATTGGAGTAGAGTGGAGTGGAATGGAATGGAATGGAGTGGAGTGGAGGGGAGTGGAGTGGAATGGAATTGAGTGAAGTGGAGTGCAGTTGAATGGAATATCATGGTGTGGAGTGGAGTGGAAGTGAATGGAGTGAATAGGAGTGGAATGGAGTGGAAGGTAACGGAGTGGAATGGAGTCGAATGGAGTGGAATGGAGTAGAGTGGATTAGAGTGGAATGGTGTCGAACGGACTGGAATGGAATGGAATGGAGTGGAATGGAATTGAATCAAATGGGATGGAGTGGAGTGGAATGGAGTGGAGTGGAGTGGAGTGGAATGAAATGAAATGGAAGGGAGTGGAGAGAAACGCAGTTGATTGGAGTGGAGTGGAGTGGAAAGGAATGGAAAGGATTGGGATGGAGACGTATGGATTGGAGTGGAATGGAGTGGAATGGAATGAAGTGGAAAGGAGTGGAACGGAGTGAAATTGAATTTAGTGGACTGGAGTGGAATGGAGTTAAATGGAATGGAATGGAATGGAGTGGAATGGAATGGAATGGAGTGGAGTGGAATGGAATAGAATGGCATGGAATGGAATAGAATGGGATGGAGTGGAGTGGAGAGGAGTGGAATGGATTGGAGTGAAGTGGAGTGGAATGGAATTGAGTGGAGCGGAGAGGAAAGGAATGGAATGGAGTGGAGTGGAATGGCATGGAATGGAGTGGAATGGAATGGATAGTAGTGGAGTGGAGTGGAGTGGATTGGAGTGTAGTGGAAGGGAATGGAGTGCAGTGTAATGGACTGGAATGGAGCAGAACAGAATGGAGTGGACTGGACTGGAGTGGAATGGAATGGGAAGGCATGGAATGGGAGCTGAGATTTTACCAATGTGCTCTAGGCAGGGTGACTGGGTGTCATACTCTCAAAAGAAAGGAATGGAATGGAACGCAGTGGAATGGAATGGAACAGAGTGGACATTAGTGGAGTGGAATGTGGAGGAATGGAATGAAATGGAACGTAATGGCATGAAATGGAGTGGTGTGGGGTGGAATGGATTATAGTGGAATGGGGTGGAAAGGAATGGGATGGACTGGAATGAAGTGGAGTGCAGTGGAGTGGAACGGAGTTGAATGGCATAGAATTGAGTGGACAGTAGTGGAATGTTTTGGAATGCAATGGAATCCATTGTAATAGAATGGAATACAACGGAAAGTTGACATGGAGTGTGAGCTGAGATTGTGCCACTGCACTCCAGACTGGGTGACACCTTATATCCTGTGGATAGAAAGGAATGGAATGCAATAGAGTGAAATGGAATGGAGTGGAATGGAATTGAATGGAATGGAGTGGAGTGGATTGGAGTCGAATGGAGACGAATGGAATGGGACGGAGTGGAATGGAACGGAGTGGAGTGGAGTATCGTCTAGTGAAATAGAATGGAATGCACTGGGTTGGAATGGAATGCAATGGACTGCTGAAAGGAAATGTGAGCTGTTATTGTTCCACTGCACTCCAGCCTTTGTGACGGAATGAAATCCTGTGGAAAAAAAGGAATGGAATGGAATGGAATGGAATGGAATGGAATGGAATGGATTGGAGTGGAGTGGAGTGGTGTGGAGAAGAGTGTAGTGGAGTGGAGTGGAGTGAAATGGAGTGGAGTGTCGTGGAGGAGAGTGGAATGGAGTGGAATGGAATGGAGAGGAAAGGAACGGAGTGGAGTGGAATGGAACGGAGTGGAGTGGAATGGAATCCAATGGAATGAAATGGAATTGAATCCAATGCAATGAAGAAATATGTGCAGTGATTTGGCCACTGCGCTGGAGCCTGTGTGAGAGAGGGAGATCCTGTCGATAAAACAGTGTGGAATGGAAGGGATTGGAATGGAATGGAATGGAACGTATTGGAGTGGAGTGGAGTGGAATTGAGTGGAGTGGAGTGCACTGGAATGGAATGGAATGCAATGGAATGTGATGGAATGATGAAATGATATGTGAGCTGAGATTGTGCCACTGCACTCCACGCTGGGTGACAGAGTGAGATACTCTTGAAAGAAAGAAATGGAATGGAAAGAATTTTTAACTGGGTGGATTCGAGTGGACTGAAGTAGAGTGCAGTGGAATAGAGAGGAATGGAATGGAATGGAATCGGATGTAAAGGAATGGAATGATGTGGAGTGGAGTGGTGAGGAGTGTAGTGCTGTGGAATGGAGCAGAAAGTAACGGGATGGTGTGGAGTGGAGTGCAGTGCAGTGGAGTGGAGAGGAGTGCAATGGCGTGGAATGGAATCGGATGTAAAGGAACGTACTGGAGTGGAGCGGAGTGGAAAGGAGTGGAATGGAATGGAATTGAATGTAATGGAAAGCAAAGGAATGGAATGGGATGCAATGGAATTTAATGCAATAGAATGCAGTTCAATAGAGAGTTGACATGTAATGTGAGCTGAGATTGTGCCTAAGCTCTCCAGGCTGTTTGACACAGTGATATCGTGTCGAAAGAATGGAATGGAATGCAGTGGTGTGAAATGGAATGGAATGTAGTGGACAGGAGTAGAATGGAGTGGAGTGAAGAGGAACAGAGTGGAATGGAATGGGATGCAGTGGAATGGAATGCAGTGGAGTGGAGTGAAATAGAAAGAAATGGAATGGGATGGAATGGAATGCAATGGAATGGAGAAGAGAAATGTGAGCTGAGATTGTGTGACTACACTCCAGCCTTAGTGACCGAGAGAGATTCTGTGGAAGGAAAGAACAGATTTCAAAGGAGTGGAATGGAAGGGAATGTAGTACAGTGGAGTAGAGTGGAATGGAGTGAAACAGAATAGAATGGAGTGGAAGGCAATGGAATGGAATGGAATGGAGTGGAGTGGAATAGAGAGGAGTGCACTGCAATGGAGTGGAGTGGAGTGGAAGGGAGTGGAATGCAATGGAATGTAGTGGAGTGCAGTGGAGTGGAATGGAATGGAGTGGACAGGAGTGGAAGGAGTAGAGTGGACTGGAATGGAATAGAATGGAACAGAATGCAGTGGAGTGGAGGGGAGTGGAGGTGAGTGGAGTGGCATGGAGTGGAATGGAATGGAATGGAGTGAAATGGAATCCAATGGATTGGAATGGAGTGGAGTGGAGTGGAGTGGAATGGAGAGGAGTCGAATGGAATGGAAGGGAATGCAACGGAACGCAGTGGTGTGGATTGGAATGCAGTGAAATGGAGTACTATGGAATCTAAAGGAGTGGAGTGGAGTCTAGTGGAGTGGAATGGAATGGAACAAAATGGAATGGAATGGCACGGAATGGAGTGGAGTAGAGTGGAGTGGGAAGGAAGGGAGATGAGTGGAATGGAGAGGAATGGAATGCAGTGGAGTGGATTGGATTGGAATGAACTGGAATGGAGAGGAATGGAATGAAGTGGAACGGAATGGACTGCAATGGAATTGAATGGAGTGAAGTGGAAAGTAGTGGAGTGGAGTGGAATGGAGTGGAAATGAATGGAATGGAGTGGAATGGAAGGGAATGGAGACAAGTGGATAGGAATTGACTGAAGCAGATTGGAGTGGAGTGGAGTGGAGTGGCATGGAATGGAATGAAGTGGATGGGAATGCAATGGAGTGGAATGAAACGGAATAAAATGGAATGGAGTGGAATGGAGAGGAATGGAGTGGAAGTGGAGTGGAATGGAGGGGAGTAAGAGGAAGAGAATGGAATGGAATCGAAAGGAGGGAAGTGCAATTGTGTGGAGTGGAGTGGAGATGAAAGGAGTGGAGTGATGTGGAGTCGAGAGGAAAGGAATGGAATGGAATGGAATGGAGTTAAGTGGAGTGGAATGGAGTGGAAGGTAAAGGAGTGGAATGAAAAGGAGTGGATTGGAATGGAGTGGAATGGAATGGAGTGGAACGGAGTGGAGTAGAATGGAGTGGGTTGCAGAAGAGTGGAATGGAGTGGAATGGAAGGGAACGGAAAGGAATGTAGTGGAAAGGAATGGAATGGAGTGGATTGAAATTGAATGGAAAGGATTGGAGTGCAGTGGACTGGAGGGGAGTGGAATAAAATGGAGTATAGTGCAGTGGAATGGAGTGGACTGGAGTGGAGATGAGTGGAGTGGACTGGAATGGAATGGAGTGGAGTGGAATGGTGTGGAGTGGGGTGGAAAGGAATGGAACAGAATGGAATGGAGAGGAATGGAGTGGCATGTAGTGGAGTGGAGTGAAGTGGAAAGGAATGGCATGGAATGGAGTAGAGTGGAATGGAGGGGTATGGAATGGAACGGAATGGAATTGAGTGGAATGGAGTGGAATGGAGTGGAGTGGAGAGGAATGGAATGGAGTGGAAAGGTCTGAAAGGAGTGGAATGGAGTGGAGTGGAATGCAATGGAGTAGATTGGAATGAAGTGGAAAGGAATAGAATGGAGAGAAGTAGAGTAGAATGGAGTGGATTGGAATGGAGGGGAGCAGAGTGGAGTTAACAGCGGTGGATTGGAATACAGTGGATGGGGTAGAGTGGAAGGGAGTGGAATTATATGGAATGGAATGGATTGGAGTGGAGTGGAAGGGAGTGGAGTGGAGTTGAAAGTAGAGGAATCGAAAGAAGTGGAAAGGAGTGGAGTAGAGTGGATTAGAGTGGATTGGAATGGAATGGAGTGGAGTGGAATGGTGTGGAAACGAATGGAAGGGAGGGGAGTGGAATGGAACGAAATGGAATGGAATGTAGTGGAATGGAGAGGAGTGGAGTGGACTGGAGTGGAATGTAATCGAATGGAGTGTACTTTAGTGGAATGTATTTGAGAGGCGGGTAATGGAGAGGAATTGAGTGGAGTGGAGTGGAGTGAAATACATCGGAATGGCACGGAATTGAATGGAATGGAGGGGAGTGGAATGCAGTGGAGTGGAGTCGATTGGAGTGGTGAGGAATAGAACGGAGTGGCATGGAATGGAGCACAGTGGAATGCAATGGAGTGGAGTGGATTGGAAAGGGGTGGAGTGGAGTGACGATGGGTGAAGTGGAATGTAATGGAGTGGAGTGCAGAGGAGTCTCATGGAATGGAATGGAATGGAACGCAATGGAAGCTGAGATTGTACCACTGCGCTCCAGGATGGGTGACACAGTGTGATACTCTCAAAAGAAAGGAATGGAATGGAATGCAGTGGAATGGAATGGAATGCAATGGGGTGCATTGGAGTGGAGTGGAGTGAAGTGAAGTGGATTGGAGTGGAATGGAGAGGAATGGAACGGAATGGAATGGAATGAAGTAGACTGGAGTGGGGTGGAGTTGAGTGCAATGGAATGGAGCGAAATGGAATCAGATGCAGAGAAATGGAGTAGAGAGGAGTGCAGTAGAGTGGAAAGGAGTGCAATGGAGTGGAATGGAATCGGAAGTAACGGAAAGTAGTGGAGTGGATGGAACGGAAAGGAAAGGAGTGGAGCGGAGTGGAATGGAACGGAGCGGGAAGTGGGTTGGGGCCACTGCACTCCAGGCTGGCTGGCTGACTGAGGTATTCTCGCAATAAAGGAATGGAATGGAATGCCGTAGAGTGGAATGGAACGGAGTGGAGTGGAGTGGAATGGAGTGAGTTGGAGCAGAGTGGAATGAAGAATGCAATGGGATGGAAGGGAATTGAATGAAATGCAGTGGAGTGCAGTGGATTGCATTGCAGTGGAATGGAGCAGAATGGAATGGAAAGGAGTGGAATGGACAGGAGTGGAGTGCACTGGAGAGGAGAGGATAGGAATGCAGTGGAATGGAATTGGATGTAATGGAACGTAGAGGAGTGGAGTGGAATGGAGTGGGCCAGAGTGGAATGGAATGGAATGCAATGGAAAGGAATGGAGTGGAATAGAATGGAATGGAATGGAATGGAATGGAGTGGGATGACTTGTAGTGGGGTGGAGTGAAATGGAGTATAATGGAATGGAGTGGAGTGGAGTGGAATATGATAGAATGGAGAGGAGGGGAATGGAGCAGAATGGAATGGAGTGCAGCGGAATGGAGTGGAGTGGAATGGAATCAAATGGAGTGGAATGGAACAGAGTGGAATGGAATGGAGTGCAATAGACTAGAATTGAGTGTAGTGTAGTGGAATTTAGTGGAATGGACTGGAATGGAGTGGAATGGAATGGAATTGAGGGGAATGGAATGGAATGGAAAGGAATGGAAAGCAATGGAAAGGAATAGAATTGAATGCAACGGAATTAAAAGAATGCAATGGAATGCAATGGAATAGAATGCAATGGAATGTATAGTTGACATGTAATATGAGCTGAGATTGTGACACTGCACACCAGCCAGGGTGACATGGTGATATCTTGTCGTAAGAAGTGAATGGAATGCAATGGAGTGAAATGGAATGGAATGAAATGGAATGGAGCGGAATGGAAGGGAATGGAGTGGAATGAAATAGAATGCAGTGGACTGTAATGGCATGGAGTGGAAAGAAGTAGAGTGGAATGGAGTGGAATGGAATGGACTGGCATAGAATGGAGTGGAATTGAATGCAATGGAGTGGATTGGAAAGGAATGCAAAGGAGTAGAGTGGAGTAGAGTGGTGTGGAGTGGAGTGGAATGGAGCTGAATGTACTTCAATGGAGTACAATGGAATGGAACGGAGTGGCAAGGAATGGAATGATATGAGGTGGATTGGAGTGGAATGTAGTGGAGTGGAAAGGAATGGAATAGAATGGAATGGAGTAGAGTGTAATGGAATGCAGTGGCGATAAGTGGAGTGGAATGGAATGCATTGGAGTAGAGTGGAGTGGAATGGAATGGAATGGAGTGGAGTGGAGGGGAGTGGAGTGGAATGGAATTGAGTGAAGTGGAGTGCAGTTGAATGGAATATCGTGGTGTGGAGTGGAGTGGAAGTGAATGGAGTGAATAGGAGTGGAATGGAGTGGAAGGTAACGGAGTGGAATGGAGTCGAATGGAGTGGAATGGAGTAGAGTGGATTAGAGTGGAATGGTGTCGAACGGACTGGAATGGAATGGAATGGAGTGGAATGGAATTGAATCAAATGGAATGGAGTGGAGTGGAGTGGAGTGGAATGAAATGAAATGGAAGGGAGTGGAGAGAAACGCAGTTGATTGGAGTGGAGTGGAGTGGAAAGGAATGGAAAGGAGTGGGATGGAGACGTATGGATTGGAGTGGAATGGAGTGGAATGGAATGAAGTGGAAAGGAGTGGAACGGAGTGAAATTGAATTTAGTGGACTGGAGTGGAATGGAGTTAAATGGAATGGAATGGAATGGAGTGGAATGGAATGGAATGGAGTGGAGTGGAATGGAATAGAATGGCATGGAATGGAATAGAATGGGATGGAGTGGAGTGGAGAGGAGTGGAATGGATTGGAGTGAAGTGGAGTGGAATGGAATTGAGTGGAGCGGAGAGGAAAGGAATGGAATGGAGTGGAGTGGAATGGCATGGAAAGGAGTGGAATGGAATGGATAGTAGTGGAGTGAAGTGGAGTGGATTGGAGTGTAGTGGAAGGGAATGGAGTGCAGTGTAATGGACTGGAATGGAGCAGAGCAGAATGGAGTGGACTGGACTGGAGTGGAATGGAATGGGATGGCATGGAATGGGAGCTGAGATTTTACCAATGTGCTCTAGGCAGGGTGACTGGGTGTCATACTCTCAAAAGAAAGGAATGGAATGGAACGCAGTGGAATGGAATGGAACAGAGTGGACATTAGTGGAGTGGAATGTGGAGGAATGGAATGAAATGGAACGTAATGGCATGAAATGGAGTGGTGTGGGGTGGAATGGATTATAGTGGAATGGGGTGGAAAGGAATGGGATGGAGTGGAATGAAGTGGAGTGCAGTGGAGTGGAACGGAGTTGAATGGCATAGAATTGAGTGGACAGTAGTGGAATGTTTTGGAATGCAATGGAATCCATTGTAATAGAATGGAATACAACGGAAAGTTGACATGGAGTGTGAGCTGAGATTGTGCCACTGCACTCCAGACTGGGTGACACGTTATATCCTGTGGATAGAAAGGAATGGAATGCAATAGAGTGAAATGGAATGGAGTGGAATGGAATTGAATGGAATGGAGTGGAGTGGAGTGGAGTCGAATGGAGACGAATGGAATGGGACGGAGTGGAATGGAACGGAGTGGAGTGGAGTATCGTGGAGTGAAATAGAATGGAATGCACTGGGTTGGAATGGAATGCAATGGACTGCTGAAAGGAAATGTGAGCTGTTATTGTTCCACTGCACTCCAGCCTTTGTGACGGAATGAAATCCTGTGGAAAAAAAGGAATGGAATGGAATGGAATGGAATGGAATGGAATGGAATGGATTGGAGTGGAGTGGAGTGGTGTGGAGAAGAGTGTAGTGGAGTGGAGTGGAGTGAAATGGAGTGGAGTGTCGTGGAGGAGAGTGGAATGGAGTGGAATGGAATGGAGAGGAAAGGAACGGAGTGGAGTGGAATGGAACGGAGTGGAGTGGAATGGAATCCAATGGAATGAAATGGAATTGAATCCAATGCAATGAAGAAATATGTGCAGTGATTTGGCCACTGCGCTGGAGCCTGTGTGAGAGAGGGAGATCCTGTCGATAAAACAGTGTGGAATGGAAGGGATTGGAATGGAATGGAATGGAACGTATTGGAGTGGAGTGGAGTGGAATTGAGTGGAGTGGAGTGCACTGGAATGGAATGGAATGCAATGGAATGTGATGGAATGATGAAATGATATGTGAGCTGAGATTGTGCCACTGCACTCCACGCTGGGTGACAGAGTGAGATACTCTTGAAAGAAAGAAATGGAATGGAAAGAATTTTTAACTGGGTGGATTCGAGTGGACTGAAGTAGAGTGCAGTGGAATAGAGAGGAATGGAATGGAATGGAATCGGATGTAAAGGAATGGAATGATGTGGAGTGGAGTGGTGAGGAGTGTAGTGCTGTGGAATGGAGCAGAAAGTAACGGGATGGTGTGGAGTGGAGTGCAGTGCAGTGGAGTGGAGAGGAGTGCAATGGCGTGGAATGGAATCGGATGTAAAGGAACGTACTGGAGTGGAGCGGAGTGGAAAGGAGTGGAATGGAATGGAATTGAATGTAATGGAAAGCAAAGGAATGGAATGGGATGCAATGGAATTTAATGCAATAGAATGCAGTTCAATAGAGAGTTGACATGTAATGTGAGCTGAGATTGTGCCTAAGCTCTCCAGGCTGTTTGACACAGTGATATCGTGTCGAAAGAATGGAATGGAATGCAGTGGTGTGAAATGGAATGGAATGTAGTGGACAGGAGTAGAATGGAGTGGAGTGAAGAGGAACAGAGTGGAATGGAATGGGATGCAGTGGAATGGAATGCAGTGGAGTGGAGTGAAATAGAAAGAAATGGAATGGGATGGAATGGAATGCAATGGAATGGAGAAGAGAAATGTGAGCTGAGATTGTGTGACTACACTCCAGCCTTAGTGACCGAGAGAGATTCTGTGGAAGGAAAGAACAGATTTCAAAGGAGTGGAATGGAAGGGAATGTAGTACACTGGAGTAGAGTGGAATGGAGTGAAACAGAATAGAATGGAGTGGAAGGCAATGGAATGGAATGGAATGGAGTGGAGTGGAATAGAGAGGAGTGCACTGCAATGGAGTGGAGTGGAGTGGAAGGGAGTGGAATGCAATGGAATGTAGTGGAGTGCAGTGGAGTGGAATGGAATGGAGTGGACAGGAGTGGAAGGAGTAGAGTGGACTGGAATGGAATAGAATGGAACAGAATGCAGTGGAGTGGAGGGGAGTGGAGGTGAGTGGAGTGGCATGGAGTGGAATGGAATGGAATGGAGTGAAATGGAATCCAATGGATTGGAATGGAGTGGAGTGGAGTGGAGTGGAATGGAGAGGAGTCGAATGGAATGGAAGGGAATGCAACGGAACGCAGTGGTGTGGATTGGAATGCAGTGAAATGGAGTACTATGGAATCTAAAGGAGTGGAGTGGAGTCTAGTGGAGTGGAATGGAATGGAACAAAATGGAATGGAATGGCACGGAATGGAGTGGAGTAGAGTGGAGTGGGAAGGAAGGGAGATGAGTGGAATGGAGAGGAATGGAATGCAGTGGAGTGGATTGGATTGGAATGAACTGGAATGGAGAGGAATGGAATGAAGTGGAACGGAATGGACTGCAATGGAATTGAATGGAGTGAAGTGGAAAGTAGTGGAGTGGAGTGGAATGGAGTGGAAATGAATGGAATGGAGTGGAATGGAAGGGAATGGAGACAAGTGGATAGGAATTGACTGAAGCAGATTGGAGTGGAGTGGAGTGGAGTGGCATGGAATGGAATGAAGTGGATGGGAATGCAATGGAGTGGAATGAAACGGAATAAAATGGAATGGAGTGGAATGGAGAGGAATGGAGTGGAAGTGGAGTGGAATGGAGGGGAGTAAGAGGAAGAGAATGGAATGGAATCGAAAGGAGGGAAGTGCAATTGTGTGGAGTGGAGTGGAGATGAAAGGAGTGGAGTGATGTGGAGTCGAGAGGAAAGGAATGGAATGGAATGGAATGGAGTTAAGTGGAGTGGAATGGAGTGGAAGGTAAAGGAGTGGAATGAAAAGGAGTGGATTGGAATGGAGTGGAATGGAATGGAGTGGAACGGAGTGGAGTAGAATGGAGTGGGTTGCAGAAGAGTGGAATGGAGTGGAATGGAAGGGAACGGAAAGGAATGTAGTGGAAAGGAATGGAATGGAGTGGATTGAAATTGAATGGAAAGGATTGGAGTGCAGTGGACTGGAGGGGAGTGGAATAAAATGGAGTATAGTGCAGTGGAATGGAGTGGACTGGAGTGGAGATGAGTGGAGTGGACTGGAATGGAATGGAGTGGAGTGGAATGGTGTGGAGTGGGGTGGAAAGGAATGGAACAGAATGGAATGGAGAGGAATGGAGTGGCATGTAGTGGAGTGGAGTGAAGTGGAAAGGAATGGCATGGAATGGAGTAGAGTGGAATGGAGGGGTATGGAATGGAACGGAATGGAATTGAGTGGAATGGAGTGGAATGGAGTGGAGTGGAGAGGAATGGAATGGAGTGGAAAGGTCTGAAAGGAGTGGAATGGAGTGGAGTGGAATGCAATGGAGTAGATTGGAATGAAGTGGAAAGGAATAGAATGGAGAGAAGTAGAGTAGAATGGAGTGGATTGGAATGGAGGGGAGCAGAGTGGAGTTAACAGCGGTGGATTGGAATACAGTGGATGGGGTAGAGTGGAAGGGAGTGGAATTATATGGAATGGAATGGATTGGAGTGGAGTGGAAGGGAGTGGAGTGGAGTTGAAAGTAGAGGAATCGAAAGAAGTGGAAAGGAGTGGAGTAGAGTGGATTAGAGTGGATTGGAATGGAATGGAGTGGAGTGGAATGGTGTGGAAACGAATGGAAGGGAGGGGAGTGGAATGGAACGAAATGGAATGGAATGTAGTGGAATGGAGAGGAGTGGAGTGGACTGGAGTGGAATGTAATCGAATGGAGTGTACTGGAGTGGAATGTATTTGAGAGGCGGGTAATGGAGACGAATTGAGTGGAGTGGAGTGGAGTGAAATACATCGGAATGGCACGGAATTGAATGGAATGGAGGGGAGTGGAATGCAGTGGAGTGGAGTCGATTGGAGTGGTGAGGAATAGAACGGAGTGGCATGGAATGGAGCACAGTGGAATGCAATGGAGTGGAGTGGATTGGAAAGGGGTGGAGTGGAGTGACGATGGGTGAAGTGGAATGTAATGGAGTGGAGTGCAGAGGAGTCTCATGGAATGGAATGGAATGGAACGCAATGGAAGCTGAGATTGTACCACTGCGCTCCAGGATGGGTGACACAGTGTGATACTCTCAAAAGAAAGGAATGGAATGGAATGCAGTGGAATGGAATGGAATGCAATGGGGTGCATTGGAGTGGAGTGGAGTGAAGTGAAGTGGATTGGAGTGGAATGGAGAGGAATGGAACGGAATGGAATGGAATGAAGTAGACTGGAGTGGGGTGGAGTTGAGTGCAATGGAATGGAGCGAAATGGAATCAGATGCAGAGAAATGGAGTAGAGAGGAGTGCAGTAGAGTGGAAAGGAGTGCAATGGAGTGGAATGGAATCGGAAGTAACGGAAAGTAGTGGAGTGGATGGAACGGAAAGGAAAGGAGTGGAGCGGAGTGGAATGGAACGGAGCGGGAAGTGGGTTGGGGCCACTGCACTCCAGGCTGGCTGGCTGACTGAGGTATTCTCGCAATAAAGGAATGGAATGGAATGCCGTAGAGTGGAATGGAACGGAGTGGAGTGGAGTGGAATGGAGTGAGTTGGAGCAGAGTGGAATGAAGAATGCAATGGGATGGAAGGGAATTGAATGAAATGCAGTGGAGTGCAGTGGATTGCATTGCAGTGGAATGGAGCAGAATGGAATGGAAAGGAGTGGAATGGACAGGAGTGGAGTGCACTGGAGAGGAGAGGATAGGAATGCAGTGGAATGGAATTGGATGTAATGGAACGTAGAGGAGTGGAGTGGAATGGAGTGGGCCAGAGTGGAATGGAATGGAATGCAATGGAAAGGAATGGAGTGGAATAGAATGGAATGGAATGGAATGGAATGGAGTGGGATGACTTGTAGTGGGGTGGAGTGAAATGGAGTATAATGGAATGGAGTGGAGTGGAGTGGAATGTGATAGAATGGAGAGGAGGGGAATGGAGCAGAATGGAATGGAGTGCAGCGGAATGGAGTGGAGTGGAATGGAATCAAATGGAGTGGAATGGAACAGAGTGGAATGGAATGGAGTGCAATAGACTAGAATTGAGTGTAGTGTAGTGGAATTTAGTGGAATGGACTGGAATGGAGTGGAATGGAATGGAATTGAGGGGAATGGAATGGAATGGAAAGGAATGGAAAGCAATGGAAAGGAATAGAATTGAATGCAACGGAATTAAAAGAATGCAATGGAATGCAATGGAATAGAATGCAATGGAATGTATAGTTGACATGTAATATGAGCTGAGATTGTGACACTGCACACCAGCCAGGGTGACATGGTGATATCTTGTCGTAAGAAGTGAATGGAATGCAATGGAGTGAAATGGAATGGAATGAAATGGAATGGAGCGGAATGGAAGGGAATGGAGTGGAATGAAATAGAATGCAGTGGACTGTAATGGCATGGAGTGGAAAGAAGTAGAGTGGAATGGAGTGGAATGGAATGGACTGGCATAGAATGGAGTGGAATTGAATGCAATGGAGTGGATTGGAAAGGAATGCAAAGGAGTAGAGTGGAGTAGAGTGGTGTGGAGTGGAGTGGAATGGAGCTGAATGTACTTCAATGGAGTACAATGGAATGGAACGGAGTGGCAAGGAATGGAATGATATGAGGTGGATTGGAGTGGAATGTAGTGGAGTGGAAAGGAATGGAATAGAATGGAATGGAGTAGAGTGTAATGGAATGCAGTGGCGATAAGTGGAGTGGAATGGAATGCATTGGAGTAGAGTGGAGTGGAATGGAATGGAATGGAGTGGAGTGGAGGGGAGTGGAGTGGAATGGAATTGAGTGAAGTGGAGTGCAGTTGAATGGAATATCGTGGTGTGGAGTGGAGTGGAAGTGAATGGAGTGAATAGGAGTGGAATGGAGTGGAAGGTAACGGAGTGGAATGGAGTCGAATGGAGTGGAATGGAGTAGAGTGGATTAGAGTGGAATGGTGTCGAACGGACTGGAATGGAATGGAATGGAGTGGAATGGAATTGAATCAAATGGAATGGAGTGGAGTGGAGTGGAGTGGAATGAAATGAAATGGAAGGGAGTGGAGAGAAACGCAGTTGATTGGAGTGGAGTGGAGTGGAAAGGAATGGAAAGGAGTGGGATGGAGACGTATGGATTGGAGTGGAATGGAGTGGAATGGAATGAAGTGGAAAGGAGTGGAACGGAGTGAAATTGAATTTAGTGGACTGGAGTGGAATGGAGTTAAATGGAATGGAATGGAATGGAGTGGAATGGAATGGAATGGAGTGGAGTGGAATGGAATAGAATGGCATGGAATGGAATAGAATGGGATGGAGTGGAGTGGAGAGGAGTGGAATGGATTGGAGTGAAGTGGAGTGGAATGGAATTGAGTGGAGCGGAGAGGAAAGGAATGGAATGGAGTGGAGTGGAATGGCATGGAAAGGAGTGGAATGGAATGGATAGTAGTGGAGTGAAGTGGAGTGGATTGGAGTGTAGTGGAAGGGAATGGAGTGCAGTGTAATGGACTGGAATGGAGCAGAGCAGAATGGAGTGGACTGGACTGGAGTGGAATGGAATGGGATGGCATGGAATGGGAGCTGAGATTTTACCAATGTGCTCTAGGCAGGGTGACTGGGTGTCATACTCTCAAAAGAAAGGAATGGAATGGAACGCAGTGGAATGGAATGGAACAGAGTGGACATTAGTGGAGTGGAATGTGGAGGAATGGAATGAAATGGAACGTAATGGCATGAAATGGAGTGGTGTGGGGTGGAATGGATTATAGTGGAATGGGGTGGAAAGGAATGGGATGGAGTGGAATGAAGTGGAGTGCAGTGGAGTGGAACGGAGTTGAATGGCATACAATTGAGTGGACAGTAGTGGAATGTTTTGGAATGCAATGGAATCCATTGTAATAGAATGGAATACAACGGAAAGTTGACATGGAGTGTGAGCTGAGATTGTGCCACTGCACTCGAGACTGGGTGACACGTTATATCCTGTGGATAGAAAGGAATGGAATGCAATAGAGTGAAATGGAATGGAGTGGAATGGAATTGAATGGAATGGAGTGGAGTGGAGTGGAGTCGAATGGAGACGAATGGAATGGGACGGAGTGGAATGGAACGGAGTGGAGTGGAGTATCGTGGAGTGAAATAGAATGGAATGCACTGGGTTGGAATGGAATGCAATGGACTGCTGAAAGGAAATGTGAGCTGTTATTGTTCCACTGCACTCCAGCCTTTGTGACGGAATGAAATCCTGTGGAAAAAAAGGAATGGAATGGAATGGAATGGAATGGAATGGAATGGAATGGAATGGATTGGAGTGGAGTGGAGTGGTGTGGAGAAGAGTGTAGTGGAGTGGAGTGGAGTGAAATGGAGTGGAGTGTCGTGGAGGAGAGTGGAATGGAGTGGAATGGAATGGAGAGGAAAGGAACGGAGTGGAGTGGAATGGAACGGAGTGGAGTGGAATGGAATCCAATGGAATGAAATGGAATTGAATCCAATGCAATGAAGAAATATGTGCAGTGATTTGGCCACTGCGCTGGAGCCTGTGTGAGAGAGGGAGATCCTGTCGATAAAACAGTGTGGAATGGAAGGGATTGGAATGGAATGGAATGGAACGTATTGGAGTGGAGTGGAGTGGAATTGAGTGGAGTGGAGTGCACTGGAATGGAATGGAATGCAATGGAATGTGATGGAATGATGAAATGATATGTGAGCTGAGATTGTGCCACTGCACTCCACGCTGGGTGACAGAGTGAGATACTCTTGAAAGAAAGAAATGGAATGGAAAGAATTTTTAACTGGGTGGATTCGAGTGGACTGAAGTAGAGTGCAGTGGAATAGAGAGGAATGGAATGGAATGGAATCGGATGTAAAGGAATGGAATGATGTGGAGTGGAGTGGTGAGGAGTGTAGTGCTGTGGAATGGAGCAGAAAGTAACGGGATGGTGTGGAGTGGAGTGCAGTGCAGTGGAGTGGAGAGGAGTGCAATGGCGTGGAATGGAATCGGATGTAAAGGAACGTACTGGAGTGGAGCGGAGTGGAAAGGAGTGGAATGGAATGGAATTGAATGTAATGGAAAGCAAAGGAATGGAATGGGATGCAATGGAATTTAATGCAATAGAATGCAGTTCAATAGAGAGTTGACATGTAATGTGAGCTGAGATTGTGCCTAAGCTCTCCAGGCTGTTTGACACAGTGATATCGTGTCGAAAGAATGGAATGGAATGCAGTGGTGTGAAATGGAATGGAATGTAGTGGACAGGAGTAGAATGGAGTGGAGTGAAGAGGAACAGAGTGGAATGGAATGGGATGCAGTGGAATGGAATGCAGTGGAGTGGAGTGAAATAGAAAGAAATGGAATGGGATGGCATGGAATGCAATGGAATGGAGAAGAGAAATGTGAGCTGAGATTGTGTGACTACACTCCAGCCTTAGTGACCGAGAGAGATTCTGTGGAAGGAAAGAACAGATTTCAAAGGAGTGGAATGGAAGGGAATGTAGTACACTGGAGTAGAGTGGAATGGAGTGAAACAGAATAGAATGGAGTGGAAGGCAATGGAATGGAATGGAATGGAGTGGAGTGGAATAGAGAGGAGTGCACTGCAATGGAGTGGAGTGGAGTGGAAGGGAGTGGAATGCAATGGAATGTAGTGGAGTGCAGTGGAGTGGAATGGAATGGAGTGGACAGGAGTGGAAGGAGTAGAGTGGACTGGAATGGAATAGAATGGAACAGAATGCAGTGGAGTGGAGGGGAGTGGAGGTGAGTGGAGTGGCATGGAGTGGAATGGAATGGAATGGAGTGAAATGGAATCCAATGGATTGGAATGGAGTGGAGTGGAGTGGAGTGGAATGGAGAGGAGTCGAATGGAATGGAAGGGAATGCAACGGAACGCAGTGGTGTGGATTGGAATGCAGTGAAATGGAGTACTATGGAATCTAAAGGAGTGGAGTGGAGTCTAGTGGAGTGGAATGGAATGGAACAAAATGGAATGGAATGGCACGGAATGGAGTGGAGTAGAGTGGAGTGGGAAGGAAGGGAGATGAGTGGAATGGAGAGGAATGGAATGCAGTGGAGTGGATTGGATTGGAATGAACTGGAATGGAGAGGAATGGAATGAAGTGGAACGGAATGGACTGCAATGGAATTGAATGGAGTGAAGTGGAAAGTAGTGGAGTGGAGTGGAATGGAGTGGAAATGAATGGAATGGAGTGGAATGGAAGGGAATGGAGACAAGTGGATAGGAATTGACTGAAGCAGATTGGAGTGGAGTGGAGTGGAGTGGCATGGAATGGAATGAAGTGGATGGGAATGCAATGGAGTGGAATGAAACGGAATAAAATGGAATGGAGTGGAATGGAGAGGAATGGAGTGGAAGTGGAGTGGAATGGAGGGGAGTAAGAGGAAGAGAATGGAATGGAATCGAAAGGAGGGAAGTGCAATTGTGTGGAGTGGAGTGGAGATGAAAGGAGTGGAGTGATGTGGAGTCGAGAGGAAAGGAATGGAATGGAATGGAATGGAGTTAAGTGGAGTGGAATGGAGTGGAAGGTAAAGGAGTGGAATGAAAAGGAGTGGATTGGAATGGAGTGGAATGGAATGGAGTGGAACGGAGTGGAGTAGAATGGAGTGGGTTGCAGAAGAGTGGAATGGAGTGGAATGGAAGGGAACGGAAAGGAATGTAGTGGAAAGGAATGGAATGGAGTGGATTGAAATTGAATGGAAAGGATTGGAGTGCAGTGGACTGGAGGGGAGTGGAATAAAATGGAGTATAGTGCAGTGGAATGGAGTGGACTGGAGTGGAGATGAGTGGAGTGGACTGGAATGGAATGGAGTGGAGTGGAATGGTGTGGAGTGGGGTGGAAAGGAATGGAACAGAATGGAATGGAGAGGAATGGAGTGGCATGTAGTGGAGTGGAGTGAAGTGGAAAGGAATGGCATGGAATGGAGTAGAGTGGAATGGAGGGGTATGGAATGGAACGGAATGGAATTGAGTGGAATGGAGTGGAATGGAGTGGAGTGGAGAGGAATGGAATGGAGTGGAAAGGTCTGAAAGGAGTGGAATGGAGTGGAGTGGAATGCAATGGAGTAGATTGGAATGAAGTGGAAAGGAATAGAATGGAGAGAAGTAGAGTAGAATGGAGTGGATTGGAATGGAGGGGAGCAGAGTGGAGTTAACAGCGGTGGATTGGAATACAGTGGATGGGGTAGAGTGGAAGGGAGTGGAATTATATGGAATGGAATGGATTGGAGTGGAGTGGAAGGGAGTGGAGTGGAGTTGAAAGTAGAGGAATCGAAAGAAGTGGAAAGGAGTGGAGTAGAGTGGATTAGAGTGGATTGGAATGGAATGGAGTGGAGTGGAATGGTGTGGAAACGAATGGAAGGGAGGGGAGTGGAATGGAACGAAATGGAATGGAATGTAGTGGAATGGAGAGGAGTGGAGTGGACTGGAGTGGAATGTAATCGAATGGAGTGTACTTTAGTGGAATGTATTTGAGAGGCGGGTAATGGAGAGGAATTGAGTGGAGTGGAGTGGAGTGAAATACATCGGAATGGCACGGAATTGAATGGAATGGAGGGGAGTGGAATGCAGTGGAGTGGAGTCGATTGGAGTGGTGAGGAATAGAACGGAGTGGCATGGAATGGAGCACAGTGGAATGCAATGGAGTGGAGTGGATTGGAAAGGGGTGGAGTGGAGTGACGATGGGTGAAGTGGAATGTAATGGAGTGGAGTGCAGAGGAGTCTCATGGAATGGAATGGAATGGAACGCAATGGAAGCTGAGATTGTACCACTGCGCTCCAGGATGGGTGACACAGTGTGATACTCTCAAAAGAAAGGAATGGAATGGAATGCAGTGGAATGGAATGGAATGCAATGGGGTGCATTGGAGTGGAGTGGAGTGAAGTGAAGTGGATTGGAGTGGAATGGAGAGGAATGGAACGGAATGGAATGGAATGAAGTAGACTGGAGTGGGGTGGAGTTGAGTGCAATGGAATGGAGCGAAATGGAATCAGATGCAGAGAAATGGAGTAGAGAGGAGTGCAGTAGAGTGGAAAGGAGTGCAATGGAGTGGAATGGAATCGGAAGTAACGGAAAGTAGTGGAGTGGATGGAACGGAAAGGAAAGGAGTGGAGCGGAGTGGAATGGAACGGAGCGGGAAGTGGGTTGGGGCCACTGCACTCCAGGCTGGCTGGCTGACTGAGGTATTCTCGCAATAAAGGAATGGAATGGAATGCCGTAGAGTGGAATGGAACGGAGTGGAGTGGAGTGGAATGGAGTGAGTTGGAGCAGAGTGGAATGAAGAATGCAATGGGATGGAAGGGAATTGAATGAAATGCAGTGGAGTGCAGTGGATTGCATTGCAGTGGAATGGAGCAGAATGGAATGGAAAGGAGTGGAATGGACAGGAGTGGAGTGCACTGGAGAGGAGAGGATAGGAATGCAGTGGAATGGAATTGGATGTAATGGAACGTAGAGGAGTGGAGTGGAATGGAGTGGGCCAGAGTGGAATGGAATGGAATGCAATGGAAAGGAATGGAGTGGAATAGAATGGAATGGAATGGAATGGAATGGAGTGGGATGACTTGTAGTGGGGTGGAGTGAAATGGAGTATAATGGAATGGAGTGGAGTGGAGTGGAATATGATAGAATGGAGAGGAGGGGAATGGAGCAGAATGGAATGGAGTGCAGCGGAATGGAGTGGAGTGGAATGGAATCAAATGGAGTGGAATGGAACAGAGTGGAATGGAATGGAGTGCAATAGACTAGAATTGAGTGTAGTGTAGTGGAATTTAGTGGAATGGACTGGAATGGAGTGGAATGGAATGGAATTGAGGGGAATGGAATGGAATGGAAAGGAATGGAAAGCAATGGAAAGGAATAGAATTGAATGCAACGGAATTAAAAGAATGCAATGGAATGCAATGGAATAGAATGCAATGGAATGTATAGTTGACATGTAATATGAGCTGAGATTGTGACACTGCACACCAGCCAGGGTGACATGGTGATATCTTGTCGTAAGAAGTGAATGGAATGCAATGGAGTGAAATGGAATGGAATGAAATGGAATGGAGCGGAATGGAAGGGAATGGAGTGGAATGAAATAGAATGCAGTGGACTGTAATGGCATGGAGTGGAAAGAAGTAGAGTGGAATGGAGTGGAATGGAATGGACTGGCATAGAATGGAGTGGAATTGAATGCAATGGAGTGGATTGGAAAGGAATGCAAAGGAGTAGAGTGGAGTAGAGTGGTGTGGAGTGGAGTGGAATGGAGCTGAATGTACTTCAATGGAGTACAATGGAATGGAACGGAGTGGCAAGGAATGGAATGATATGAGGTGGATTGGAGTGGAATGTAGTGGAGTGGAAAGGAATGGAATAGAATGGAATGGAGTAGAGTGTAATGGAATGCAGTGGCGATAAGTGGAGTGGAATGGAATGCATTGGAGTAGAGTGGAGTGGAATGGAATGGAATGGAGTGGAGTGGAGGGGAGTGGAGTGGAATGGAATTGAGTGAAGTGGAGTGCAGTTGAATGGAATATCGTGGTGTGGAGTGGAGTGGAAGTGAATGGAGTGAATAGGAGTGGAATGGAGTGGAAGGTAACGGAGTGGAATGGAGTCGAATGGAGTGGAATGGAGTAGAGTGGATTAGAGTGGAATGGTGTCGAACGGACTGGAATGGAATGGAATGGAGTGGAATGGAATTGAATCAAATGGAATGGAGTGGAGTGGAGTGGAGTGGAATGAAATGAAATGGAAGGGAGTGGAGAGAAACGCAGTTGATTGGAGTGGAGTGGAGTGGAAAGGAATGGAAAGGAGTGGGATGGAGACGTATGGATTGGAGTGGAATGGAGTGGAATGGAATGAAGTGGAAAGGAGTGGAACGGAGTGAAATTGAATTTAGTGGACTGGAGTGGAATGGAGTTAAATGGAATGGAATGGAATGGAGTGGAATGGAATGGAATGGAGTGGAGTGGAATGGAATAGAATGGCATGGAATGGAATAGAATGGGATGGAGTGGAGTGGAGAGGAGTGGAATGGATTGGAGTGAAGTGGAGTGGAATGGAATTGAGTGGAGCGGAGAGGAAAGGAATGGAATGGAGTGGAGTGGAATGGCATGGAAAGGAGTGGAATGGAATGGATAGTAGTGGAGTGAAGTGGAGTGGATTGGAGTGTAGTGGAAGGGAATGGAGTGCAGTGTAATGGACTGGAATGGAGCAGAGCAGAATGGAGTGGACTGGACTGGAGTGGAATGGAATGGGATGGCATGGAATGGGAGCTGAGATTTTACCAATGTGCTCTAGGCAGGGTGACTGGGTGTCATACTCTCAAAAGAAAGGAATGGAATGGAACGCAGTGGAATGGAATGGAACAGAGTGGACATTAGTGGAGTGGAATGTGGAGGAATGGAATGAAATGGAACGTAATGGCATGAAATGGAGTGGTGTGGGGTGGAATGGATTATAGTGGAATGGGGTGGAAAGGAATGGGATGGAGTGGAATGAAGTGGAGTGCAGTGGAGTGGAACGGAGTTGAATGGCATAGAATTGAGTGGACAGTAGTGGAATGTTTTGGAATGCAATGGAATCCATTGTAATAGAATGGAATACAACGGAAAGTTGACATGGAGTGTGAGCTGAGATTGTGCCACTGCACTCCAGACTGGGTGACACGTTATATCCTGTGGATAGAAAGGAATGGAATGCAATAGAGTGAAATGGAATGGAGTGGAATGGAATTGAATGGAATGGAGTGGAGTGGAGTGGAGTCGAATGGAGACGAATGGAATGGGACGGAGTGGAATGGAACGGAGTGGAGTGGAGTATCGTGGAGTGAAATAGAATGGAATGCACTGGGTTGGAATGGAATGCAATGGACTGCTGAAAGGAAATGTGAGCTGTTATTGTTCCACTGCACTCCAGCCTTTGTGACGGAATGAAATCCTGTGGAAAAAAAGGAATGGAATGGAATGGAATGGAATGGAATGGAATGGAATGGATTGGAGTGGAGTGGAGTGGTGTGGAGAAGAGTGTAGTGGAGTGGAGTGGAGTGAAATGGAGTGGAGTGTCGTGGAGGAGAGTGGAATGGAGTGGAATGGAATGGAGAGGAAAGGAACGGAGTGGAGTGGAATGGAACGGAGTGGAGTGGAATGGAATCCAATGGAATGAAATGGAATTGAATCCAATGCAATGAAGAAATATGTGCAGTGATTTGGCCACTGCGCTGGAGCCTGTGTGAGAGAGGGAGATCCTGTCGATAAAACAGTGTGGAATGGAAGGGATTGGAATGGAATGGAATGGAACGTATTGGAGTGGAGTGGAGTGGAATTGAGTGGAGTGGAGTGCACTGGAATGGAATGGAATGCAATGGAATGTGATGGAATGATGAAATGATATGTGAGCTGAGATTGTGCCACTGCACTCCACGCTGGGTGACAGAGTGAGATACTCTTGAAAGAAAGAAATGGAATGGAAAGAATTTTTAACTGGGTGGATTCGAGTGGACTGAAGTAGAGTGCAGTGGAATAGAGAGGAATGGAATGGAATGGAATCGGATGTAAAGGAATGGAATGATGTGGAGTGGAGTGGTGAGGAGTGTAGTGCTGTGGAATGGAGCAGAAAGTAACGGGATGGTGTGGAGTGGAGTGCAGTGCAGTGGAGTGGAGAGGAGTGCAATGGCGTGGAATGGAATCGGATGTAAAGGAACGTACTGGAGTGGAGCGGAGTGGAAAGGAGTGGAATGGAATGGAATTGAATGTAATGGAAAGCAAAGGAATGGAATGGGATGCAATGGAATTTAATGCAATAGAATGCAGTTCAATAGAGAGTTGACATGTAATGTGAGCTGAGATTGTGCCTAAGCTCTCCAGGCTGTTTGACACAGTGATATCGTGTCGAAAGAATGGAATGGAATGCAGTGGTGTGAAATGGAATGGAATGTAGTGGACAGGAGTAGAATGGAGTGGAGTGAAGAGGAACAGAGTGGAATGGAATGGGATGCAGTGGAATGGAATGCAGTGGAGTGGAGTGAAATAGAAAGAAATGGAATGGGATGGAATGGAATGCAATGGAATGGAGAAGAGAAATGTGAGCTGAGATTGTGTGACTACACTCCAGCCTTAGTGACCGAGAGAGATTCTGTGGAAGGAAAGAACAGATTTCAAAGGAGTGGAATGGAAGGGAATGTAGTACACTGGAGTAGAGTGGAATGGAGTGAAACAGAATAGAATGGAGTGGAAGGCAATGGAATGGAATGGAATGGAGTGGAGTGGAATAGAGAGGAGTGCACTGCAATGGAGTGGAGTGGAGTGGAAGGGAGTGGAATGCAATGGAATGTAGTGGAGTGCAGTGGAGTGGAATGGAATGGAGTGGACAGGAGTGGAAGGAGTAGAGTGGACTGGAATGGAATAGAATGGAACAGAATGCAGTGGAGTGGAGGGGAGTGGAGGTGAGTGGAGTGGCATGGAGTGGAATGGAATGGAATGGAGTGAAATGGAATCCAATGGATTGGAATGGAGTGGAGTGGAGTGGAGTGGAATGGAGAGGAGTCGAATGGAATGGAAGGGAATGCAACGGAACGCAGTGGTGTGGATTGGAATGCAGTGAAATGGAGTACTATGGAATCTAAAGGAGTGGAGTGGAGTCTAGTGGAGTGGAATGGAATGGAACAAAATGGAATGGAATGGCACGGAATGGAGTGGAGTAGAGTGGAGTGGGAAGGAAGGGAGATGAGTGGAATGGAGAGGAATGGAATGCAGTGGAGTGGATTGGATTGGAATGAACTGGAATGGAGAGGAATGGAATGAAGTGGAACGGAATGGACTGCAATGGAATTGAATGGAGTGAAGTGGAAAGTAGTGGAGTGGAGTGGAATGGAGTGGAAATGAATGGAATGGAGTGGAATGGAAGGGAATGGAGACAAGTGGATAGGAATTGACTGAAGCAGATTGGAGTGGAGTGGAGTGGAGTGGCATGGAATGGAATGAAGTGGATGGGAATGCAATGGAGTGGAATGAAACGGAATAAAATGGAATGGAGTGGAATGGAGAGGAATGGAGTGGAAGTGGAGTGGAATGGAGGGGAGTAAGAGGAAGAGAATGGAATGGAATCGAAAGGAGGGAAGTGCAATTGTGTGGAGTGGAGTGGAGATGAAAGGAGTGGAGTGATGTGGAGTCGAGAGGAAAGGAATGGAATGGAATGGAATGGAGTTAAGTGGAGTGGAATGGAGTGGAAGGTAAAGGAGTGGAATGAAAAGGAGTGGATTGGAATGGAGTGGAATGGAATGGAGTGGAACGGAGTGGAGTAGAATGGAGTGGGTTGCAGAAGAGTGGAATGGAGTGGAATGGAAGGGAACGGAAAGGAATGTAGTGGAAAGGAATGGAATGGAGTGGATTGAAATTGAATGGAAAGGATTGGAGTGCAGTGGACTGGAGGGGAGTGGAATAAAATGGAGTATAGTGCAGTGGAATGGAGTGGACTGGAGTGGAGATGAGTGGAGTGGACTGGAATGGAATGGAGTGGAGTGGAATGGTGTGGAGTGGGGTGGAAAGGAATGGAACAGAATGGAATGGAGAGGAATGGAGTGGCATGTAGTGGAGTGGAGTGAAGTGGAAAGGAATGGCATGGAATGGAGTAGAGTGGAATGGAGGGGTATGGAATGGAACGGAATGGAATTGAGTGGAATGGAGTGGAATGGAGTGGAGTGGAGAGGAATGGAATGGAGTGGAAAGGTCTGAAAGGAGTGGAATGGAGTGGAGTGGAATGCAATGGAGTAGATTGGAATGAAGTGGAAAGGAATAGAATGGAGAGAAGTAGAGTAGAATGGAGTGGATTGGAATGGAGGGGAGCAGAGTGGAGTTAACAGCGGTGGATTGGAATACAGTGGATGGGGTAGAGTGGAAGGGAGTGGAATTATATGGAATGGAATGGATTGGAGTGGAGTGGAAGGGAGTGGAGTGGAGTTGAAAGTAGAGGAATCGAAAGAAGTGGAAAGGAGTGGAGTAGAGTGGATTAGAGTGGATTGGAATGGAATGGAGTGGAGTGGAATGGTGTGGAAACGAATGGAAGGGAGGGGAGTGGAATGGAACGAAATGGAATGGAATGTAGTGGAATGGAGAGGAGTGGAGTGGACTGGAGTGGAATGTAATCGAATGGAGTGTACTGGAGTGGAATGTATTTGAGAGGCGGGTAATGGAGACGAATTGAGTGGAGTGGAGTGGAGTGAAATACATCGGAATGGCACGGAATTGAATGGAATGGAGGGGAGTGGAATGCAGTGGAGTGGAGTCGATTGGAGTGGTGAGGAATAGAACGGAGTGGCATGGAATGGAGCACAGTGGAATGCAATGGAGTGGAGTGGATTGGAAAGGGGTGGAGTGGAGTGACGATGGGTGAAGTGGAATGTAATGGAGTGGAGTGCAGAGGAGTCTCATGGAATGGAATGGAATGGAACGCAATGGAAGCTGAGATTGTACCACTGCGCTCCAGGATGGGTGACACAGTGTGATACTCTCAAAAGAAAGGAATGGAATGGAATGCAGTGGAATGGAATGGAATGCAATGGGGTGCATTGGAGTGGAGTGGAGTGAAGTGAAGTGGATTGGAGTGGAATGGAGAGGAATGGAACGGAATGGAATGGAATGAAGTAGACTGGAGTGGGGTGGAGTTGAGTGCAATGGAATGGAGCGAAATGGAATCAGATGCAGAGAAATGGAGTAGAGAGGAGTGCAGTAGAGTGGAAAGGAGTGCAATGGAGTGGAATGGAATCGGAAGTAACGGAAAGTAGTGGAGTGGATGGAACGGAAAGGAAAGGAGTGGAGCGGAGTGGAATGGAACGGAGCGGGAAGTGGGTTGGGGCCACTGCACTCCAGGCTGGCTGGCTGACTGAGGTATTCTCGCAATAAAGGAATGGAATGGAATGCCGTAGAGTGGAATGGAACGGAGTGGAGTGGAGTGGAATGGAGTGAGTTGGAGCAGAGTGGAATGAAGAATGCAATGGGATGGAAGGGAATTGAATGAAATGCAGTGGAGTGCAGTGGATTGCATTGCAGTGGAATGGAGCAGAATGGAATGGAAAGGAGTGGAATGGACAGGAGTGGAGTGCACTGGAGAGGAGAGGATAGGAATGCAGTGGAATGGAATTGGATGTAATGGAACGTAGAGGAGTGGAGTGGAATGGAGTGGGCCAGAGTGGAATGGAATGGAATGCAATGGAAAGGAATGGAGTGGAATAGAATGGAATGGAATGGAATGGAATGGAGTGGGATGACTTGTAGTGGGGTGGAGTGAAATGGAGTATAATGGAATGGAGTGGAGTGGAGTGGAATGTGATAGAATGGAGAGGAGGGGAATGGAGCAGAATGGAATGGAGTGCAGCGGAATGGAGTGGAGTGGAATGGAATCAAATGGAGTGGAATGGAACAGAGTGGAATGGAATGGAGTGCAATAGACTAGAATTGAGTGTAGTGTAGTGGAATTTAGTGGAATGGACTGGAATGGAGTGGAATGGAATGGAATTGAGGGGAATGGAATGGAATGGAAAGGAATGGAAAGCAATGGAAAGGAATAGAATTGAATGCAACGGAATTAAAAGAATGCAATGGAATGCAATGGAATAGAATGCAATGGAATGTATAGTTGACATGTAATATGAGCTGAGATTGTGACACTGCACACCAGCCAGGGTGACATGGTGATATCTTGTCGTAAGAAGTGAATGGAATGCAATGGAGTGAAATGGAATGGAATGAAATGGAATGGAGCGGAATGGAAGGGAATGGAGTGGAATGAAATAGAATGCAGTGGACTGTAATGGCATGGAGTGGAAAGAAGTAGAGTGGAATGGAGTGGAATGGAATGGACTGGCATAGAATGGAGTGGAATTGAATGCAATGGAGTGGATTGGAAAGGAATGCAAAGGAGTAGAGTGGAGTAGAGTGGTGTGGAGTGGAGTGGAATGGAGCTGAATGTACTTCAATGGAGTACAATGGAATGGAACGGAGTGGCAAGGAATGGAATGATATGAGGTGGATTGGAGTGGAATGTAGTGGAGTGGAAAGGAATGGAATAGAATGGAATGGAGTAGAGTGTAATGGAATGCAGTGGCGATAAGTGGAGTGGAATGGAATGCATTGGAGTAGAGTGGAGTGGAATGGAATGGAATGGAGTGGAGTGGAGGGGAGTGGAGTGGAATGGAATTGAGTGAAGTGGAGTGCAGTTGAATGGAATATCGTGGTGTGGAGTGGAGTGGAAGTGAATGGAGTGAATAGGAGTGGAATGGAGTGGAAGGTAACGGAGTGGAATGGAGTCGAATGGAGTGGAATGGAGTAGAGTGGATTAGAGTGGAATGGTGTCGAACGGACTGGAATGGAATGGAATGGAGTGGAATGGAATTGAATCAAATGGAATGGAGTGGAGTGGAGTGGAGTGGAATGAAATGAAATGGAAGGGAGTGGAGAGAAACGCAGTTGATTGGAGTGGAGTGGAGTGGAAAGGAATGGAAAGGAGTGGGATGGAGACGTATGGATTGGAGTGGAATGGAGTGGAATGGAATGAAGTGGAAAGGAGTGGAACGGAGTGAAATTGAATTTAGTGGACTGGAGTGGAATGGAGTTAAATGGAATGGAATGGAATGGAGTGGAATGGAATGGAATGGAGTGGAGTGGAATGGAATAGAATGGCATGGAATGGAATAGAATGGGATGGAGTGGAGTGGAGAGGAGTGGAATGGATTGGAGTGAAGTGGAGTGGAATGGAATTGAGTGGAGCGGAGAGGAAAGGAATGGAATGGAGTGGAGTGGAATGGCATGGAAAGGAGTGGAATGGAATGGATAGTAGTGGAGTGAAGTGGAGTGGATTGGAGTGTAGTGGAAGGGAATGGAGTGCAGTGTAATGGACTGGAATGGAGCAGAGCAGAATGGAGTGGACTGGACTGGAGTGGAATGGAATGGGATGGCATGGAATGGGAGCTGAGATTTTACCAATGTGCTCTAGGCAGGGTGACTGGGTGTCATACTCTCAAAAGAAAGGAATGGAATGGAACGCAGTGGAATGGAATGGAACAGAGTGGACATTAGTGGAGTGGAATGTGGAGGAATGGAATGAAATGGAACGTAATGGCATGAAATGGAGTGGTGTGGGGTGGAATGGATTATAGTGGAATGGGGTGGAAAGGAATGGGATGGAGTGGAATGAAGTGGAGTGCAGTGGAGTGGAACGGAGTTGAATGGCATACAATTGAGTGGACAGTAGTGGAATGTTTTGGAATGCAATGGAATCCATTGTAATAGAATGGAATACAACGGAAAGTTGACATGGAGTGTGAGCTGAGATTGTGCCACTGCACTCGAGACTGGGTGACACGTTATATCCTGTGGATAGAAAGGAATGGAATGCAATAGAGTGAAATGGAATGGAGTGGAATGGAATTGAATGGAATGGAGTGGAGTGGAGTGGAGTCGAATGGAGACGAATGGAATGGGACGGAGTGGAATGGAACGGAGTGGAGTGGAGTATCGTGGAGTGAAATAGAATGGAATGCACTGGGTTGGAATGGAATGCAATGGACTGCTGAAAGGAAATGTGAGCTGTTATTGTTCCACTGCACTCCAGCCTTTGTGACGGAATGAAATCCTGTGGAAAAAAAGGAATGGAATGGAATGGAATGGAATGGAATGGAATGGAATGGAATGGATTGGAGTGGAGTGGAGTGGTGTGGAGAAGAGTGTAGTGGAGTGGAGTGGAGTGAAATGGAGTGGAGTGTCGTGGAGGAGAGTGGAATGGAGTGGAATGGAATGGAGAGGAAAGGAACGGAGTGGAGTGGAATGGAACGGAGTGGAGTGGAATGGAATCCAATGGAATGAAATGGAATTGAATCCAATGCAATGAAGAAATATGTGCAGTGATTTGGCCACTGCGCTGGAGCCTGTGTGAGAGAGGGAGATCCTGTCGATAAAACAGTGTGGAATGGAAGGGATTGGAATGGAATGGAATGGAACGTATTGGAGTGGAGTGGAGTGGAATTGAGTGGAGTGGAGTGCACTGGAATGGAATGGAATGCAATGGAATGTGATGGAATGATGAAATGATATGTGAGCTGAGATTGTGCCACTGCACTCCACGCTGGGTGACAGAGTGAGATACTCTTGAAAGAAAGAAATGGAATGGAAAGAATTTTTAACTGGGTGGATTCGAGTGGACTGAAGTAGAGTGCAGTGGAATAGAGAGGAATGGAATGGAATGGAATCGGATGTAAAGGAATGGAATGATGTGGAGTGGAGTGGTGAGGAGTGTAGTGCTGTGGAATGGAGCAGAAAGTAACGGGATGGTGTGGAGTGGAGTGCAGTGCAGTGGAGTGGAGAGGAGTGCAATGGCGTGGAATGGAATCGGATGTAAAGGAACGTACTGGAGTGGAGCGGAGTGGAAAGGAGTGGAATGGAATGGAATTGAATGTAATGGAAAGCAAAGGAATGGAATGGGATGCAATGGAATTTAATGCAATAGAATGCAGTTCAATAGAGAGTTGACATGTAATGTGAGCTGAGATTGTGCCTAAGCTCTCCAGGCTGTTTGACACAGTGATATCGTGTCGAAAGAATGGAATGGAATGCAGTGGTGTGAAATGGAATGGAATGTAGTGGACAGGAGTAGAATGGAGTGGAGTGAAGAGGAACAGAGTGGAATGGAATGGGATGCAGTGGAATGGAATGCAGTGGAGTGGAGTGAAATAGAAAGAAATGGAATGGGATGGCATGGAATGCAATGGAATGGAGAAGAGAAATGTGAGCTGAGATTGTGTGACTACACTCCAGCCTTAGTGACCGAGAGAGATTCTGTGGAAGGAAAGAACAGATTTCAAAGGAGTGGAATGGAAGGGAATGTAGTACACTGGAGTAGAGTGGAATGGAGTGAAACAGAATAGAATGGAGTGGAAGGCAATGGAATGGAATGGAATGGAGTGGAGTGGAATAGAGAGGAGTGCACTGCAATGGAGTGGAGTGGAGTGGAAGGGAGTGGAATGCAATGGAATGTAGTGGAGTGCAGTGGAGTGGAATGGAATGGAGTGGACAGGAGTGGAAGGAGTAGAGTGGACTGGAATGGAATAGAATGGAACAGAATGCAGTGGAGTGGAGGGGAGTGGAGGTGAGTGGAGTGGCATGGAGTGGAATGGAATGGAATGGAGTGAAATGGAATCCAATGGATTGGAATGGAGTGGAGTGGAGTGGAGTGGAATGGAGAGGAGTCGAATGGAATGGAAGGGAATGCAACGGAACGCAGTGGTGTGGATTGGAATGCAGTGAAATGGAGTACTATGGAATCTAAAGGAGTGGAGTGGAGTCTAGTGGAGTGGAATGGAATGGAACAAAATGGAATGGAATGGCACGGAATGGAGTGGAGTAGAGTGGAGTGGGAAGGAAGGGAGATGAGTGGAATGGAGAGGAATGGAATGCAGTGGAGTGGATTGGATTGGAATGAACTGGAATGGAGAGGAATGGAATGAAGTGGAACGGAATGGACTGCAATGGAATTGAATGGAGTGAAGTGGAAAGTAGTGGAGTGGAGTGGAATGGAGTGGAAATGAATGGAATGGAGTGGAATGGAAGGGAATGGAGACAAGTGGATAGGAATTGACTGAAGCAGATTGGAGTGGAGTGGAGTGGAGTGGCATGGAATGGAATGAAGTGGATGGGAATGCAATGGAGTGGAATGAAACGGAATAAAATGGAATGGAGTGGAATGGAGAGGAATGGAGTGGAAGTGGAGTGGAATGGAGGGGAGTAAGAGGAAGAGAATGGAATGGAATCGAAAGGAGGGAAGTGCAATTGTGTGGAGTGGAGTGGAGATGAAAGGAGTGGAGTGATGTGGAGTCGAGAGGAAAGGAATGGAATGGAATGGAATGGAGTTAAGTGGAGTGGAATGGAGTGGAAGGTAAAGGAGTGGAATGAAAAGGAGTGGATTGGAATGGAGTGGAATGGAATGGAGTGGAACGGAGTGGAGTAGAATGGAGTGGGTTGCAGAAGAGTGGAATGGAGTGGAATGGAAGGGAACGGAAAGGAATGTAGTGGAAAGGAATGGAATGGAGTGGATTGAAATTGAATGGAAAGGATTGGAGTGCAGTGGACTGGAGGGGAGTGGAATAAAATGGAGTATAGTGCAGTGGAATGGAGTGGACTGGAGTGGAGATGAGTGGAGTGGACTGGAATGGAATGGAGTGGAGTGGAATGGTGTGGAGTGGGGTGGAAAGGAATGGAACAGAATGGAATGGAGAGGAATGGAGTGGCATGTAGTGGAGTGGAGTGAAGTGGAAAGGAATGGCATGGAATGGAGTAGAGTGGAATGGAGGGGTATGGAATGGAACGGAATGGAATTGAGTGGAATGGAGTGGAATGGAGTGGAGTGGAGAGGAATGGAATGGAGTGGAAAGGTCTGAAAGGAGTGGAATGGAGTGGAGTGGAATGCAATGGAGTAGATTGGAATGAAGTGGAAAGGAATAGAATGGAGAGAAGTAGAGTAGAATGGAGTGGATTGGAATGGAGGGGAGCAGAGTGGAGTTAACAGCGGTGGATTGGAATACAGTGGATGGGGTAGAGTGGAAGGGAGTGGAATTATATGGAATGGAATGGATTGGAGTGGAGTGGAAGGGAGTGGAGTGGAGTTGAAAGTAGAGGAATCGAAAGAAGTGGAAAGGAGTGGAGTAGAGTGGATTAGAGTGGATTGGAATGGAATGGAGTGGAGTGGAATGGTGTGGAAACGAATGGAAGGGAGGGGAGTGGAATGGAACGAAATGGAATGGAATGTAGTGGAATGGAGAGGAGTGGAGTGGACTGGAGTGGAATGTAATCGAATGGAGTGTACTGGAGTGGAATGTATTTGAGAGGCGGGTAATGGAGACGAATTGAGTGGAGTGGAGTGGAGTGAAATACATCGGAATGGCACGGAATTGAATGGAATGGAGGGGAGTGGAATGCAGTGGAGTGGAGTCGATTGGAGTGGTGAGGAATAGAACGGAGTGGCATGGAATGGAGCACAGTGGAATGCAATGGAGTGGAGTGGATTGGAAAGGGGTGGAGTGGAGTGACGATGGGTGAAGTGGAATGTAATGGAGTGGAGTGCAGAGGAGTCTCATGGAATGGAATGGAATGGAACGCAATGGAAGCTGAGATTGTACCACTGCGCTCCAGGATGGGTGACACAGTGTGATACTCTCAAAAGAAAGGAATGGAATGGAATGCAGTGGAATGGAATGGAATGCAATGGGGTGCATTGGAGTGGAGTGGAGTGAAGTGAAGTGGATTGGAGTGGAATGGAGAGGAATGGAACGGAATGGAATGGAATGAAGTAGACTGGAGTGGGGTGGAGTTGAGTGCAATGGAATGGAGCGAAATGGAATCAGATGCAGAGAAATGGAGTAGAGAGGAGTGCAGTAGAGTGGAAAGGAGTGCAATGGAGTGGAATGGAATCGGAAGTAACGGAAAGTAGTGGAGTGGATGGAACGGAAAGGAAAGGAGTGGAGCGGAGTGGAATGGAACGGAGCGGGAAGTGGGTTGGGGCCACTGCACTCCAGGCTGGCTGGCTGACTGAGGTATTCTCGCAATAAAGGAATGGAATGGAATGCCGTAGAGTGGAATGGAACGGAGTGGAGTGGAGTGGAATGGAGTGAGTTGGAGCAGAGTGGAATGAAGAATGCAATGGGATGGAAGGGAATTGAATGAAATGCAGTGGAGTGCAGTGGATTGCATTGCAGTGGAATGGAGCAGAATGGAATGGAAAGGAGTGGAATGGACAGGAGTGGAGTGCACTGGAGAGGAGAGGATAGGAATGCAGTGGAATGGAATTGGATGTAATGGAACGTAGAGGAGTGGAGTGGAATGGAGTGGGCCAGAGTGGAATGGAATGGAATGCAATGGAAAGGAATGGAGTGGAATAGAATGGAATGGAATGGAATGGAATGGAGTGGGATGACTTGTAGTGGGGTGGAGTGAAATGGAGTATAATGGAATGGAGTGGAGTGGAGTGGAATGTGATAGAATGGAGAGGAGGGGAATGGAGCAGAATGGAATGGAGTGCAGCGGAATGGAGTGGAGTGGAATGGAATCAAATGGAGTGGAATGGAACAGAGTGGAATGGAATGGAGTGCAATAGACTAGAATTGAGTGTAGTGTAGTGGAATTTAGTGGAATGGACTGGAATGGAGTGGAATGGAATGGAATTGAGGGGAATGGAATGGAATGGAAAGGAATGGAAAGCAATGGAAAGGAATAGAATTGAATGCAACGGAATTAAAAGAATGCAATGGAATGCAATGGAATAGAATGCAATGGAATGTATAGTTGACATGTAATATGAGCTGAGATTGTGACACTGCACACCAGCCAGGGTGACATGGTGATATCTTGTCGTAAGAAGTGAATGGAATGCAATGGAGTGAAATGGAATGGAATGAAATGGAATGGAGCGGAATGGAAGGGAATGGAGTGGAATGAAATAGAATGCAGTGGACTGTAATGGCATGGAGTGGAAAGAAGTAGAGTGGAATGGAGTGGAATGGAATGGACTGGCATAGAATGGAGTGGAATTGAATGCAATGGAGTGGATTGGAAAGGAATGCAAAGGAGTAGAGTGGAGTAGAGTGGTGTGGAGTGGAGTGGAATGGAGCTGAATGTACTTCAATGGAGTACAATGGAATGGAACGGAGTGGCAAGGAATGGAATGATATGAGGTGGATTGGAGTGGAATGTAGTGGAGTGGAAAGGAATGGAATAGAATGGAATGGAGTAGAGTGTAATGGAATGCAGTGGCGATAAGTGGAGTGGAATGGAATGCATTGGAGTAGAGTGGAGTGGAATGGAATGGAATGGAGTGGAGTGGAGGGGAGTGGAGTGGAATGGAATTGAGTGAAGTGGAGTGCAGTTGAATGGAATATCGTGGTGTGGAGTGGAGTGGAAGTGAATGGAGTGAATAGGAGTGGAATGGAGTGGAAGGTAACGGAGTGGAATGGAGTCGAATGGAGTGGAATGGAGTAGAGTGGATTAGAGTGGAATGGTGTCGAACGGACTGGAATGGAATGGAATGGAGTGGAATGGAATTGAATCAAATGGAATGGAGTGGAGTGGAGTGGAGTGGAATGAAATGAAATGGAAGGGAGTGGAGAGAAACGCAGTTGATTGGAGTGGAGTGGAGTGGAAAGGAATGGAAAGGAGTGGGATGGAGACTTATGGATTGGAGTGGAATGGAGTGGAATGGAATGAAGTGGAAAGGAGTGGAACGGAGTGAAATTGAATTTAGTGGACTGGAGTGGAATGGAGTTAAATGGAATGGAATGGAATGGAGTGGAATGGAATGGAATGGAGTGGAGTGGAATGGAATAGAATGGCATGGAATGGAATAGAATGGGATGGAGTGGAGTGGAGAGGAGTGGAATGGATTGGAGTGAAGTGGAGTGGAATGGAATTGAGTGGAGCGGAGAGGAAAGGAATGGAATGGAGTGGAGTGGAATGGCATGGAAAGGAGTGGAATGGAATGGATAGTAGTGGAGTGAAGTGGAGTGGATTGGAGTGTAGTGGAAGGGAATGGAGTGCAGTGTAATGGACTGGAATGGAGCAGAGCAGAATGGAGTGGACTGGACTGGAGTGGAATGGAATGGGATGGCATGGAATGGGAGCTGAGATTTTACCAATGTGCTCTAGGCAGGGTGACTGGGTGTCATACTCTCAAAAGAAAGGAATGGAATGGAACGCAGTGGAATGGAATGGAACAGAGTGGACATTAGTGGAGTGGAATGTGGAGGAATGGAATGAAATGGAACGTAATGGCATGAAATGGAGTGGTGTGGGGTGGAATGGATTATAGTGGAATGGGGTGGAAAGGAATGGGATGGAGTGGAATGAAGTGGAGTGCAGTGGAGTGGAACGGAGTTGAATGGCATACAATTGAGTGGACAGTAGTGGAATGTTTTGGAATGCAATGGAATCCATTGTAATAGAATGGAATACAACGGAAAGTTGACATGGAGTGTGAGCTGAGATTGTGCCACTGCACTCGAGACTGGGTGACACGTTATATCCTGTGGATAGAAAGGAATGGAATGCAATAGAGTGAAATGGAATGGAGTGGAATGGAATTGAATGGAATGGAGTGGAGTGGAGTGGAGTCGAATGGAGACGAATGGAATGGGACGGAGTGGAATGGAACGGAGTGGAGTGGAGTATCGTGGAGTGAAATAGAATGGAATGCACTGGGTTGGAATGGAATGCAATGGACTGCTGAAAGGAAATGTGAGCTGTTATTGTTCCACTGCACTCCAGCCTTTGTGACGGAATGAAATCCTGTGGAAAAAAAGGAATGGAATGGAATGGAATGGAATGGAATGGAATGGAATGGAATGGATTGGAGTGGAGTGGAGTGGTGTGGAGAAGAGTGTAGTGGAGTGGAGTGGAGTGAAATGGAGTGGAGTGTCGTGGAGGAGAGTGGAATGGAGTGGAATGGAATGGAGAGGAAAGGAACGGAGTGGAGTGGAATGGAACGGAGTGGAGTGGAATGGAATCCAATGGAATGAAATGGAATTGAATCCAATGCAATGAAGAAATATGTGCAGTGATTTGGCCACTGCGCTGGAGCCTGTGTGAGAGAGGGAGATCCTGTCGATAAAACAGTGTGGAATGGAAGGGATTGGAATGGAATGGAATGGAACGTATTGGAGTGGAGTGGAGTGGAATTGAGTGGAGTGGAGTGCACTGGAATGGAATGGAATGCAATGGAATGTGATGGAATGATGAAATGATATGTGAGCTGAGATTGTGCCACTGCACTCCACGCTGGGTGACAGAGTGAGATACTCTTGAAAGAAAGAAATGGAATGGAAAGAATTTTTAACTGGGTGGATTCGAGTGGACTGAAGTAGAGTGCAGTGGAATAGAGAGGAATGGAATGGAATGGAATCGGATGTAAAGGAATGGAATGATGTGGAGTGGAGTGGTGAGGAGTGTAGTGCTGTGGAATGGAGCAGAAAGTAACGGGATGGTGTGGAGTGGAGTGCAGTGCAGTGGAGTGGAGAGGAGTGCAATGGCGTGGAATGGAATCGGATGTAAAGGAACGTACTGGAGTGGAGCGGAGTGGAAAGGAGTGGAATGGAATGGAATTGAATGTAATGGAAAGCAAAGGAATGGAATGGGATGCAATGGAATTTAATGCAATAGAATGCAGTTCAATAGAGAGTTGACATGTAATGTGAGCTGAGATTGTGCCTAAGCTCTCCAGGCTGTTTGACACAGTGATATCGTGTGGAAAGAATGGAATGGAATGCAGTGGTGTGAAATGGAATGGAATGTAGTGGACAGGAGTAGAATGGAGTGGAGTGAAGAGGAACAGAGTGGAATGGAATGGGATGCAGTGGAATGGAATGCAGTGGAGTGGAGTGAAATAGAAAGAAATGGAATGGGATGGAATGGAATGCAATGGAATGGAGAAGAGAAATGTGAGCTGAGATTGTGTGACTACACTCCAGCCTTAGTGACCGAGAGAGATTCTGTGGAAGGAAAGAACAGATTTCAAAGGAGTGGAATGGAAGGGAATGTAGTACAGTGGAGTAGAGTGGAATGGAGTGAAACAGAATAGAATGGAGTGGAAGGCAATGGAATGGAATGGAATGGAGTGGAGTGGAATAGAGAGGAGTGCACTGCAATGGAGTGGAGTGGAGTGGAAGGGAGTGGAATGCAATGGAATGTAGTGGAGTGCAGTGGAGTGGAATGGAATGGAGTGGACAGGAGTGGAAGGAGTAGAGTGGACTGGAATGGAATAGAATGGAACAGAATGCAGTGGAGTGGAGGGGAGTGGAGGTGAGTGGAGTGGCATGGAGTGGAATGGAATGGAATGGAGTGAAATGGAATCCAATGGATTGGAATGGAGTGGAGTGGAGTGGAGTGGAATGGAGAGGAGTCGAATGGAATGGAAGGGAATGCAACGGAACGCAGTGGTGTGGATTGGAATGCAGTGAAATGGAGTACTATGGAATCTAAAGGAGTGGAGTGGAGTCTAGTGGAGTGGAATGGAATGGAACAAAATGGAATGGAATGGCACGGAATGGAGTGGAGTAGAGTGGAGTGGGAAGGAAGGGAGATGAGTGGAATGGAGAGGAATGGAATGCAGTGGAGTGGATTGGATTGGAATGAACTGGAATGGAGAGGAATGGAATGAAGTGGAACGGAATGGACTGCAATGGAATTGAATGGAGTGAAGTGGAAAGTAGTGGAGTGGAGTGGAATGGAGTGGAAATGAATGGAATGGAGTGGAATGGAAGGGAATGGAGACAAGTGGATAGGAATTGACTGAAGCAGATTGGAGTGGAGTGGAGTGGAGTGGCATGGAATGGAATGAAGTGGATGGGAATGCAATGGAGTGGAATGAAACGGAATAAAATGGAATGGAGTGGAATGGAGAGGAATGGAGTGGAAGTGGAGTGGAATGGAGGGGAGTAAGAGGAAGAGAATGGAATGGAATCGAAAGGAGGGAAGTGCAATTGTGTGGAGTGGAGTGGAGATGAAAGGAGTGGAGTGATGTGGAGTCGAGAGGAAAGGAATGGAATGGAATGGAATGGAGTTAAGTGGAGTGGAATGGAGTGGAAGGTAAAGGAGTGGAATGAAAAGGAGTGGATTGGAGTGGAGTGGAATGGAATGGAGTGGAACGGAGTGGAGTAGAATGGAGTGGGTTGCAGAGGAGTGGAATGGAGTGGAATGGAAGGGAACGGAAAGGAATGTAGTGGAAAGGAATGGAATGGAGTGGATTGAAATTGAATGGAAAGGATTGGAGTGCAGTGGACTGGAGGGGAGTGGAATAAAATGGAGTATAGTGCAGTGGAATGGAGTGGACTGGAGTGGAGATGAGTGGAGTGGACTGGAATGGAATGGAGTGGAGTGGAATGGTGTGGAGTGGGGTGGAAAGGAATGGAACAGAATGGAATGGAGAGGAATGGAGTGGCATGTAGTGGAGAGGAGTGAAGTGGAAAGGAATGGCATGGAATGGAGTAGAGTGGAATGGAGGGGTATGGAATGGAACGGAATGGAATTGAGTGGAATGGAGTGGAATGGAGTGGAGTGGAGAGGAATGGAATGGAGTGGAAAGGTCTGAAAGGAGTGGAATGGAGTGGAGTGGAATGCAATGGAGTAGATTGGAATGAAGTGGAAAGGAATAGAATGGAGAGAAGTAGAGTAGAATTGAGTGGATTGGAATGGAGGGGAGCAGAGTGGAGTTAACAGCGGTGGATTGGAATACAGTGGATGGGGTAGAGTGGAAGGGAGTGGAATTATATGGAATGGAATGGATTGGAGTGGAGTGGAAGGGAGTGGAGTGGAGTTGAAAGTAGAGGAATCGAAAGAAGTGGAAAGGAGTGGAGTAGAGTGGATTAGAGTGGATTGGAATGGAATGGAGTGGAGTGGAATGGTGTGGAAACGAATGGAAGGGAGGGGAGTGGAATGGAACGAAATGGAATGGAATGTAGTGGAATGGAGAGGAGTGGAGTGGACTGGAGTGGAATGTAATCGAATGGAGTGTACTGGAGTGGAATGTATTTGAGAGGCGGGTAATGGAGAGGAATTGAGTGGAGTGGAGTGGAGTGAAATACATCGGAATGGCACGGAATTGAATGGAATGGAGGGGAGTGGAATGCAGTGGAGTGGAGTCGATTGGAGTGGTGAGGAATAGAACGGAGTGGCATGGAATGGAGCACAGTGGAATGCAATGGAGTGGAGTGGATTGGAAAGGGGTGGAGTGGAGTGACGATGGGTGAAGTGGAATGTAATGGAGTGGAGTGCAGAGGAGTCTCATGGAATGGAATTGAATGGAACGCAATGGAAGCTGAGATTGTACCACTGCGCTCCAGGATGGGTGACACAGTGTGATACTCTCAAAAGAAAGGAATGGAATGGAATGCAGTGGAATGGAATGGAATGCAATGGGGTGCATTGGAGTGGAGTGGAGTGAAGTGAAGTGGATTGGAGTGGAATGGAGAGGAATGGAACGGAATGGAATGGAATGAAGTAGACTGGAGTGGGGTGGAGTTGAGTGCAATGGAATGGAGCGAAATGGAATCAGATGCAGAGAAATGGAGTAGAGAGGAGTGCAGTAGAGTGGAAAGGAGTGCAATGGAGTGGAATGGAATCGGAAGTAACGGAAAGTAGTGGAGTGGATGGAACGGAAAGGAAAGGAGTGGAGCGGAGTGGAATGGAACGGAGCGGGAGGTGGGTTGGGGCCACTGCACTCCAGGCTGGCTGGCTGACTGAGGTATTCTCGCAATAAAGGAATGGAATGGAATGCCGTAGAATGGAATGGAACGGAGTGGAGTGGAGTGGAATGGAGTGAGTTGGAGCAGAGTGGAATGAAGAATGCAATGGGATGGAAGGGAATTGAATGGAATGCAGTGGAGTGCAGTGGAGTGCATTGCAGTGGAATGGAGCAGAATGGAATGGAAAGGAGTGGAATGGACAGGAGTGGAGTGCACTGGAGAGGAGAGGATAGGAATGCAGTGGAATGGAATTGGATGTAATGGAACGTAGAGGAGTGGAGTGGAATGGAGTGGGCCAGATTGGAATGGAATGGAATGCAATGGAAAAGAATGGAGTGGAATAGAATGGAATGGAATGGAATGGAATGGAGTGGGATGACTTGTAGTGGGGTGGAGTGAAATGGAGTATAATGGAATGGAGTGGAGTGGAGTGGAATGTGATAGAATGGAGAGGAGGGGAATGGAGCAGAATGGAATGGAGTGCAGCGGAATGGAGTGGAGTGGAATGGAATCAAATGGAGTGGAATGGAACAGAGTGGAATGGAATGGAGTGCAATAGACTAGAATTGAGTGTAGTGTAGTGGAATTTAGTGGAATGGACTGGAATGGAGTGGAATGGAATGGAATTGAGGGGAATGGAATGGAATGGAAAGGAATGGAAAGCAATGGAAAGGAATAGAATTGAATGCAACGGAATTAAAAGAATGCAATGGAATGCAATGGAATAGAATGCAATGGAATGTATAGTTGACATGTAATATGAGCTGAGATTGTGACACTGCACTCCAGCCAGGGTGACATGGTGATATCCTGTCGTAAGAAGTGAATGGAATGCAATGGAGTGAAATGGAATGGAATGAAATGGAATGGAGCGGAGTGGAAGGGAATGGAGTGGAATGAAATAGAATGCAGTGGACTGTAATGGCATGGAGTGGAAAGAAGTAGAGTGGAATGGAGTGGAATGGAATGGACTGGCATAGAATGGAGTGGAATTGAATGCAATGGAGTGGATTGGAAAGGAATGCAAAGGAGTAGAGTGGAGTAGAGTGGTGTGGAGTGGAGTGGAATGGAGCTGAATGTACTTCAATGGAGTACAATGGAATGGAACGGAGTGGAATGGAATGGAATGATATGAGGTGGATTGGAGTGGAATGTAGTGGAGTGGAATGGAATGGAATAGAATGGAATGGAGTAGAGTGTAATGGAATGCAGTGGCGATAAGTGGAGTGGAATGGAATGCATTGGAGTAGAGTGGAGTGGAATGGAATGGAATGGAGTGGAGTGGAGGGGAGTGGAGTGGAATGGAATTGAGTGAAGTGGAGTGCAGTTGAATGGAATATCATGGTGTGGAGTGGAGTGGAAGTGAATGGAGTGAATAGGAGTGGAATGGAGTGGAAGGTAACGGAGTGGAATGGAGTCGAATGGAGTGGAATGGAGTAGAGTGGATTAGAGTGGAATGGTGTCGAACGGACTGGAATGGAATGGAATGGAGTGGAATGGAATTGAATCAAATGGGATGGAGTGGAGTGGAATGGAGTGGAGTGGAGTGGAGTGGAATGAAATGAAATGGAAGGGAGTGGAGAGAAACGCAGTTGATTGGAGTGGAGTGGAGTGGAAAGGAATGGAAAGGATTGGGACGGAGACGTATGGATTGGAGTGGAATGGAGTGGAATGGAATGAAGTGGAAAGGAGTGGAACGGAGTGAAATTGAATTTAGTGGACTGGAGTGGAATGGAGTTAAATGGAATGGAATGGAATGGAGTGGAATGGAATGGAATGGAGTGGAGTGGAATGGAATAGAATGGCATGGAATGGAATAGAATGGGATGGAGTGGAGTGGAGAGGAGTGGAATGGATTGGAGTGAAGTGGAGTGGAATGGAATTGAGTGGAGCGGAGAGGAAAGGAATGGAATGGAGTGGAGTGGAATGGCATGGAATGGAGTGGAATGGAATGGATAGTAGTGGAGTGGAGTGGAGTGGATTGGAGTGTAGTGGAAGGGAATGGAGTGCAGTGTAATGGACTCGAATGGAGCAGAACAGAATGGAGTGGACTGGACTGGAGTGGAATGGAATGGGAAGGCATGGAATGGGAGCTGAGATTTTACCAATGTGCTCTAGGCAGGGTGACTGGGTGTCATCCTCTCAAAAGAAAGGAATGGAATGGAACGCAGTGGAATGGAATGGAACAGAGTGGACATTAGTGGAGTGGAATGTGGAGGAATGGAATGAAATGGAACGTAATGGCATGAAATGGAGTGGTGTGGGGTGGAATGGATTATAGTGGAATGGGGTGGAAAGGAATGAGATGGACTGGAATGAAGTGGAGTGCAGTGGAGTGGAACGGAGTTGAATGGCATAGAATTGAGTGGACAGTAGTGGAATGTTTTGGAATGCAATGGAATCCATTGTAATAGAATGGAATACAACGGAAAGTTGACATGGAGTGTGAGCTGAGATTGTGCCACTGCACTCCAGACTGGGTGACACCTTATATCCTGTGGATAGAAAGGAATGGAATGCAATAGAGTGAAATGGAATGGAGTGGAATGGAATTGAATGGAATGGAGTGGAGTGGATTGGAGTCGAATGGAGACGAATGGAATGGGACGGAGTGGAATGGAACGGAGTGGAGTGGAGTATCGTCTAGTGAAATAGAATGGAATGCACTGGGTTGGAATGGAATGCAATGGACTGCTGAAAGGAAATGTGAGCTGTTATTGTTCCACTGCACTCCAGCCTTTGTGACGGAATGAAATCCTGTGGAAAAAAAGGAATGGAATGGAATGGAATGGAATGGAATGGAATGGAGTGGAGTGGAGTGGAGTGGTGTGCAGAGGAGTGTAGTGGAGTGGAGTGAAATGGAGTGGAGTGTCGTGGAGGAGAGTGGAATGGAGTGGAATGGAATGGAGAGGAAAGGAACGGAGTGGAGTGGAATGGAACGGAGTGGAGTGGAATGGAATCCAATGGAATGAAATGGAATTGAATCGAATGGAATGAGGAAATATGTGCAGTGATTTGGCCACTGCGCTGGAGCCTGTGTGAGAGAGGCAGATCCTGTCGATAAAACAGTGTGGAATGGAAGGGATTGGAATGGAATGGAATGGAACGTACTGGAGTGGAGTGGAGTGGAATTGAGTGGAGTGGAGTGCACTGGAATGGAATGGAATGCAATGGAATGTAATGGAATGATGAAATGATATGTGAGCTGAGATTGTGCCACTGCACTCCAGGCTGGGTGACAGAGTGAGATACTCTTGAAAGAAAGAAATGGAATGGAAAGAATTTTTAATTGGGTGGATTCGAGTGGACTGAAGTAGAGTGCAGTGGAATAGAGAGGAATGGAATGGAATGGAATCGGATGTAAAGGAATGGAATGATGTGGAGTGGAGTGGTGAGGAGTGTAGTGCTGTGGAATGGAGCAGAAAGTAACGGGATGGTGTGGAGTGGAGTGCAGTGCAGTGGAGTGGAGAGGAGTGCAATGGCGTGGAATGGAATCGGATGTAAAGGAACGTACTGGAGTGGAGCGGAGTGGAAAGGAGTGGAATGGAATGGAATTGAATGTAATGGAAAGCAAAGGAATGGAATGGGATGCAATGGAATTTAATGCAATAGAATGCAGTTCAATAGAGAGTTGACATGTAATGTGAGCTGAGATTGTGCCTAAGCTCTCCAGGCTGTTTGACACAGTGATATCGTGTCGAAAGAATGGAATGGAATGCAGTGGTGTGAAATGGAATGGAATGTAGTGGACAGGAGTAGAATGGAGTGGAGTGAAGAGGAACAGAGTGGAATGGAATGGGATGCAGTGGAATGGAATGCAGTGGAGTGGAGTGAAATAGAAAGAAATGGAATGGGATGGAATGGAATGCAATGGAATGGAGAAGAGAAATGTGAGCTGAGATTGTGTGACTACACTCCAGCCTTAGTGACCGAGAGAGATTCTGTGGAAGGAAAGAACTGATTTCAAAGGAGTGGAATGGAAGGGAATGTAGTACAGTGGAGTAGAGTGGAATGGAGTGAAACAGAATAGAATGGAGTGGAAGGCAATGGAATGGAATGGAATGGAGTGGAGTGGAATAGAGAGGAGTGCACTGCAATGGAGTGGAGTGGAGTGGAAGGGAGTGGAATGCAATGGAATGTAGTGGAGTGCAGTGGAGTGGAATGGAATGGAGTGGACAGGAGTGGAAGGAGTAGAGTGGACTGGAATGGAATAGAATGGAACAGAATGCAGTGGAGTGGAGGGGAGTGGAGGTGAGTGGAGTGGCATGGAGTGGAATGGAATGGAATGGAGTGAAATGGAATCCAATGGATTGGAATGGAGTGGAGTGGAGTGGAGTGGAATGGAGAGGAGTCGAATGGAATGGAAGGGAATGCAACGGAACGCAGTGGTGTGGATTGGAATGCAGTGAAATGGAGTACTATGCAATCTAAAGGAGTGGAGTGGAGTCTAGTGGAGTGGAATGGAATGTAACAAAATGGAATGGAATGGCACGGAATGGAGTGGAGTAGAGTGGAGTGGGAAGGAAGGGAGATGAGTGGAATGGAGAGGAACGGAATGCAGAGGAGTGGATTGGATTGGAATGAACTGGAATGGAGAGGAATGGAATGAAGTGGAACGGAATGGACCGCAATGGAATTGAAAGGAGTGAAGTGGAAAGTAGTGGAGTGGAGTGGAATGGAGTGGAAATGAATGGAATGGAGTGGAATGGAAGGGAATGGAGGCAAGTGGATAGGAATTGACTGAAGCAGATTGGAGTGGAGTGGAGTGGAGTGGCATGGAATGGAATGAAGTGGATGGGAATGCAATGGAGTGGAATGAAATGGAATAAAATGGAATGGAGTGGAATGGAGAGGAATGGAGTGGAAGTGGAGTGGAATGGAGGGGAGTAAGAGGAAGAGAATGGAATGGAATCGAAAGGAGGGAAGTGCAATTGTGTGGAGTGGAGTGGAGATGAAAGGAGTGGAGTGATGTGGAGTCGAGAGGAAAGGAATGGAATGGAATGGAATGGAGTTAAGTGGAGTGGAATGGAGTGGAAGGTAAAGGAGTGGAATGAAAACGAGTGGATTGGAATGGAGTGGAATGGAATGGAGTGGAACGGAGTGGAGTAGAATGGAGTGGGTTGCAGAGGAGTGGAATGGAGTGGAATGGAAGGGAACGGAAAGGAATGTAGTGGAAAGGAATGGAATGGAGTGGATTGAAATTGAATGGAAAGGATTGGAGTGCAGTGGACTGGAGGGGAGTGGAATAAAATGGAGTATAGTACAGTGGAATGGAGTGGACTGGAGTGGAGATGAGTGGAGTGGACTGGAATGGAATGGAGTGGAGTGGAATGGTGTGGAGTGGGGTGGAAAGGAATGGAACAGAATGGAATGGAGAGGAATGGAGTGGCATGTAGTGGAGTGGAGTGAAGTGGAAAGGAATGGCATGGAATGGAGTAGAGTGGAATGGAGGGGTATGGAATGGAACGGAATGGAATTGAGTGGAATGGAGTGGAATGGAGTGGAGTGGAGAGGAATGGAATGGAGTGGAAAGGTCTGAAAGGAGTGGAATGGAGTGGAGTGGAATGCAATGGAGTAGATTGGAATGAAGTGGAAAGGAATAGAATGGAGAGAAGTAGAGTAGAATGGAGTGGATTGGAATGGAGGGGAGCAGAGTGGAGTTAACAGCGGTGGATTGGAATACAGTGGATGGGGTAGAGTGGAAGGGAGTGGAATTATATGGAATGGAATGGATTGGAGTGGAGTGGAAGGGAGTGGAGTGGAGTTGAAAGTAGAGGAATCGAAAGAAGTGGAAAGGAGTGGAGTAGAGTGGATTAGAGTGGATTGGAATGGAATGGAGTGGAGTGGAATGGTGTGGAAACGAATGGAAGGGAGGGGAGTGGAATGGAACGAAATGGAATGGAATGTAGTGGAATGGAGAGGAGTGGAGTGGACTGGATTGGAATGTAATCGAATGGAGTGTACTGGAGTGGAATGTATTTGAGAGGCGGGTAATGGAGACGAATTGAGTGGAGTGGAGTGGAGTGAAATACATCGGAATGGCACGGAATTGAATGGAATGGAGGGGAGTGGAATGCAGTGGAGTGGAGTCGATTGGAGTGGTGAGGAATAGAACGAAGTGGCATGGAATGGAGCACAGTGGAATGCAATGGAGTGGAGTGGATTGGAAAGGGGTGGAGTGGAGTGACGATGGGTGAAGTGGAATGTAATGGAGTGGAGTGCAGAGGAGTCTCATGGAATGGAATGGAATGGAACGCAATGGAAGCTGAGATTGTACCACTGCGCTCCAGGATGGGTGACACAGTGTGATACTCTCAAAAGAAAGGAATGGAATGGAATGCAGTGGAATGGAATGGAATGCAATGGGGTGCATTGGAGTGGAGTGGAGTGAAGTGAAGTGGATTGGAGTGGAATGGAGAGGAATGGAACGGAATGGAATGGAATGAAGTAGACTGGAGTGGGGTGGAGTTGAGTGCAATGGAATGGAGCGAAATGGAATCAGATGCAGAGAAATGGAGTAGAGAGGAGTGCAGTAGAGTGGAAAGGAGTCCAATGGAGTGGAATGGAATCGGAAGTAACGGAAAGTAGTGGAGTGGATGGAACGGAAAGGAAAGGAGTGGAGCGGAGTGGAATGGAACGGAGCGGGAGGTGGGTTGGGGCCACTGCACTCCAGGCTGGCTGGCTGACTGAGGTATTCTCGCAATAAAGGAATGGAATGGAATGCCGTAGAATGGAATGGAACGGAGTGGAGTGGAGTGGAATGGAGTGAGTTGGAGCAGAGTGGAATGAAGAATGCAATGGGATGGAAGGGAATTGAATGAAATGCAGTGGAGTGCAGTGGAGTGCATTGCAGTGGAATGGAGCAGAATGGAATGGAAAGGAGTGGAATGGACAGGAGTGGAGTGCACTGGAGAGGAGAGGATAGGAATGCAGTGGAATGGAATTGGATGTAATGGAACGTAGAGGAGTGGAGTGGAATGGAGTGGGCCAGAGTGGAATGGAATGGAATGCAATGGAAAGGAATGGAGTGGAATAGAATGGAATGGAATGGAATGGAATGGAGTGGGATGACTTGTAGTGGGGTGGAGTGAAATGGAGTATAATGGAATGGAGTGGAGTGGAGTGGAATGTGATAGAATGGAGAGGAGGGGAATGGAGCAGAATGGAATGGAGTGCAGCGGAATGGAGTGGAGTGGAATGGAATCAAATGGAGTGGAATGGAACAGAGTGGAATGGAATGGAGTGCAATAGACTAGAATTGAGTGTAGTGTAGTGGAATTTAGTGGAATGGACTGGAATGGAGTGGAATGGAATGGAATTGAGGGGAATGGAATGGAATGGAAAGGAATGGAAAGCAATGGAAAGGAATAGAATTGAATGCAACGGAATTAAAAGAATGCAATGCAATGCAATGGAATAGAATGCAATGGAATGTATAGTTGACATGTAATATGAGCTGAGATTGTGACACTGCACTCCAGCCAGGGTGACATGGTGATATCCTGTCGTAAGAAGTGAATGGAATGCAATGGAGTGAAATGGAATGGAATGAAATGGAATGGAGCGGAGTGGAAGGGAATGGAGTGGAATGATATAGAATGCAGTGGACTGTAATGGCATGGAGTGGAAAGAAGTAGAGTGGAATGGAGTGGAATGGAATGGACTGGCATAGAATGGAGTGGAATTGAATGCAATGGAGTGGATTGGAAAGGAATGCAAAGGAGTAGAGTGGAGTAGAGTGGTGTGGAGTGGAGTGGAATGGAGCTGAATGTACTTCAATGGAGTACAATGGAATGGAACGGAGTGGAATGGAATGGAATGATATGAGGTGGATTGGAGTGGAATGTAGTGGAGTGGAATGGAATGGAATAGAATGGAATGGAGTAGAGTGTAATGGAATGCAGTGGCGATAAGTGGAGTGGAATGGAATGCATTGGAGTAGAGTGGAGTGGAATGGAATGGAATGGAGTGGAGTGGAGGGGAGTGGAGTGGAATGGAATTGAGTGAAGTGGAGTGCAGTTGAATGGAATATCATGGTGTGGAGTGGAGTGGAAGTGAATGGAGTGAATAGGAGTGGAATGGAGTGGAAGGTAACGGAGTGGAATGGAGTCGAATGGAGTGGAATGGAGTAGAGTGGATTAGAGTGGAATGGTGTCGAACGGACTGGAATGGAATGGAATGGAGTGGAATGGAATTGAATCAAATGGAATGGAGTGGAGTGGAATGGAGTGGAGTGGAGTGGAGTGGAATGAAATGAAATGGAAGGGAGTGGAGAGAAACGCAGTTGATTGGAGAGGAGTGGAGTGGAAAGGAATGGAAAGGAGTGGGATGGAGACGTATGGATTGGAGTGGAATGGAGTGGAATGGAATGAAGTGGAAAGGAGTGGAACGGAGTCAAATTGAATTTAGTGGACTGGAGTGGAATGGAGTTAAATTGAATGGAATGGAATGGAGTGGAATGGAATGGAATGGAGTGGAGTGGAATGGAATAGAATGGCATGGAATCGAATAGAATGGGATGGAGTGGAGTGGAGAGGAGTGGAATGGATTGGAGTGAAGTGGAGTGGAATGGAATTGAGTGGAGCGGAGAGGAAAGGAATGGAATGGAGTGGAGTGGAATGGCATGGAATGGAGTGGAATGGAATGGATAGTAGTGGAGTGGAGTGGAGTGGATTGGAGTGTAGTGGAAGGGAATGGAGTGCAGTGTAATGGACTGGAATGGAGCAGAACAGAATGGAGTGGACTGGACTGGAGTGGAATGGAATGGGAAGGCATGGAATGGGAGCTGAGATTTTACCAATGTGCTCTAGGAAGGGTGACTGGGTGTCATACTCTCAAAAGAAAGGAATGGAATGGAACGCAGTGGAATGGAATGGAACAGAGTGGACATTAGTGGAGTGGAATGTGGAGGAATGGAATGAAATGGAACGTAATGGCATGAAATGGAGTGGTGTGGGGTGGAATGGATTATAGTGGAATGGGGTGGAAAGGAATGGGATGGAGTGGAATGAAGTGGAGTGCAGTGGAGTGGAACGGAGTTGAATGGCATAGAATTGAGTGGACAGTAGTGGAATGTTTTGGAATGCAATGGAATCCATTGTAATAGAATGGAATACAACGGAAAGTTGACATGGAGTGTGAGCTGAGATTGTGCCACTCCACTCCAGACTGGGTGACACCTTATATCCTGTGGATAGAAAGGAATGGAATGCAATAGAGTGAAATGGAATGGAGTGGAATGGAATTGAATGGAATGGAGTGGAGTGGAGTGGAGTCGAATGGAGACGAATGGAATGGGACGGAGTGGAATGGAACGGAGTGGAGTGGAGAATCGTCTAGTGAAATAGAATGGAATGCACTGGGTTGGAATGGAATGCAATGGACTGCTGAAAGGAAATGTGAGCTGTTATTGTTCCACTGCACTCCAGCCTTTGTGACGGAATGAAATCCTGTGGAAAAAAAGGAATGGAATGGAATGGAATGGAATGGAATGGAATGGAGTGGAGTGGAGTGGAGTGGTGTGCAGAGGAGTGTAGTGGAGTGGAGTGAAATGGAGTGGAGTGTCGTGGAGGAGAGTGGAATGGAGTGGAATGGAATGGAGAGGAAAGGAACGGAGTGGAGTGGAATGGAACGGAGTGGAGTGGAATGGAATCCAATGGAATGAAATGGAATTGAATCGAATGGAATGAGGAAATATGTGCAGTGATTTGGCCACTGCGCTGGAGCCTGTGTGAGAGAGGGAGATCCTGTCGATAAAACAGTGTGGAATGGAAGGGATTGGAATGGAATGGAATGGAACGTACTGGAGTGGAGTGGAGTGGAATTGAGTGGAGTGGAGTGCACTGGAATGGAATGGAATGCAATGGAATGTAATGGAATGATGAAATGATATGTGAGCTGAGATTGTGCCACTGCACTCCACGCTGGGTGACAGAGTGAGATACTCTTGAAAGAAAGAAATGGAATGGAAAGAATATTTAATTGGGTGGATTCGAGTGGACTGAAGTAGAGTGCAGTGGAATAGAGAGGAATGGAATGGAATGGAATCGGATGTAAAGGAATGGAATGATGTGGAGTGGAGTGGTGAGGAGTGTAGTGCTGTGGAATGGAGCAGAAAGTAACGGGATGGTGTGGAGTGGAGTGCAGTGCAGTGGAGTGGAGAGGAGTGCAATGGCGTGGAATGGAATCGGATGTAAAGGAACGTACTGGAGTGGAGCGGAGTGGAAAGGAGTGGAATGGAATGGAATTGAATGTAATGGAAAGCAAAGGAATGGAATGGGATGCAATGGAATTTAATGCAATAGAATGCAGTTCAATAGAGAGTTGACATGTAATGTGAGCTGAGATTGTGCCTAAGCTCTCCAGGCTGTTTGACACAGTGATATCGTGTGGAAAGAATGGAATGGAATGCAGTGGTGTGAAATGGAATGGAATGTAGTGGACAGGAGTAGAATGGAGTGGAGTGAAGAGGAACAGAGTGGAATGGAATGGGATGCAGTGGAATGGAATGCAGTGGAGTGGAGTGAAATAGAAAGAAATGGAATGGGATGGAATGGAATGCAATGGAATGGAGAAGAGAAATGTGAGCTGAGATTGTGTGACTACACTCCAGCCTTAGTGACCGAGAGAGATTCTGTGGAAAGAAAGAACTGATTTCAAAGGAGTGGAATGGAAGGGAATGTAGTACAGTGGAGTAGAGTGGAATGGAGTGAAACAGAATAGAATGGAGTGGAAGGCAATGGAATGGAATGGAATGGAGTGGAGTGGAATAGAGAGGAGTGCACTGCAATGGAGTGGAGTGGAGTGGAAGGGAGTGGAATGCAATGGAATGTAGTGGAGTGCAGTGGAGTGGAATGGAATGGAGTGGACAGGAGTGGAAGGAGTAGAGTGGACTGGAATGGAATAGAATGGAACAGAATGCAGTGGAGTGGAGGGGAGTGGAGGTGAGTGGAGTGGCATGGAGTGGAATGGAATGGAATGGAGTGAAATGGAATCCAATGGATTGGAATGGAGTGGAGTGGAGTGGAATGGAGAGGAGTGGAATGGAATGGAAGGGAATGCAACGGAACGCAGTGGTGTGGATTGGAATGCAGTGAAATGGAGTACTATGGAATCTAAAGGAGTGGAGTGGAGTCTAGAGGAGTGGAATGGAATGGAACAAAATGGAATGGAATGGCACGGAATGGAGTGGAGTAGAGTGGAGTGGGAAGGAAGGGAGATGAGTGGAATGGAGAGGAATGGAATGCAGTGGAGTGGATTGGATTGGAATGAACTGGAATGGAGAGGAATGGAATGAAGTGGAACGGAATGGACTGCAATGGAATTGAATGGAGTGAAGTGGAAAGTAGTGGAGTGGAGTGGAATGGAGTGGAAATGAATGGAATGGAGTGGAATGGAAGGGAATGGAGACAAGTGGATAGGAATTGACTGAAGCAGATTGGAGTGGAGTGGAGTGGAGTGGCATGGAATGGAATGAAGTGGATGGGAATGCAATGGAGTGGAATGAAATGGAATAAAATGGAATGGAGTGGAATGGAGAGGAATGGAGTGGAGTGGAGTGGAATGGAGGGGAATAAGAGGAAGAGAATGGAATGGAATCGAAAGGAGGGAAGTGCAATTGTGTGGAGTGGAGTGGAGATGAAAGGAGTGGAGTGATGTGGAGTCGAGAGGAAAGGAATGGAATGGAATGGAATGGAGTTAAGTGGAGTGGAATGGAGTGGAAGGTAATGGAGTGGAATGAAAAGGAGTGGATTGGAATGGAGTGGAATGGAATGGAGTGGAACGGAGTGGAGTAGAATGGAGTGGGTTGCAGAGGAGTGGAATGGAGTGGAATGGAAGGGAACGGAAAGGAATGTAGTGGAAAGGAATGGAATGGAGTGGATTGAAATTGAATGGAAAGGATTGGAGTGCAGTGGACTGGAGGGGAGTGGAATAAAATGGAGTATAGTGCAGTGGAATGGAGTGGACTGGAGTGGAGATGAGTGGAGTGGACTGGAATGGAATGGAGTGGAGTGGAATGGTGTGGAGTGGGGTGGAAAGGAATGGAACAGAATGGAATGGAGAGGAATGGAGTGGCATGTAGTGGAGTGGAGTGAAGTGGAAAGGAATGGCATGGAATGGAGTAGAGTGGAATGGAGGGGTATGGAATGGAATGGAATGGAATTGAGTGGAATGGAGTGGAATGGAGTGGAGTGGAGAGGAATGGAATGGAGTGGAAAGGTCTGAAAGGAGTGGAATGGAGTGGAGTGGAATGCAATGGAGTAGATTGGAATGAAGTGGAAAGGAATAGAATGGAGAGAAGTAGAGTAGAATGGAGTGGATTGGAATGGAGGGGAGCAGAGTGGAGTTAACAGCGGTGGATTGGAATACAGTGGATGGGGTAGAGTGGAAGGGAGTGGAATTATATGGAATGGAATGGATTGGAGTGGAGTGGAAGGGAGTGGAGTGGAGTTGAAAGTAGAGGAATCGAAAGAAGTGGAAAGGAGTGGAGTAGAGTGGATTAGAGTGGATTGGAATGGAATGGAGTGGAGTGGAATGGTGTGGAAACGAATGGAAGGGAGGGGAGTGGAATGGAACGAAATGGAATGGAATGTAGTGGAATGGAGAGGAGTGGAGTGGACTGGAGTGGAATGTAATCGAATGGAGTGTACTGGAGTGGAATGTATTTGAGAGGCGGGTAATGGAGAGGAATTGAGTGGAGTGGAGTGGAGTGAAATACATCGGAATGGCACGGAATTGAATGGAATGGAGGGGAGTGGAATGCAGTGGAGTGGAGTCGATTGGAGTGGTGAGGAGTAGAACGGAGTGGCATGGAATGGAGCACAGTGGAATGCAATGGAGTGGAGTGGATTGGAAAGGGGTGGAGTGGAGTGACGATGGGTGAAGTGGAATGTAATGGAGTGGAGTGCAGAGGAGTCTCATGGAATGGAATGGAATGGAACGCAATGGAAGCTGAGATTGTACCACTGCGCTCCAGGATGGGTGACACAGTGTGATACTCTCAAAAGAAAGGAATGGAATGGAATGCAGTGGAATGGAATGGAATGCAATGGGGTGCATCGGAGTGGAGTGGAGTGAAGTGAAGTGGATTGGAGTGGAATGGAGAGGACTGGAACGGAATGGAATGGAATGAAGTAGACTGGAGTGGGGTGGAGTTGAGTGCAATGGAATGGAACGAAATGGAATCAGATGCAGAGAAATGGAGTAGAGAGGAGTGCAGTAGAGTGGAAAGGAGTGGAATGGAATCGGAAGTAACGGAAAGTAGTGGAGTGGATGGAACGGAAAGGAAAGGAATGGAGCGGAGTGGAATGGAACGGAGCGGGAGGTGGGTTGGGGCCACTGCACTGCAGGCTGGCTGGCTGACTGAGGTATTCTCGCAATAAAGGAATGGAATGGAATGCCGTTGAATGGAATGGAACGGAGTGGAGTGGAGTGGAATGGAGTGAGTTGGAGCAGAGTGGAATGAAGAATGCAATGGGATGGAAGGGAATTGAATGAAATGCTGTGGAGTGCAGTGGAGTGCATTGCAGTGGAATGGAGCAGAATGGAATGGAAAGGAGTGGAATGGACAGGAGTGGAGTGCACTGGAGAGGAGAGGATAGGAATGCAGTGGAATGGAATTGGATGTAATGGAACGTAGAGGAGTGGAGTGGAATGGAGTGGGCCAGAGTGGAATGGAATGGAATGCAATGGAAAGGAATGGAGTGGAATAGAATGGAATGGAATGGAATGGAATGGAGTGGGATGACTTGTAGTGGGGTGGAGTGAAATGGAGTATAATGGAATGGAGTGGAGTGGAGTGGAATGTGATAGAATGGAGAGGAGGGGAATGGAGCAGAATGGTATGGAGTGCAGCGGAATGGAGTGGAGTGGAATGGAATCAAATGGAGTGGAATGGAACAGAGTGGAATGGAATGGAGTGCAATAGACTAGAATTGAGTGTAGTGTAGTGGAATTTAGTGGAATGGACTGGAATGGAGTGGAATGGAATGGAATTGAGGGGAATGGAATGGAATGGAAAGGAATGGAAAGCAATGGAAAGGAATAGAATTGAATGCAACGGAATTAAAAGAATGCAATGGAATGCAATGGAATAGAATGCAATGGAATGTATAGTTGACATGTAATATGAGCTGAGATTGTGACACTGCACTCCAGCCAGGGTGACATGGTGATATCCTGTCGTAAGAAGTGAATGGAATGCAATGGAGTGAAATGGAATGGAATGAAATGGAATGGAGCGGAGTGGAAGGGAATGGAGTGGAATGAAATAGAATGCAGTGGACTGTAATGGCATGGAGTGGAAAGAAGTAGAGTGGAATGGAGTGGAATGGAATGGACTGGCATAGAATGGAGTGGAATTGAATGCAATGGAGTGGATTGGAAAGGAATGCAAAGGAGTAGAGTGGAGTAGAGTGGTGTGGAGTGGAGTGGAATGGAGCTGAATGTACTTCAATGGAGTACAATGGAATGGAACGGAGTGGAATGGAATGGAATGATATGAGGTGGATTGGAGTGGAATGTAGTGGAGTGGAATGGAATGGAATAGAATGGAATGGAGTAGAGTGTAATGGAATGCAGTGGCGATAAGTGGAGTGGAATGGAATGCATTGGAGTAGAGTGGAGTGGAATGGAATGGAATGGAGTGGAGTGGAGGGGAGTGGAGTGGAATGGAATTGAGTGAAGTGGAGTGCAGTTGAATGGAATATCGTGGTGTGGAGTGGAGTGGAAGTGAATGGAGTGAATAGGAGTGGAATGGAGTGGAAGGTAACGGAGTGGAATGGAGTCGAATGGAGTGGAATGGAGTAGAGTGGATTAGAGTGGAATGGTGTCGAACGGACTGGAATGGAATGGAATGGAGTGGAATGGAATTGAATCAAATGGAATGGAGTGGAGTGGAGTGGAGTGGAATGAAATGAAATGGAAGGGAGTGGAGAGAAACGCAGTTGATTGGAGTGGAGTGGAGTGGAAAGGAATGGAAAGGAGTGGGATGGAGACGTATGGATTGGAGTGGAATGGAGTGGAATGGAATGAAGTGGAAAGGAGTGGAACGGAGTGAAATTGAATTTAGTGGACTGGAGTGGAATGGAGTTAAATGGAATGGAATGGAATGGAGTGGAATGGAATGGAATGGAGTGGAGTGGAATGGAATAGAATGGCATGGAATGGAATAGAATGGGATGGAGTGGAGTGGAGAGGAGTGGAATGGATTGGAGTGAAGTGGAGTGGAATGGAATTGAGTGGAGCGGAGAGGAAAGGAATGGAATGGAGTGGAGTGGAATGGCATGGAGTGGAGTGGAATGGCATGGAATGGAGTGGAATGGAATGCATAGTAGTGGAGTGGAGTGGAGTGGATTGGAGTGTAGTGGAAGGGAATGGAGTGCAGTGTAATGGACTGGAATGGAGCAGAGCAGAATGGAGTGGACTGGACTGGAGTGGAATGGAATGGGATGGAATGGAATGGGAGCTGAGATTTTACCAATGTGCTCTAGGCAGGGTGACTGGGTGTCATACTCTCAAAAGAAAGGAATGGAATGGAACGCAGTGGAATGGAATGGAACAGAGTGGACATTAGTGGAGTGGAATGTGGAGGAATGGAATGAAATGGAACGTAATGGCATGAAATGGAGTGGTGTGGGGTGGAATGGATTATAGTGGAATGGGGTGGAAAGGAATGGGATGGAGTGGAATGAAGTGGAGTGCAGTGGAGTGGAACGGAGTTGAATGGCATACAATTGAGTGGACAGTAGTGGAATGTTTTGGAATGCAATGGAATCCATTGTAATAGAATGGAATACAACGGAAAGTTGACATGGAGTGTGAGCTGAGATTGTGCCACTGCACTCCAGACTGGGTGACACGTTATATCCTGTGGATAGAAAGGAATGGAATGCAATAGAGTGAAATGGAATGGAGTGGAATGGAATTGAATGGAATGGAGTGGAGTGGAGTGGAGTCGAATGGAGACGAATGGAATGGGACGGAGTGGAATGGAACGGAGTGGAGTGGAGTATCGTGAAGTGAAATAGAATGGAATGCACTGGGTTGGAATGGAATGCAATGGACTGCTGAAAGGAAATGTGAGCTGTTATTGTTCCACTGCACTCCAGCCTTTGTGACGGAATGAAATCCTGTGGAAAAAAAGGAATGGAATGGAATGGAATGGAATGGAATGGAATGGAATGGAGTGGAGTGGAGTGGAGTGGTGTGCAGAGGAGTGTAGTGGAGTGGAGTGAAATGGAGTGGAGTGTCGTGGAGGAGAGTGGAATGGAGTGGAATGGAATGGAGAGGAAAGGAACGGAGTGGAGTGGAATGGAACGGAGTGGAGTGGAATGGAATCCAATGGAATGAAATGGAATTGAATCGAATGGAATGAGGAAATATGTGCAGTGATTTGGCCACTGCGCTGGAGCCTGTGTGAGAGAGGGAGATCCTGTCGATAAAACAGTGCGGAATGGAAGGGATTGGAATGGAATGGAATGGAACGTACTGGAGTAGAGTGGAGTGGAATTGAGTGGAGTGGAGTGCACTTTAATGGAATGGAATGCAATGGAATGTAATGGAATGATGAAATGATATGTGAGCTGAGATTGTGCCACTGCACTCCACGCAGGGTGACAGAGTGAGATACTCTTGAAAGAAAGAAATGGAATGGAAAGAATTTTTAATTGGGTGGATTCGAGTGGACTGAAGTAGAGTGCAGTGGAATAGAGAGGAATGGAATGGAATGGAATCGGATGTAAAGGAATGGAATGATGTGGAGTGGAGTGGTGAGGAGTGTAGTGCTGTGGAATGGAGCAGAAAGTAACGGGATGGTGTGGAGTGGAGTGCAGTGCAGTGGAGTGGAGAGGAGTGCAATGGCGTGGAATGGAATCGGATGTAAAGGAACGTACTGGAGTGGAGCGGAGTGGAAAGGAGTGGAATGGAATGGAATTGAATGTAATGGAAAGCAAAGGAATGGAATGGGATGCAATGGAATTTAATGCAATAGAATGCAGTTCAATAGAGAGTTGACATGTAATGTGAGCTGAGATTGTGCCTAAGCTCTCCAGGCTGTTTGACACAGTGATATCGTGTGGAAAGAATGGAATGGAATGCAGTGGTGTGAAATGGAATGGAATGTAGTGGACAGGAGTAGAATGGAGTGGAGTGAAGAGGAACAGAGTGGAATGGAATGGGATGCAGTGGAATGGAATGCAGTGGAGTGGAGTGAAATAGAAAGAAATGGAATGGGATGGAATGGAATGCAATGGAATGGAGAAGAGAAATGTGAGCTGAGATTGTGTGACTACACTCCAGCCTTAGTGACCGAGAGAGATTCTGTGGAAGGAAAGAACTGATTTCAAAGGAGTGGAATGGAAGGGAATGTAGTACAGTGGAGTAGAGTGGAATGGAGTGAAACAGAATAGAATGGAGTGGAAGGCAATGGAATGGAGTGGAGTGGAATAGAGAGGAGTGCACTGCAATGGAGTGGAGTGGAGTGGAAGGGAGTGGAATGCAATGGAATGTAGTGGAGTGCAGTGGAGTGGAATGGAATGGAGTGGACAGGAGTGGAAGGAGTAGAGTGGACTGGAATGGAATAGAATGGAACAGAATGCAGTGGAGTGGACGGGAGTGGAGGTGAGTGGAGTGGCATGGAGTGGAATGGAATGGAATGGAGTGAAATGGAATCCAATGGATTGGAATGGAGTGGAGTGGAGTGGAGTGGAATGGAGAGGAGTCGAATGGAATGGAAGGGAATGCAACGGAACGCAGTGGTGTGGATTGGAATGCAGTGAAATGGAGTACTATGGAATCTAAAGGAGTGGAGTGGAGTCTAGAGGAGTGGAATGGAATGGAACAAAATGGAATGGAATGGCACGGAATGGAGTGGAGTAGAGTGGAGTGGGAAGGAAGGGAGATGAGTGGAATGGAGAGGAATGGAATGCAGTGGAGTGGATTGGATTGGAATGAACTGGAATGGAGAGGAATGGAATGAAGTGGAACGGAATGGACTGCAATGGAATTGAATGGAGTGAAGTGGAAAGTAGTGGAGTGGAGTGGAATGGAGTGGAAATGAATGGAATGGAGTGGAATGGAAGGGAATGGAGACAAGTGGATAGGAATTGACTGAAGCAGATTGGAGTGGAGTGGAGTGGAGTGGCATGGAATGGAATGAAGTGGATGGGAATGCAATGGAGTGGAATGAAATGGAATAAAATGGAATGGAGTGGAATGGAGAGGAATGGAGTGGAGTGGAGTGGAATGGAGGGGAGTAAGAGGAAGAGAATGGAATGGAATCGAAAGGAGGGAAGTGCAATTGTGTGGAGTGGAGTGGAGATGAAAGAAGTGGAGTGATGTGGAGTCGAGAGGAAATTAATGGAATGGAATGGAATGGAGTTAAGTGGAGTGGAATGGAGTGGAAGGTAATGGAGTGGAATGAAAAGGAGTGGATTGGAATGGAGTGGAATGGAATGGAGTGGAACGGAGTGGAGTAGAATGGAGTGGGTTGCAGAGGAGTGGAATGGAGTGGAATGGAAGGGAACGGAAAGGAATGTAGTGGAAAGGAATGGAATGGAGTGGATTGAAATTGAATGGAAAGGATTGGAGTGCAGTGGACTGGAGGGGAGTGGAATAAAATGGAGTATAGTGCAGTGGAATGGAGTGGACTGGAGTGGAGATGAGTGGAGTGGACTGGAATGGAATGGAGTGGAGTGGAATGGTGTGGAGTGGGGTGGAAAGGAATGGAACAGAATGGAATGGAGAGGAATGGAGTGGCATGTAGTGGAGTGGAGTGAAGTGGAAAGGAATGGCATGGAATGGAGTAGAGTGGAATGGAGGGGTATGGAATGGAATGGAATGGAATTGAGTGGAATGGAGTGGAGTGGAGAGGAATGGAATGGAGTGGAAAGGTCTGAAAGGAGTGCAATGGAGTGGAGTGGAATGCAATGGAGTAGATTGGAATGAAGTGGAAAGGAATAGAATGGAGAGAAGTAGAGTAGAATGGAGTGGATTGGAATGGAGGGGAGCAGAGTGGAGTTAACAGCGGTGGATTGGAATACAGTGGATGGGGTAGAGTGGAAGGGAGTGGAATTATATGGAATGGAATGGATTGGAGTGGAGTGGAAGGGAGTGGAGTGGAGTTGAAAGTAGAGGAATCGAAAGAAGTGGAAAGGAGTGGAGTAGAGTGGATTAGAGTGGATTGGAATGGAATGGAGTGGAGTGGAATGGTGTGGAAACGAATGGAAGGGAGGGGAGTGGAATGGAATGAAATGGAATGGAATGTAGTGGAATGGAGAGGAGTGGAGTGGACTGGAGTGGAATGTAATCGAATGGAGTGTACTGGAGTGGAATGTATTTGAGAGGCGGGTAATGGAGAGGAATTGAGTGGAGTGGAGTGGAGTGAAATACATCGGAATGGCACGGAATTGAATGGAATGGAGGGGAGTGGAATGCAGTGGAGTGGAGTCGATTGGAGTGGTGAGGAATAGAACGGAGTGGCATGGAATGGAGCACAGTGGAATGCAATGGAGTGGAGTGGATTGGAAAGGGGTGGGGTGGAGTGACGATGGGTGAAGTGGAATGTAATGGAGTGGAGTGCAGAGGAGTCTCATGGAATGGAATGGAATGGAACGCAATGGAAGCTGAGATTGTACCACTGCGCTCCAGGATTGGTGACACAGTGTGATACTCTCAAAAGAAAGGAATGGAATGGAATGCAGTGGAATGGAATGGAATGCAATGGGGTGCATTGGAGCGGAGTGGAGTGAAGTGAAGTGGATTGGAGTGGAATGGAGAGGAATGGAACGGAATGGAATGGAATGAATTAGACTGGAGTGGGGTGGAGTTGAGTGCAATGGAATGGAGCGAAATGGAATCAGATGCAGAGAAATGGAGTAGAGAGGAGTGCAGTAGAGTGGAAAGGAGTGCAATGGAGTGGAATGGAATCGGAAGTAACGGAAAGTAGTGGAGTGGATGGAACGGAAAGGAAAGGAGTGGAGCGGAGTGGAATGGAACGGAGCGGGAGGTGGGTTGGGGCCACTGCACTCCAGGCTGGCTGGCTGACTGAGGTATTCTCGCAAAAAAGGAATGGAATGGAATGCCGTAGAGTGGAATGGAACGGAGTGGAGTGGAGTGGAATGGAGTGAGTTGGAGCAGAGTGGAATGAAGAATGCAATGGGATGGAAGGGAATTGAATGAAATGCAGTGGAGTGCAGTGGAGTGCATTGCAGTGGAATGGAGCAGAATGGAATGGAAAGGAGTGGAATGGACAGGAGTGGAGTGCACTGGAGAGGAGAGGATAGGAATGCAGTGGAATGGAATTGGATGTAATGGAACGTAGAGGAGTGGAGTGGAATGGAGTGGGCCAGAGTGGAATGGAATGGAATGCAATGGAAAGGAATGGAGTGGAATAGAATGGAATGGAATGGAATGGAATGGAATGGAGTGGGATGACTTGTAGTGGGGTGGAGTGAAATGGAGTATAATGGAATGGAGTGGAGTGGAGTGGAATGTGATAGAATGGAGAGGAGGGGAATGGAGCAGAATGGAATGGAGTGCAGCGGAATGGAGTGGAGTGGAATGGAATCAAATGGAGTGGAATGGAACAGAGTGGAATGGAATGGAGTGCAATAGACTAGAATTGAGTGTAGTGTAGTGGAATTTAGTGGAATGGACTGGAATGGAGTGGAATGGAATGGAATTGAGGGGAATGGAATGGAATGGAAAGGAATGGAAAGCAATGGAAAGGAATAGAATTGAATGCAACGGAATTAAAAGAATGCAATGGAATGCAATGGAATAGAATGCAATGGAATGTATAGTTGACATGTAATATGAGCTGAGATTGTGACACTGCACTCCAGCCAGGGTGACATGGTGATATCCTGTCGTAAGAAGTGAATGGAATGCAATGGAGTGAAATGGAATGGAATGAAATGGAATGGAGCGGAGTGGAAGGGAATGGAGTGGAATGAAATAGAATGCAGTGGACTGTAATGGCATGGAGTGGAAAGAAGTAGAGTGGAATGGAGTGGAATGGAATGGACTGGCATAGAATGGAGTGGAATTGAATGCAATGGAGTGGATTGGAAAGGAATGCAAAGGAGTAGAGTGGAGTAGAGTGGTGTGGAGTGGAGTGGAATGGAGCTGAATGTACTTCAATGGAGTACAATGGAATGGAACGGAGTGGAATGGAATGGAATGATATGAGGTGGATTGGAGTGGAATGTAGTGGAGTGGAATGGAATGGAATAGAATGGAATGGAGTAGAGTGTAATGGAATGCAGTGGCGATAAGTGGAGTGGAATGGAATGCATTGGAGTAGAGTGGAGTGGAATGGAATGGAATGGAGTGGAGTGGAGGGGAGTGGAGTGGAATGGAATTGAGTGAAGTGGAGTGCAGTTGAATGGAATATCGTGGTGTGGAGTGGAGTGGAAGTGAATGGAGTGAATAGGAGTGGAATGGAGTGGAAGGTAACGGAGTGGAATGGAGTCGAATGGAGTGGAATGGAGTAGAGTGGATTAGAGTGGAATGGTGTCGAACGGACTGGAATGGAATGGAATGGACTGGAATGGAATTGAATCAAATGGAATGGAGTGGAGTGGAGTGGAGTGGAATGAAATGAAATGGAAGGGAGTGGAGAGAAACGCAGTTGATTGGAGTGGAGTGGAGTGGAAAGGAATGGAAAGGAGTGGGATGGAGACGTATGGATTGGAGTGGAATGGAGTGGAATGGAATGAAGTGGAAAGGAGTGGAACGGAGTGAAATTGAATTTAGTGGACTGGAGTGGAATGGAGTTAAATGGAATGGAATGGAATGGAGTGGAATGGAATGGAATGGAGTGGAGTGGAATGGAATAGAATGGCATGGAATGGAATAGAATGGGATGGAGTGGAGTGGAGAGGAGTGGAATGGATTGGAGTGAAGTGGAGTGGAATGGAATTGAGTGGAGCGGAGAGGAAAGGAATGGAATGGAGTGGAGTGGAATGGCATGGAATGGAGTGGAATGGAATGGATAGTAGTGGAGTGGAGTGGAGTGGATTGGAGTGTAGTGGAAGGGAATGGAGTGCAGTGTAATGGACTGGAATGGAGCAGAGCAGAATGGAGTGGACGGGACTGGAGTGGAATGGAATGGGATGGCATGGAATGGGAGCTGAGATTTTACCAATGTGCTCTAGGCAGGGTGACTGGGTGTCATACTCTCAAAAGAAAGGAATGGAATGGAACGCAGTGGAATGGAATGGAACAGAGTGGACATTAGTGGAGTGGAATGTGGAGGAATGGAATGAAATGGAACGTAATGGCATGAAATGGAGTGGTGTGGGGTGGAATGGATTATAGTGGAATGGGGTGGAAAGGAATGGGATGGACTGGAATGAAGTGGAGTGCAGTGGAGTGGAACGGAGTTGAATGGCATAGAATTGAGTGGACAGTAGTGGAATGTTTTGGAATGCAATGGAATCCATTGTAATAGAATGGAATACAACGGAAAGTTGACATGGAGTGTGAGCTGAGATTGTGCCACTGCACTCCAGACTGGGTGACACGTTATATCCTGTGGATAGAAAGGAATGGAATGCAATAGAGTGAAATGGAATGGAGTGGAATGGAATTGAATGGAATGGAGTGGAGTGGAGTGGAGTCGAATGGAGACGAATGGAATGGGACGGAGTGGAATGGAACGGAGTGGAGTGGAGTATCGTGGAGTGAAATAGAATGGAATGCACTGGGTTGGAATGGAATGCAATGGACTGCTGAAAGGAAATGTGAGCTGTTATTGTTCCACTGCACTCCAGCCTTTGTGACGGAATGAAATCCTGTGGAAAAAAAGGAATGGAATGGAATGGAATGGAATGGAATGGAATGGAATGGAATGGAATGGAGTGGAGTGGAGTGGTGTGGAGAGGAGTGTAGTAGAGTGGAGTGAAATGGAGTGGAGTGTCGTGGAGGAGAGTGGAATGGAGTGGAATGGAATGGAGAGGAAAGGAACGGAGTGGAGTGGAATGGAACGGAGTGGAGTGGAATGGAATCCAATGGAATGAAATGGAATTGAATCGAATGGAATGAAGAAATATGTGCAGTGATTTGGCCACTGCGCTGGAGCCTGTGTGAGAGAGGGAGATCCTGTCGATAAAACAGTGTGGAATGGAAGGGATTGGAATGGAATGGAATGGAACGTATTGGAGTGGAGTGGAGTGGAATTGAGTGGAGTGGAGTGCACTGGAATGGAATGGAATGCAATGGAATGTAATGGAATGATGAAATGATATGTGAGCTGAGATTGTGCCACTGCACTCCACGCTGGGTGACAGAGTGAGATACTCTTGAAAGAAAGAAATGGAATGGAAAGAATTTTTAATTGGGTGGATTCGAGTGGACTGAAGTAGAGTGCAGTGGAATAGAGAGGAATGGAATGGAATGGAATCGGATGTAAAGGAATGGAATGATGTGGAGTGGAGTGGTGAGGAGTGTAGTGCTGTGGAATGGAGCAGAAAGTAACGGGATGGTGTGGAGTGGAGTGCAGTGCAGTGGAGTGGAGAGGAGTGCAATGGCGTGGAATGGAATCGGATGTAAAGGAACGTACTGGAGTGGAGCGGAGTGGAAAGGAGTGGAATGGAATGGAATTGAATGTAATGGAAAGCAAAGGAATGGAATGGGATGCAATGGAATTTAATGCAATAGAATGCAGTTCAATAGAGAGTTGACATGTAATGTGAGCTGAGATTGTGCCTAAGCTCTCCAGGCTGTTTGACACAGTGATATCGTGTGGAAAGAATGGAATGGAATGCAGTGGTGTGAAATGGAATGGAATGTAGTGGACAGGAGTAGAATGGAGTGGAGTGAAGAGGAACAGAGTGGAATGGAATGGGATGCAGTGGATTGGAATGCAGTGGAGTGGAGTGAAATAGAAAGAAATGGAATGGGATGGAATGGAATGCAATGGAATGGAGAAGAGAAATGTGAGCTGAGATTGTGTGACTACACTCCAGCCTTAGTGACCGAGAGAGATTCTGTGGAAGGAAAGAACTGATTTCAAAGGAGTGGAATGGAAGGGAATGTAGTACAGTGGAGTAGAGTGGAATGGAGTGAAACAGAATAGAATGGAGTGGAAGGCAATGGAATGGAATGGAATGGAGTGGAGTGGAATAGAGAGGAGTGCACTGCAATGGAGTGGAGTGGAGTGGAAGGGAGTGGAATGCAATGGAATGTAGTGGAGTGCAGTGGAGTGGAATGGAATGGAGTGGACAGGAGTGGAAGGAGTAGAGTGGACTGGAATGGAATAGAATGGAACAGAATGCAGTGGAGTGGAGGGGAGTGGAGGTGAGTGGAGTGGCATGGAGTGGAATGGAATGGAATGGAGTGAAATGGAATCCAATGGATTGGAATGGAGTGGAGTGGAGTGGAGTGGAATGGAGAGGAGTGGAATGGAATGGAAGGGAATGCAACGGAACGCAGTGGTGTGGATTGGAATGCAGTGAAATGGAGTACTATGGAATCTAAAGGAGTGGAGTGGAGTCTAGTGGAGTGGAATGGAATGGAACAAAATGGAATGGAATGGCACGGAATGGAGTGGAGTAGAGTGGAGTGGGAAGGAAGGGAGATGAGTGGAATGGAGAGGAATGGAATGCAGTGGAGTGGATTGGATTGGAATGAACTGGAATGGAGAGGAATGGAATGAAGTGGAACGGAATGGACTGCAATGGAATTGAATGGAGTGAAGTGGAAAGTAGTGGAGTGGAGTGGAATGGAGTGGAAATGAATGGAATGGAGTGGAATGGAAGGGAATGGAGACAAGTGGATAGGAATTGACTGAAGCAGATTGGAGTGGAGTGGAGTGGAGTGGCATGGAATGGAATGAAGTGGATGGGAATGCAATGGAGTGGAATGAAATGGAATAAAATGGAATGGAGTGGAATGGAGAGGAATGGAGTGGAGTGGAGTGGAATGGAGGGGAGTAAGAGGAAGAGAATGGAATGGAATCGAAAGGAGGGAAGTGCAATTGTGTGGAGTGGAGTGGAGATGAAAGGAGTGGAGTGATGTGGAGTCGAGAGGAAAGGAATGGAATGGAATGGAATGGAGTTAAGTGGAGTGGAATGGAGTGGAAGGTAATGGAGTGGAATGAAAAGGAGTGGATTGGAATGGAGTGGAAAGGAATGGAGTGGAACGGAGTGGAGTAGAATGGAGTGGGTTGCAGAGGAGTGGAATGGAGTGGAATGGAAGGGAACGGAAAGGAATGTAGTGGAAAGGAATGGAATGGAGTGGATTGAAATTGAATGGAAAGGATTGGAGTGCAGTGGACTGGAGGGGAGTGGAATAAAATGGAGTATAGTGCAGTGGAATGGAGTGGACTGGAGTGGAGATGAGTGGACTGGAATGGAATGGAGTGGAGTGGAAAGGTGTGGAGTGGGGTGGAAAGGAATGGAACAGAATGGAATGGAGAGGAATGGAGTGGCATGTAGTGGAGTGGAGTGAAGTGGAAAGGAATGGCATGGAATGGAGTAGAGTGGAATGGAGGGGTATGGAATGGAATGGAATGGAATTGAGTGGAATGGAGTGGAATGGAGTGGAGTGGAGAGGAATGGAATGGAGTGGAAAGGTCTGAAAGGAGTGGAATGGAGTGGAGTGGAATGCAATGGAGTAGATTGGAATGAAGTGGAAAGGAATAGAATGGAGAGAAGTAGAGTAGAATGGAGTGGATTGGAATGGAGGGGAGCAGAGTGGAGTTAACAGCGGTGGATTGGAATACAGTGGATGGGGTAGAGTGGAAGGGAGTGGAATTATATGGAATGGAATGGATTGGAGTGGAGTGGAAGGGAGTGGAGTGGAGTTGAAAGTAGAGGAATCGAAAGAAGTGGAAAGGAGTGGAGTAGAGTGGATTAGAGTGGATTGGAATGGAATGGAGTGGAGTGGAATGGTGTGGAAACGAATGGAAGGGAGGGGAGTGGAATGGAACGAAATGGAATGGAATGTAGTGGAATGGAGAGGAGTGGAGTGGACTGGAGTGGAATGTAATCGAATGGAGTGTACTGGAGTGGAATGTATTTGAGAGGCGGGTAATGGAGAGGAATTGAGTGGAGTGGAGTGGAGTGAAATACATCGGAATGGCACGGAATTGAATGGAATGGAGGGGAGTGGAATGCAGTGGAGTGGAGTCGATTGGAGTGGTGAGGAATAGAACGGAGTGGCATGGAATGGAGCACAGTGGAATGCAATGGAGTGGAGTGGATTGGAAAGGGGTGGAGTGGAGTGACGATGGGTGAAGTGGAATGTAATGGAGTGGAGTGCAGAGGAGTCTCATGGAATGGAATGGAATGGAACGCAATGGAAGCTGAGATTGTACCACTGCGCTCCAGGATGGGTGACACAGTGTGATACTCTCAAAAGAAAGGAATGGAATGGAATGCAGTGGAATGGAATGGAATGCAATGGGGTGCATTGGAGTGGAGTGGAGTGAAGTGAAGTGGATTGGAGTGGAATGGAGAGGAATGGAACGGAATGGAATGGAATGAAGTAGACTGGAGTGGGGTGGAGTTGAGTGCAATGGAATGGAGCGAAATGGAATCAGATGCAGAGAAATGGAGTAGAGAGGAGTGCAGTAGAGTGGAAAGGAGTGCAATGGAGTGGAATGGAATCGGAAGTAACGGAAAGTAGTGGAGTGGATGGAACGGAAAGGAAAGGAGTGGAGCGGAGTGGAATGGAACGGAGCGGGAGGTGGGTTGGGGCCACTGCACTCCAGGCTGGCTGGCTGACTGAGGTATTCTCGCAATAAAGGAATGGAATGGAATGCCGTAGAGTGGAATGGAACGGAGTGGAGTGGAGTGGAATGGAGTGAGTTGGAGCAGAGTGGAATGAAGAATGCAATGGGATGGAAGGGAATTGAATGAAATGCAGTGGAGTGCAGTGGAGTGCATTGCAGTGGAATGGAGCAGAATGGAATGGAAAGGAGTGGAATGGACAGAAGTTGAGTGCACTGGAGAGGAGAGGATAGGAATGCAGTGGAATGGAATTGGATGTAATGGAACGTAGAGGAGTGGAGTGGAATGGAGTAGGACAGAGTGGAATGGAATGGAATGCAATGGAAAGGAATGGAGTGGAATAGAATGGAATGGAATGGAATGGAATGGAGTGGGATGACTTGTAGTGGGGTGGAGTGAAATGGAGTATAATGGAATGGAGTGGAGTGGAGTGGAATGTGATAGAATGGAGAGGAGGGGAATGGAGCAGAATGGAATGGAGTGCAGCGGAATGGAGTGGAGTGGAATGGAATCAAATGGAGTGGAATGGAACAGAGTGGAATGGAATGGAGTGCAATAGACTAGAATTGAGTGTAGTGTAGTGGAATTTAGTGGAATGGACTGGAATGGAGTGGAATGGAATGGAATTGAGGGGAATGGAATGGAATGGAAAGGAATGGAAAGCAATGGAAAGGAATAGAATTGAATGCAACGGAATTAAAAGAATGCAATGGAATGCAATGGAATAGAATGCAATGGAATGTATAGTTGACATGTAATATGAGCTGAGATTGTGACACTGCACTCCAGCCAGGGTGACATGGTGATATCCTGTCGTAAGAAGTGAATGGAATGCAATGGAGTGAAATGGAATGGAATGAAATGGAATGGAGCGGAGTGGAAGGGAATGGAGTGGAATGAAATAGAATGCAGTGGACTGTAATGGCATGGAGTGGAAAGAAGTAGAGTGGAATGGAGTGGAATGGAATGGACTGGCATAGAATGGAGTGGAATTGAATGCAATGGAGTGGATTGGAAAGGAATGCAAAGGAGTAGAGTGGAGTAGAGTGGTGTGGAGTGGAGTGGAATGGAGCTGAATGTACTTCAATGGAGTACAATGGAATGGAACGGAGTGGAATGGAATGGAATGATATGAGGTGGATTGGAGTGGAATGTAGTGGAGTGGAATGGAATGGAATAGAATGGAATGGAGTAGAGTGTAATGGAATGCAGTGGCGATAAGTGGAGTGGAATGGAATGCATTGGAGTAGAGTGGAGTGGAATGGAATGGAATGGAGTGGAGTGGAGGGGAGTGGAGTTGAATGGAATTGAGTGAAGTGGAGTGCAGTTGAATGGAATATCGTGGTGTGGAGTGGAGTGGAAGTGAATGGAGTGAATAGGAGTGGAATGGAGTGGAAGGTAACGGAGTGGAATGGAGTCGAATGGAGTGGAATGGAGTAGAGTGGATTAGAGTGGAATGGTGTCGAACGGACTGGAATGGAATGGAATGAAGTGGAATGGAATTGAATCAAATGGAATGGAGTGGAGTGGAATGGAGTGGAGTGGAGTGGAGTGGAATGAAATGAAATGGAAGGGAGTGGAGAGAAACGCAGTTGATTGGAGTGGAGTGGAGTGGAAAGGAATGGAAATGAGTGGGATGGAGACGTATGGATTGGAGTGGAATGGAGTGGAATGGAATGAAGTGGAAAGGAGTGGAACGGAGTGAAATTGAATTTAGTGGACTGGAGTGGAATGGAGTTAAATGGAATGGAATGGAATGGAGTGGAATGGAATGGAATGGAGTGGAGTGGAATGGAATAGAATGGCATGGAATGGAATAGAATGGGATGGAGTGGAGTGGAGAGGAGTGGAATGGATTGGAGTGAAGTGGAGTGGAATGGAATTGAGTGGAGCGGAGAGGAAAGAAATGGAATGGAGTGGAGTGGAATGGCAAGGAATAGAGTGGAATGGAATGCATAGTATTGGAGTGGAGTGGAGTGGATTGGAGTGTAGTGGAAGGGAATGGAGTGCAGTGTAATGGACTGGAATGGAGCAGAGCAGAATGGAGTGGACTGGACTGGAGTGGAATGGAATGGGATGGCATGGAATGGGAGCTGAGATTTTACCAATGTGCTCTAGGCAGGGTGACTGGGTGTCATCCTCTCAAAAGAAAGGAATGGAATGGAACGCAGTGGAATGGAATGGAACAGAGTGGACATTAGTGGAGTGGAATGTGGAGGAATGGAATGAAATGGAACGTAATGGTATGAAATGGAGTGGTGTGGGGTGGAATGGATTATAGTGGAATGGGGTGGAAAGGAATGGGATGGAGTGGAATGAAGTGGAGTGCAGTGGAGTGGAACGGAGTTGAATGGCATAGAATTGAGTGGACAGTAGTGGAATGTTTTGGAATGCAATGGAATCCCTTGTAATAGAATGGAATACAATGGAAAGTTGACATGGAGTGTGAGCTGAGATTGTGCCACTGCACTCCAGACTGGGTGACACGTTATATCCTGTGGATAGAAAGGAATGGAATGCAATAGAGTGAAATGGAATGGAGTGGAATGGAATTGAATGGAATGGAGTGGAGTGGAGTGGAGTCGAATGGAGACGAATGGAATGGGACGGAGTGGAATGGAACGGAGTGGAGTGGAGTATCGTGGAGTGAAATAGAATGGAATGCACTGGGTTGGAATGGAATGCAATGGACTGCTGAAAGGAAATGTGAGCTGTTATTGTTCCACTGCACTCCAGCCTTTGTGACGGAATGAAATCCTGTGGAAAAAAAGGAATGGAATGGAATGGAATGGAATGGAATGGAATGGAATGGAATGGAGTGGAGTGGAGTGTTGTGGAGAGGAGTGTAGTGGAGTGGAGTGAAATGGAGTGGAGTGTCGTGGAGGAGAGTGGAATGGAGTGGAATGGAATGGAGAGGAAAGGAACGGAGTGGAGTGGAATGGAACGGAGTGGAGTGGAATGGAATCCAATGGAATGAAATGGAATTGAATCGAATGGAATGAAGAAATATGTGCAGTGATTTGGCCACTGCGCTGGAGCCTGTGTGAGAGAGGGAGATCCTGTCGATAAAACAGTGTGGAATGGAAGGGATTGGAATGGAATGGAATGGAACGTATTGGAGTGGAGTGGAGTGGAATTGAGTGGAGTGGAGTGCACTGGAATGGAATGGAATGCAATGGAATGTAATGGAATGATGAAATGATATGTGAGCTGAGATTGTGCCACTGCACTCCACGCTGGGTGACAGAGTGAGATACTCTTGAAAGAAAGAAATGGAATGGAAAGAATTTTTAATTGGGTGGATTCGAGTGGACTGAAGTAGAGTGCAGTGGAATAGAGAGGAATGGAATGGAATCGGATGTAAAGGAATGGAATGATGTGGAGTGGAGTGGTGAGTAGTGTAGTGCTGTGGAATGGAGCAGAAAGTAACGGGATGGTGTGGAGTGGAGTGCAGTGCAGTGGAGTGGAGAGGAGTGCAATGGCGTGGAATGGAATCGGATGTAAAGGAACGTACTGGAGTGGAGCGGAGTGGAAAGGAGTGGAATGGAATGGAATTGAATGTAATGGAAAGCAAAGGAATGGAATGGGATGCAATGGAATTTAATGCAATAGAATGCAGTTCAATAGAGAGTTAACATGTAATGTGAGCTGAGATTGTGCCTAAGCTCTCCAGGCTGTTTGACACAGTGATATCGTGTCGAAAAATGGAATGGAATGCAGTGGTGTGAAATGGAATGGAATGTAGTGGACAGGAGTAGAATGGAGTGGAGTGAAGAGGAACAGAGTGGAATGGAATGGGATGCAGTGGAATGGAATGCAGTGGAGTGGAGTGAAATAGAAAGAAATGGAATGGGATGGAATGGAATGCAATGGAATGGAGAAGAGAAATGTGAGCTGAGATTGTGTGACTACACTCCAGCCTTAGTGACCGAGAGAGATTCTGTGGAAGGAAAGAACTGATTTCAAAGGAGTGGAATGGAAGGGAATGTAGTACAGTGGAGTAGAGTGGAATGGAGTGAAACAGAATAGAATGGAGTGGAAGGCAATGGAATGGAATGGAATGGAGTGGAGTGGAATAGAGAGGAGTGCACTGCAATGGAGTGGAGTGGAGTGGAAGGGAGTGGAATGCAATGGAATGTAGTGGAGTGCAGTGGAGTGGAATGGAATGGAGTGGACAGGAGTGGAAGGAGTAGAGTGGACTGGAATGGAATAGAATGGAACAGAATGCAGTGGAGTGGAGGGGAGTGGAGGTGAGTGGAGTGGCATGGAGTGGAATGGAATGGAATGGAGTGAAATGGAATCCAATGGATTGGAATGGAGTGGAGTGGAGTGGAGTGGAATGGAGAGGAGTCGAATGGAATGGAAGGGAATGCAACGGAACGCAGTGGTGTGGATTGGAATGCAGTGAAATGGAGTACTATGGAATCTAAAGGAGTGGAGTGGAGTCTAGAGGAGTGGAATGGAATGGAACAAAATGGAATGGAATGGCACGGAATGGAGTGGAGTAGAGTGGAGTGGGAAGGAAGGGAGATGAGTGGAATGGAGAGGAATGGAATGCAGTGGAGTGGATTGGATTGGAATGAACTGGAATGGAGAGGAATGGAATGAAGTGGAACGGAATGGACTGCAATGGAATTGAATGGAGTGAAGTGGAAAGTAGTGGAGTGGAGTGGAATGGAGTGGAAATGAATGGAATGGAGTGGAATGGAAGGGAATGGAGACAAGTGGATAGGAATTGACTGAAGCAGATTGGAGTGGAGTGGAGTGGAGTGGCATGGAATGGAATGAAGTGGATGGGAATGCAATGGAGTGGAATGAAATGGAATAAAATGGAATGGAGTGGAATGGAGAGGAATGGAGTGGAGTGGAGTGGAATGGAGGGGAGTAAGAGGAAGAGAATGGAATGGAATCGAAAGGAGGGAAGTGCAATTGTGTGGAGTGGAGTGGAGATGAAAGAAGTGGAGTGATGTGGAGTCGAGAGGAAATTAATGGAATGGAATGGAATGGAGTTAAGTGGAGTGGAATGGAGTGGAAGGTAATGGAGTGGAATGAAAAGGAGTGGATTGGAATGGAGTGGAATGGAATGGAGTGGAACGGAGTGGAGTAGAATGGAGTGGGTTGCAGAGGAGTGGAATGGAGTGGAATGGAAGGGAACGGAAAGGAATGTAGTGGAAAGGAATGGAATGGAGTGGATTGAAATTGAATGGAAAGGATTGGAGTGCAGTGGACTGGAGGGGAGTGGAATAAAATGGAGTATAGTGCAGTGGAATGGAGTGGACTGGAGTGGAGATGAGTGGAGTGGACTGGAATGGAATGGAGTGGAGTGGAATGGTGTGGAGTGGGGTGGAAAGGAATGGAACAGAATGGAATGGAGAGGAATGGAGTGGCATGTAGTGGAGTGGAGTGAAGTGGAAAGGAATGGCATGGAATGGAGTAGAGTGGAATGGAGGGGTATGGAATGGAATGGAATGGAATTGAGTGGAATGGAGTGGAGTGGAGAGGAATGGAATGGAGTGGAAAGGTCTGAAAGGAGTGCAATGGAGTGGAGTGGAATGCAATGGAGTAGATTGGAATGAAGTGGAAAGGAATAGAATGGAGAGAAGTAGAGTAGAATGGAGTGGATTGGAATGGAGGGGAGCAGAGTGGAGTTAACAGCGGTGGATTGGAATACAGTGGATGGGGTAGAGTGGAAGGGAGTGGAATTATATGGAATGGAATGGATTGGAGTGGAGTGGAAGGGAGTGGAGTGGAGTTGAAAGTAGAGGAATCGAAAGAAGTGGAAAGGAGTGGAGTAGAGTGGATTAGAGTGGATTGGAATGGAATGGAGTGGAGTGGAATGGTGTGGAAACGAATGGAAGGGAGGGGAGTGGAATGGAATGAAATGGAATGGAATGTAGTGGAATGGAGAGGAGTGGAGTGGACTGGAGTGGAATGTAATCGAATGGAGTGTACTGGAGTGGAATGTATTTGAGAGGCGGGTAATGGAGAGGAATTGAGTGGAGTGGAGTGGAGTGAAATACATCGGAATGGCACGGAATTGAATGGAATGGAGGGGAGTGGAATGCAGTGGAGTGGAGTCGATTGGAGTGGTGAGGAATAGAACGGAGTGGCATGGAATGGAGCACAGTGGAATGCAATGGAGTGGAGTGGATTGGAAAGGGGTGGGGTGGAGTGACGATGGGTGAAGTGGAATGTAATGGAGTGGAGTGCAGAGGAGTCTCATGGAATGGAATGGAATGGAACGCAATGGAAGCTGAGATTGTACCACTGCGCTCCAGGATGGGTGACACAGTGTGATACTCTCAAAAGAAAGGAATGGAATGGAATGCAGTGGAATGGAATGGAATGCAATGGGGTGCATTGGAGTGGAGTGGAGTGAAGTGAAGTGGATTGGAGTGGAATGGAGAGGAATGGAACGGAATGGAATGGAATGAAGTAGACTGGAGTGGGGTGGAGTTGAGTGCAATGGAATGGAGCGAAATGGAATCAGATGCAGAGAAATGGAGTAGAGAGGAGTGCAGTAGAGTGGAAAGGAGTGCAATGGAGTGGAATGGAATCGGAAGTAACGGAAAGTAGTGGAGTGGATGGAACGGAAAGGAAAGGAGTGGAGCGGAGTGGAATGGAACGGAGCGGGAGGTGGGTTGGGGCCACTGCACTCCAGGCTGGCTGGCTGACTGAGGTATTCTCGCAAAATGGAATGGAATGGAATGCCGTAGAGTGGAATGGAACGGAGTGGAGTGGAGTGGAATGGAGTGAGTTGGAGCAGAGTGGAATGAAGAATGCAATGGGATGGAAGGGAATTGAATGAAATGCAGTGGAGTGCAGTGGAGTGCATTGCAGTGGAATGGAGCAGAATGGAATGGAAAGGAGTGGAATGGACAGGAGTGGAGTGCACTGGAGAGGAGAGGATAGGAATGCAGTGGAATAGAATTGGATGTAATGGAACGTAGAGGAGTGGAGTGGAATGGAGTGGGCCAGAGTGGAATGGAATGGAATGCAATGGAAAGGAATGGAGTGGAATAGAATGGAATGGAATGGAATGGAATGGAATGGAGTGGGATGACTTGTAGTGGGGTGGAGTGAAATGGAGTATAATGGAATGGAGTGGAGTGGAGTGGAATGTGATAGAATGGAGAGGAGGGGAATGGAGCAGAATGGAATGGAGTGCAGCGGAATGGAGTGGAGTGGAATGGAATCAAATGGAGTGGAATGGAACAGAGTGGAATGGAATGGAGTGCAATAGACTAGAATTGAGTGTAGTGTAGTGGAATTTAGTGGAATGGACTGGAATGGAGTGGAATGGAATGGAATTGAGGGGAATGGAATGGAATGGAAAGGAATGGAAAGCAATGGAAAGGAATAGAATTGAATGCAACGGAATTAAAAGAATGCAATGGAATGCAATGGAATAGAATGCAATGGAATGTATAGTTGACATGTAATATGAGCTGAGATTGTGACACTGCACTCCAGCCAGGGTGACATGGTGATATCCTGTCGTAAGAAGTGAATGGAATGCAATGGAGTGAAATGGAATGGAATGAAATGGAATGGAGCGGAGTGGAAGGGAATGGAGTGGAATGAAATAGAATGCAGTGGACTGTAATGGCATGGAGTGGAAAGAAGTAGAGTGGAATGGAGTGGAATGGAATGGACTGGCATAGAATGGAGTGGAATTGAATGCAATGGAGTGGATTGGAAAGGAATGCAAAGGAGTAGAGTGGAGTAGAGTGGTGTGGAGTGGAGTGGAATGGAGCTGAATGTACTTCAATGGAGTACAATGGAATGGAACGGAGTGGAATGGAATGGAATGATATGAGGTGGATTGGAGTGGAATGTAGTGGAGTGGAATGGAATGGAATAGAATGGAATGGAGTAGAGTGTAATGGAATGCAGTGGCGATAAGTGGAGTGGAATGGAATGCATTGGAGTAGAGTGGAGTGGAATGGAATGGAATGGAGTGGAGTGGAGGGGAGTGGAGTGGAATGGAATTGAGTGAAGTGGAGTGCAGTTGAATGGAATATCGTGGTGTGGAGTGGAGTGGAAGTGAATGGAGTGAATAGGAGTGGAATGGAGTGGAAGGTAACGGAGTGGAATGGAGTCGAATGGAGTGGAATGGAGTAGAGTGGATTAGAGTGGAATGGTGTCGAACGGACTGGAATGGAATGGAATGGAGTGGAATGGAATTGAATCAAATGGAATGGAGTGGAGTGGAGTGGAGTGGAATGAAATGAAATGGAAGGGAGTGGAGAGAAACGCAGTTGATTGGAGTGGAGTGGAGTGGAAAGGAATGGAAAGGAGTGGGATGGAGACGTATGGATTGGAGTGGAATGGAGTGGAATGGAATGAAGTGGAAAGGAGTGGAACGGAGTGAAATTGAATTTAGTGGACTGGAGTGGAATGGAGTTAAATGGAATGGAATGGAATGGAGTGGAATGGAATGGAATGGAGTGGAGTGGAATGGAATAGAATGGCATGGAATGGAATAGAATGGGATGGAGTGGAGTGGAGAGGAGTGGAATGGATTGGAGTGAAGTGGAGTGGAATGGAATTGAGTGGAGCGGAGAGGAAAGGAATGGAATGGAGTGGAGTGGAATGGCATGGAATGGAGTGGAATGGAATGGATAGTAGTGGAGTGGAGTGGAGTGGATTGGAGTGTAGTGGAAGGGAATGGAGTGCAGTGTAATGGACTGGAATGGAGCAGAGCAGAATGGAGTGGACGGGACTGGAGTGGAATGGAATGGGATGGCATGGAATGGGAGCTGAGATTTTACCAATGTGCTCTAGGCAGGGTGACTGGGTGTCATACTCTCAAAAGAAAGGAATGGAATGGAACGCAGTGGAATGGAATGGAACAGAGTGGACATTAGTGGAGTGGAATGTGGAGGAATGGAATGAAATGGAACGTAATGGCATGAAATGGAGTGGTGTGGGGTGGAATGGATTATAGTGGAATGGGGTGGAAAGGAATGGGATGGAGTGGAATGAAGTGGAGTGCAGTGGAGTGGAACGGAGTTGAATGGCATAGAATTGAGTGGACAGTAGTGGAATGTTTTGGAATGCAATGGAATCCATTGTAATAGAATGGAATACAACGGAAAGTTGACATGGAGTGTGAGCTGAGATTGTGCCACTGCACTCCAGACTGGGTGACACGTTATATCCTGTGGATAGAAAGGAATGGAATGCAATAGAGTGAAATGGAATGGAGTGGAATGGAATTGAATGGAATGGAGTGGAGTGGAGTGGAGTCGAATGGAGACGAATGGAATGGGACGGAGTGGAATGGAACGGAGTGGAGTGGAGTATCGTGGAGTGAAATAGAATGGAATGCACTGGGTTGGAATGGAATGCAATGGACTGCTGAAAGGAAATGTGAGCTGTTATTGTTCCACTGCACTCCAGCCTTTGTGACGGAATGAAATCCTGTGGAAAAAAAGGAATGGAATGGAATGGAATGGAATGGAATGGAATGGAATGGAATGGAATGGAATGGAGTGGAGTGGAGTGGTGTGGAGAGGAGTGTAGTGGAGTGGAGTGAAATGGAGTGGAGTGTCGTGGAGGAGAGTGGAATGGAGTGGAATGGAATGGAGAGGAAAGGAACGGAGTGGAGTGGAATGGAACGGAGTGGAGTGGAATGGAATCCAATGGAATGAAATGGAATTGAATCGAATGGAATGAAGAAATATGTGCAGTGATTTGGCCACTGCGCTGGAGCCTGTGTGAGAGAGGGAGATCCTGTCGATAAAACAGTGTGGAATGGAAGGGATTGGAATGGAATGGAATGGAACGTATTGGAGTGGAGTGGAGTGGAATTGAGTGGAGTGGAGTGCACTGGAATGGAATGGAATGCAATGGAATGTAATGGAATGATGAAATGATATGTGAGCTGAGATTGTGCCACTGCACTCCACGCTGGGTGACAGAGTGAGATACTCTTGAAAGAAAGAAATGGAATGGAAAGAATTTTTAATTGGGTGGATTCGAGTGGACTGAAGTAGAGTGCAGTGGAATAGAGAGGAATGGAATGGAATGGAATCGGATGTAAAGGAATGGAATGATGTGGAGTGGAGTGGTGAGGAGTGTAGTGCTGTGGAATGGAGCAGAAAGTAACGGGATGGTGTGGAGTGGAGTGCAGTGCAGTGGAGTGGAGAGGATTGCAATGGCGTGGAATGGAATCGGATGTAAAGGAACGTACTGGAGTGGAGCGGAGTGGAAAGGAGTGGAATGGAATGGAATTGAATGTAATGGAAAGCAAAGGAATGGAATGGGATGCAATGGAATTTAATGCAATAGAATGCAGTTCAATAGAGAGTTGACATGTAATGTGAGCTGAGATTGTGCCTAAGCTGTCCAGGCTGTTTGACACAGTGATATCGTGTGGAAAGAATGGAATGGAATGCAGTGGTGTGAAATGGAATGGAATGTAGTGGACAGGAGTAGAATGGAGTGGAGTGAAGAGGAACAGAGTGGAATGGAATGGGATGCAGTGGAATGGAATGCAGTGGAGTGGAGTGAAATAGAAAGAAATGGAATGGGATGGAATGGAATGCAATGGAATGGAGAAGAGAAATGTGAGCTGAGATTGTGTGACTACACTCCAGCCTTAGTGACCGAGAGAGATTCTGTGGAAGGAAAGAACTGATTTCAAAGGAGTGGAATGGAAGGGAATGTAGTACAGTGGAGTAGAGTGGAATGGAGTGAAACAGAATAGAATGGAGTGGAAGGCAATGGAATGGAATGGAATGGAGTGGAGTGGAATAGAGAGGAGTGCACTGCAATGGAGTGGAGTGGAGTGGAAGGGAGTGGAATGCAATGGAATGTAGTGGAGTGCAGTGGAGTGGAATGGAATGGAGTGGACAGGAGTGGAAGGAGTAGAGTGGACTGGAATGGAATAGAATGGAACAGAATGCAGTGGAGTGGAGGGGAGTGGAGGTGAGTGGAGTGGCATGGAGTGGAATGGAATGGAATGGAGTGAAATGGAATCCAATGGATTGGAATGGAGTGGAGTGGAGTGGAGTGGAATGGAGAGGAGTGGAATGGAATGGAAGGGAATGCAACGGAACGCAGTGGTGTGGATTGGAATGCAGTGAAATGGAGTACTATGGAATCTAAAGGAGTGGAGTGGAGTCTAGTGGAGTGGAATGGAATGGAACAAAATGGAATGGAATGGCACGGAATGGAGTGGAGTAGAGTGGAGTGGGAAGGAAGGGAGATGAGTGGAATGGAGAGGAATGGAATGCAGTGGAGTGGATTGGATTGGAATGAACTGGAATGGAGAGGAATGGAATGAAGTGGAACGGAATGGACTGCAATGGAATTGAATGGAGTGAAGTGGAAAGTAGTGGAGTGGAGTGGAATGGAGTGGAAATGAATGGAATGGAGTGGAATGGAAGGGAATGGAGACAAGTGGATAGGAATTGACTGAAGCAGATTGGAGTGGAGTGGAGTGGAGTGGCATGGAATGGAATGAAGTGGATGGGAATGCAATGGAGTGGAATGAAATGGAATAAAATGGAATGGAGTGGAATGGAGAGGAATGGAGTGGAGTGGAGTGGAATGGAGGGGAGTAAGAGGAAGAGAATGGAATGGAATCGAAAGGAGGGAAGTGCAATTGTGTGGAGTGGAGTGGAGATGAAAGGAGTGGAGTGATGTGGAGTCGAGAGGAAAGGAATGGAATGGAATGGAATGGAGTTAAGTGGAGTGGAATGGAGTGGAAGGTAATGGAGTGGAATGAAAAGGAGTGGATTGGAATGGAGTGGAAAGGAATGGAGTGGAACGGAGTCGAGTAGAATGGAGTGGGTTGCAGAGGAGTGGAATGGAGTGGAATGGAAGGGAACGGAAAGGAATGTAGTGGAAAGGAATGGAATGGAGTGGATTGAAATTGAATGGAAAGGATTGGAGTGCAGTGGACTGGAGGGGAGTGGAATAAAATGGAGTATAGTGCAGTGGAATGGACTGGACTGGAGTGGAGATGAGTGGAGTGGACTGGAATGGAATGGAGTGGAGTGGAATGGTGTGGAGTGGGGTGGAAAGGAATGGAACAGAATGGAATGGAGAGGAATGGAGTGGCATGTAGTGGAGTGGAGTGAAGTGGAAAGGAATGGCATGGAATGGAGTAGAGTGGAATGGAGGGGTATGGAATGGAATGGAATGGAATTGAGTGGAATGGAGTGGAATGGAGTGGAGTGGAGAGGAATGGAATGGAGTGGAAAGGTCTGAAAGGAGTGGAATGGAGTGGAGTGGAATGCAATGGAGTAGATTGGAATGAAGTGGAAAGGAATAGAATGGAGAGAAGTAGAGTAGAATGGAGTGGATTGGAATGGAGGGGAGCAGAGTGGAGTTAACAGCGGTGGATTGGAATACAGTGGATGGGGTAGAGTGGAAGGGAGTGGAATTATATGGAATGGAATGGATTGGAGTGGAGTGGAAGGGAGTGGAGTGGAGTTGAAAGTAGAGGAATCGAAAGAAGTGGAAAGGAGTGGAGTAGAGTGGATTAGAGTGGATTGGAATGGAATGGAGTGGAGTGGAATGGTGTGGAAACGAATGGAAGGGAGGGGAGTGGAATGGAACGAAATGGAATGGAATGTAGTGGAATGGAGAGGAGTGGAGTGGACTGGAGTGGAATGTAATCGAATGGAGTGTACTGGAGTGGAATGTATTTGAGAGGCGGGTAATGGAGAGGAATTGAGTGGAGTGGAGTGGAGTGAAATACATCGGAATGGCACGGAATTGAATGGAATGGAGGGGAGTGGAATGCAGTGGAGTGGAGTCGATTGGAGTGGTGAGGAATAGAACGGAGTGGCATGGAATGGAGCACAGTGGAATGCAATGGAGTGGAGTGGATTGGAAAGGGGTGGAGTGGAGTGACGATGGGTGAAGTGGAATGTAATGGAGTGGAGTGCAGAGGAGTCTCATGGAATGGAATGGAATGGAACGCAATGGAAGCTGAGATTGTACCACTGCGCTCCAGGATGGGTGACACAGTGTGATACTCTCAAAAGAAAGGAATGGAATGGAATGCAGTGGAATGGAATGGAATGCAATGGGGTGCATTGGAGTGGAGTGGAGTGAAGTGAAGTGGATTGGAGTGGAATGGAGAGGAATGGAACGGAATGGAATGGAATGAAGTAGACTGGAGTGGGGTGGAGTTGAGTGCAATGGAATGGAGCGAAATGGAATCAGATGCAGAGAAATGGAGTAGAGAGGAGTGCAGTAGAGTGGAAAGGAGTGCAATGGAGTGGAATGGAATCGGAAGTAACGGAAAGTAGTGGAGTGGATGGAACGGAAAGGAAAGGAGTGGAGCGGAGTGGAATGGAACGGAGCGGGAGGTGGGTTGGGGCCACTGCACTCCAGGCTGGCTGGCTGACTGAGGTATTCTCGCAATAAAGGAATGGAATGGAATGCCGTAGAGTGGAATGGAACGGAGTGGAGTGGAGTGGAATGGAGTGAGTTGGAGCAGAGTGGAATGAAGAATGCAATGGGATGGAAGGGAATTGAATGAAATGCAGTGGAGTGCAGTGGAGTGCATTGCAGTGGAATGGAGCAGAATGGAATGGAAAGGAGTGGAATGGACAGAAGTGGAGTGCACTGGAGAGGAGAGGATAGGAATGCAGTGGAATGGAATTGGATGTAATGGAACGTAGAGGAGTGGAGTGGAATGGAGTAGGACAGAGTGGAATGGAATGGAATGCAATGGAAAGGAATGGAGTGGAATAGAATGGAATGGAATGGAATGGAATGGAGTGGGATGACTTGTAGTGGGGTGGAGTGAAATGGAGTATAATGGAATGGAGTGGAGTGGAGTGGAATGTGATAGAATGGAGAGGAGGGGAATGGAGCAGAATGGAATGGAGTGCAGCGGAATGGAGTGGAGTGGAATGGAATCAAATGGAGTGGAATGGAACAGAGTGGAATGGAATGGAGTGCAATAGACTAGAATTGAGTGTAGTGTAGTGGAATTTAGTGGAATGGACTGGAATGGAGTGGAATGGAATGGAATTGAGGGGAATGGAATGGAATGGAAAGGAATGGAAAGCAATGGAAAGGAATAGAATTGAATGCAACGGAATTAAAAGAATGCAATGGAATGCAATGGAATAGAATGCAATGGAATGTATAGTTGACATGTAATATGAGCTGAGATTGTGACACTGCACTCCAGCCAGGGTGACATGGTGATATCCTGTCGTAAGAAGTGAATGGAATGCAATGGAGTGAAATGGAATGGAATGAAATGGAATGGAGCGGAGTGGAAGGGAATGGAGTGGAATGAAATAGAATGCAGTGGACTGTAATGGCATGGAGTGGAAAGAAGTAGAGTGGAATGGAGTGGAATGGAATGGACTGGCATAGAATGGAGTGGAATTGAATGCAATGGAGTGGATTGGAAAGGAATGCAAAGGAGTAGAGTGGAGTAGAGTGGTGTGGAGTGGAGTGGAATGGAGCTGAATGTACTTCAATGGAGTACAATGGAATGGAACGGAGTGGAATGGAATGGAATGATATGAGGTGGATTGGAGTGGAATGTAGTGGAGTGGAATGGAATGGAATAGAATGGAATGGAGTAGAGTGTAATGGAATGCAGTGGCGATAAGTGGAGTGGAATGGAATGCATTGGATTAGAGTGGAGTGGAATGGAATGGAATGGAGTGGAGTGGAGGGGAGTGGAGTGGAATGGAATTGAGTGAAGTGGAGTGCAGTTGAATGGAATATCGTGGTGTGGAGTGGAGTGGAAGTGAATGGAGTGAATAGGAGTGGAATGGAGTGGAAGGTAACGGAGTGGAATGGAGTCGAATGGAGTGGAATGGAGTAGAGTGGATTAGAGTGGAATGGTGTCGAACGGACTGGAATGGAATGGAATGGAGTGGAATGGAATTGAATCAAATGGAATGGAGTGGAGTGGAGTGGAGTGGAATGAAATGAAATGGAAGGGAGTGGAGAGAAACGCAGTTGATTGGAGTGGAGTGGAGTGGAAAGGAATGGAAAGGAGTGGGATGGAGACGTATGGATTGGAGTGGAATGGAGTGGAATGGAATGAAGTGGAAAGGAGTGGAACGGAGTGAAATTGAATTTAGTGGACTGGAGTGGAATGGAGTTAAATGGAATGGAATGGAATGGAGTGGAATGGAATGGAATGGAGTGGAGTGGAATGGAATAGAATGGCATGGAATGGAATAGAATGGGATGGAGTGGAGTGGAGAGGAGTGGAATGGATTGGAGTGAAGTGGAGTGGAATGGAATTGAGTGGAGCGGAGAGGAAAGGAATGGAATGGAGTGGAGTGGAATGGCATGGAATGGAGTGGAATGGAATGGATAGTAGTGGAGTGGAGTGGAGTGGATTGGAGTGTAGTGGAAGGGAATGGAGTGCAGTGTAATGGACTGGAATGGAGCAGAGCAGAATGGAGTGGACGGGACTGGAGTGGAATGGAATGGGATGGCATGGAATGGGAGCTGAGATTTTACCAATGTGCTCTAGGCAGGGTGACTGGGTGTCATACTCTCAAAAGAAAGGAATGGAATGGAACGCAGTGGAATGGAATGGAACAGAGTGGACATTAGTGGAGTGGAATGTGGAGGAATGGAATGAAATGGAACGTAATGGCATGAAATGGAGTGGTGTGGGGTGGAATGGATTATAGTGGAATGGGGTGGAAAGGAATGGGATGGAGTGGAATGAAGTGGAGTGCAGTGGAGTGGAACGGAGTTGAATGGCATAGAATTGAGTGGACAGTAGTGGAATGTTTTGGAATGCAATGGAATCCATTGTAATAGAATGGAATACAACGGAAAGTTGACATGGAGTGTGAGCTGAGATTGTGCCACTGCACTCCAGACTGGGTGACACGTTATATCCTGTGGATAGAAAGGAATGGAATGCAATAGAGTGAAATGGAATGGAGTGGAATGGAATTGAATGGAATGGAGTGGAGTGGAGTGGAGTCGAATGGAGACGAATGGAATGGGACGGAGTGGAATGGAACGGAGTGGAGTGGAGTATCGTGGAGTGAAATAGAATGGAATGCACTGGGTTGGAATGGAATGCAATGGACTGCTGAAAGGAAATGTGAGCTGTTATTGTTCCACTGCACTCCAGCCTTTGTGACGGAATGAAATCCTGTGGAAAAAAAGGAATGGAATGGAATGGAATGGAATGGAATGGAATGGAATGGAATGGAATGGAGTGGAGTGGAGTGGTGTGGAGAGGAGTGTAGTGGAGTGGAGTGAAATGGAGTGGAGTGTCGTGGAGGAGAGTGGAATGGAGTGGAATGGAATGGAGAGGAAAGGAACGGAGTGGAGTGGAATGGAACGGAGTGGAGTGGAATGGAATCCAATGGAATGAAATGGAATTGAATCGAATGGAATGAAGAAATATGGGCAGTGATTTGGCCACTGCGCTGGAGCCTGTGTGAGAGAGGGAGATCCTGTCGATAAAACAGTGTGGAATGGAAGGGATTGGAATGGAATGGAATGGAACGTATTGGAGTGGAGTGGAGTGGAATTGAGTGGAGTGGAGTGCACTGGAATGGAATGGAATGCAATGGAATGTAATGGAATGATGAAATGATATGTGAGCTGAGATTGTGCCACTGCACTCCACGCTGGGTGACAGAGTGAGATACTCTTGAAAGAAAGAAATGGAATGGAAAGAATTTTTAATTGGGTGGATTCGAGTGGACTGAAGTAGAGTGCAGTGGAATAGAGAGGAATGGAATGGAATGGAATCGGATGTAAAGGAATGGAATGATGTGGAGTGGAGTGGTGAGGAGTGTAGTGCTGTGGAATGGAGCAGAAAGTAACGGGATGGTGTGGAGTGGAGTGCAGTGCAGTGGAGTGGAGAGGATTGCAATGGCGTGGAATGGAATCGGATGTAAAGGAACGTACTGGAGTGGAGCGGAGTGGAAAGGAGTGGAATGGAATGGAATTGAATGTAATGGAAAGCAAAGGAATGGAATGGGATGCAATGGAATTTAATGCAATAGAATGCAGTTCAATAGAGAGTTGACATGTAATGTGAGCTGAGATTGTGCCTAAGCTCTCCAGGCTGTTTGACACAGTGATATCGTGTGGAAAGAATGGAATGGAATGCAGTGGTGTGAAATGGAATGGAATGTAGTGGACAGGAGTAGAATGGAGTGGAGTGAAGAGGAACAGAGTGGAATGGAATGGGATGCAGTGGAATGGAATGCAGTGGAGTGGAGTGAAATAGAAAGAAATGGAATGGGATGGAATGGAATGCAATGGAATGGAGAAGAGAAATGTGAGCTGAGATTGTGTGACTACACTCCAGCCTTAGTGACCGAGAGAGATTCTGTGGAAGGAAAGAACTGATTTCAAAGGAGTGGAATGGAAGGGAATGTAGTACAGTGGAGTAGAGTGGAATGGAGTGAAACAGAATAGAATGGAGTGGAAGGCAATGGAATGGAATGGAATGGAGTGGAGTGGAATAGAGAGGAGTGCACTGCAATGGAGTGGAGTGGAGTGGAAGGGAGTGGAATGCAATGGAATGTAGTGGAGTGCAGTGGAGTGGAATGGAATGGAGTGGACAGGAGTGGAAGGAGTAGAGTGGACTGGAATGGAATAGAATGGAACAGAATGCAGTGGAGTGGAAGGGAGTGGAGGTGAGTGGAGTGGCATGGAGTGGAATGGAATGGAATGGAGTGAAATGGAATCCAATGGATTGGAATGGAGTGGAGTGGAGTGGAGTGGAATGGAGAGGAGTCGAATGGAATGGAAGGGAATGCAACGGAACGCAGTGGTGTGGATTGGAATGCAGTGAAATGGAGTACTATGGAATCTAAAGGAGTGGAGTGGAGTCTAGTGGAGTGGAATGGAATGGAACAAAATGGAATGGAATGGCACGGAATGGAGTGGAGTAGAGTGGAGTGGGAAGGAAGGGAGATGAGTGGAATGGAGAGGAATGGAATGCAGTGGAGTGGATTGGATTGGAATGAACTGGAATGGAGAGGAATGGAATGAAGTGGAACGGAATGGACTGCAATGGAATTGAATGGAGTGAAGTGGAAAGTAGTGGAGTGGAGTGGAATGGAGTGGAAATGAATGGAATGGAGTGGAATGGAAGGGAATGGAGACAAGTGGATAGGAATTGACTGAAGCAGATTGGAGTGGAGTGGAGTGGAGTGGCATGGAATGGAATGAAGTGGATGGGAATGCAATGGAGTGGAATGAAATGGAATAAAATGGAATGGAGTGGAATGGAGAGGAATGGAGTGGAGTGGAGTGGAATGGAGGGGAGTAAGAGGAAGAGAATGGAATGGAATCGAAAGGAGGGAAGTGCAATTGTGTGGAGTGGAGTGGAGATGAAAGGAGTGGAGTGATGTGGAGTCGAGAGGAAAGGAATGGAATGGAATGGAATGGAGTTAAGTGGAGTGGAATGGAGTGGAAGGTAATGGAGTGGAATGAAAAGGAGTGGATTGGAATGGAGTGGAAAGGAATGGAGTGGAACGGAGTGGAGTAGAATGGAGTGGGTTGCAGAGGAGTGGAATGGAGTGGAATGGAAGGGAACGGAAAGGAATGTAGTGGAAAGGAATCGAATGGAGTGGATTGAAATTGAATGGAAAGGATTGGAGTGCAGTGGACTGGAGGGGAGTGGAATAAAATGGAGTATAGTGCAGTGGAATGGAGTGGACTGGAGTGGAGATGAGTGGAGTGGACTGGAATGGAATGGAGTGGAGTGGAATGGTGTGGAGTGGGGTGGAAAGGAATGGAACAGAATGGAATGGAGAGGAATGGAGTGGCATGTAGTGGAGTGGAGTGAAGTGGAAAGGAATGGCATGGAATGGAGTAGAGTGGAATGGAGGGGTATGGAATGGAATGGAATGGAATTGAGTGGAATGGAGTGGAATGGAGTGGAGTGGAGAGGAATGGAATGGAGTGGAAAGGTCTGAAAGGAGTGGAATGGAGTGGAGTGGAATGCAATGGAGTAGATTGGAATGAAGTGGAAAGGAATAGAATGGAGAGAAGTAGAGTAGAATGGAGTGGATTGGAATGGAGGGGAGCAGAGTGGAGTTAACAGCGGTGGATTGGAATACAGTGGATGGGGTAGAGTGGAAGGGAGTGGAATTATATGGAATGGAATGGATTGGAGTGGAGTGGAAGGGAGTGGAGTGGAGTTGAAAGTAGAGGAATCGAAAGAAGTGGAAAGGAGTGGAGTAGAGTGGATTAGAGTGGATTGGAATGGAATGGAGTGGAGTGGAATGGTGTGGAAACGAATGGAAGGGAGGGGAGTGGAATGGAACGAAATGGAATGGAATGTAGTGGAATGGAGAGGAGTGGAGTGGACTGGAGTGGAATGTAATCGAATGGAGTGTACTGGAGTGGAATGTATTTGAGAGGCGGGTAATGGAGAGGAATTGAGTGGAGTGGAGTGGAGTGAAATACATCGGAATGGCACGGAATTGAATGGAATGGAGGGGAGTGGAATGCAGTGGAGTGGAGTCGATTGGAGTGGTGAGGAATAGAACGGAGTGGCATGGAATGGAGCACAGTGGAATGCAATGGAGTGGAGTGGATTGGAAAGGGGTGGAGTGGAGTGACGATGGGTGAAGTGGAATGTAATGGAGTGGAGTGCAGAGGAGTCTCATGGAATGGAATGGAATGGAATGCAATGGAAGCTGAGATTGTACCACTGCGCTCCAGGATGGGTGACACAGTGTGATACTCTCAAAAGAAAGGAATGGAATGGAATGCAGTGGAATGGAATGGAATGCAATGGGGTGCATTGGAGTGGAGTGGAGTGAAGTGAAGTGGATTGGAGTGGAATGGAGAGGAATGGAACGGAATGGAATGGAATGAAGTAGACTGGAGTGGGGTGGAGTTGAGTGCAATGGAATGGAGCGAAATGGAATCAGATGCAGAGAAATGGAGTAGAGAGGAGTGCAGTAGAGTGGAAAGGAGTGCAATGGAGTGGAATGGAATCGGAAGTAACGGAAAGTAGTGGAGTGGATGGAACGGAAAGGAAAGGAGTGGAGCGGAGTGGAATGGAACGGAGCGGGAGGTGGGTTGGGGCCACTGCACTCCAGGCTGGCTGGCTGACTGAGGTATTCTCGCAATAAAGGAATGGAATGGAATGCCGTAGAGTGGAATGGAACGGAGTGGAGTGGAGTGGAATGGAGTGAGTTGGAGCAGAGTGGAATGAAGAATGCAATGGGATGGAAGGGAATTGAATGAAATGCAGTGGAGTGCAGTGGAGTGCATTGCAGTGGAATGGAGCAGAATGGAATGGAAAGGAGTGGAATGGACAGAAGTGGAGTGCACTGGAGAGGAGAGGATAGGAATGCAGTGGAATGGAATTGGATGTAATGGAACGTAGAGGAGTGGAGTGGAATGGAGTGGGCCAGAGTGGAATGGAATGGAATGCAATGGAAAGGAATGGAGTGGAATAGAATGGAATGGAATGGAATGGAATGGAATGGAGTGGGATGACTTGTAGTGGGGTGGAGTGAAATGGAGTATAATGGAATGGAGTGGAGTGGAGTGGAATGTGATAGAATGGAGAGGAGGGGAATGGAGCAGAATGGAATGGAGTGCAGCGGAATGGAGTGGAGTGGAATGGAATCAAATGGAGTGGAATGGAACAGAGTGGAATGGAATGGAGTGCAATAGACTAGAATTGAGTGTAGTGTAGTGGAATTTAGTGGAATGGACTGGAATGGAGTGGAATGGAATGGAATTGAGGGGAATGGAATGGAATGGAAAGGAATGGAAAGCAATGGAAAGGAATAGAATTGAATGCAACGGAATTAAAAGAATGCAATGGAATGCAATGGAATAGAATGCAATGGAATGTATAGTTGACATGTAATATGAGCTGAGATTGTGACACTGCACTCCAGCCAGGGTGACATGGTGATATCCTGTCGTAAGAAGTGAATGGAATGCAATGGAGTGAAATGGAATGGAATGAAATGGAATGGAGCGGAGTGGAAGGGAATGGAGTGGAATGAAATAGAATGCAGTGGACTGTAATGGCATGGAGTGGAAAGAAGTAGAGTGGAATGGAGTGGAATGGAATGGACTGGCATAGAATGGAGTGGAATTGAATGCAATGGAGTGGATTGGAAAGGAATGCAAAGGAGTAGAGTGGAGTAGAGTGGTGTGGAGTGGAGTGGAATGGAGCTGAATGTACTTCAATGGAGTACAATGGAATGGAACGGAGTGGAATGGAATGGAATGATATGAGGTGGATTGGAGTGGAATGTAGTGGAGTGGAATGGAATGGAATAGAATGGAATGGAGTAGAGTGTAATGGAATGCAGTGGCGATAAGTGGAGTGGAATGGAATGCACTGGAGTAGAGTGGAGTGGAATGGAATGGAATGGAGTGGAGTGGAGGGGAGTGGAGTTGAATGGAATTGAGTGAAGTGGAGTGCAGTTGAATGGAATATCGTGGTGTGGAGTGGAGTGGAAGTGAATGGAGTGAATAGGAGTGGAATGGAGTGGAAGGTAACGGAGTGGAATGGAGTCGAATGGAGTGGAATGGAGTAGAGTGGATTAGAGTGGAATGGTGTCGAACGGACTGGAATGGAATGGAATGGAGTGGAATGGAATTGAATCAAATGGAATGGAGTGGAGTGGAGTGGAGTGGAATGAAATGAAATGGAAGGGAGTGGAGAGAAACGCAGTTGATTGGAGTGGAGTGGAGTGGAAAGGAATGGAAAGGAGTGGGATGGAGACGTATGGATTGGAGTGGAATGGAGTGGAATGGAATGAAGTGGAAAGGAGTGGAACGGAGTGAAATTGAATTTAGTGGACTGGAGTGGAATGGAGTTAAATGGAATGGAATGGAATGGAGTGGAATGGAATGGAATGGAGTGGAGTGGAATGGAATAGAATGGCATGGAATGGAATAGAATGGGATGGAGTGGAGTGGAGAGGAGTGGAATGGATTGGAGTGAAGTGGAGTGGAATGGAATTGAGTGGAGCGGAGAGGAAAGGAATGGAATGGAGTGGAGTGGAATGGCATGGAAAGGAGTGGAATGGAATGGATAGTAGTGGAGTGAAGTGGAGTGGATTGGAGTGTAGTGGAAGGGAATGGAGTGCAGTGTAATGGACTGGAATGGAGCAGAGCAGAATGGAGTGGACTGGACTGGAGTGGAATGGAATGGGATGGCATGGAATGGGAGCTGAGATTTTACCAATGTGCTCTAGGCAGGGTGACTGGGTGTCATACTCTCAAAAGAAAGGAATGGAATGGAACGCAGTGGAATGGAATGGAACAGAGTGGACATTAGTGGAGTGGAATGTGGAGGAATGGAATGAAATGGAACGTAATGGCATGAAATGGAGTGGTGTGGGGTGGAATGGATTATAGTGGAATGGGGTGGAAAGGAATGGGATGGAGTGGAATGAAGTGGAGTGCAGTGGAGTGGAACGGAGTTGAATGGCATACAATTGAGTGGACAGTAGTGGAATGTTTTGGAATGCAATGGAATCCATTGTAATAGAATGGAATACAACGGAAAGTTGACATGGAGTGTGAGCTGAGATTGTGCCACTGCACTCCAGACTGGGTGACACGTTATATCCTGTGGATAGAAAGGAATGGAATGCAATAGAGTGAAATGGAATGGAGTGGAATGGAATTGAATGGAATGGAGTGGAGTGGAGTGGAGTCGAATGGAGACGAATGGAATGGGACGGAGTGGAATGGAACGGAGTGGAGTGGAGTATCGTGGAGTGAAATAGAATGGAATGCACTGGGTTGGAATGGAATGCAATGGACTGCTGAAAGGAAATGTGAGCTGTTATTGTTCCACTGCACTCCAGCCTTTGTGACGGAATGAAATCCTGTGGAAAAAAAGGAATGGAATGGAATGGAATGGAATGGAATGGAATGGACTGGATTGGAGTGGAGTGGAGTGGTGTGGAGAAGAGTGTAGTGGAGTGGAGTGGAGTGAAATGGAGTGGAGTGTCGTGGAGGAGAGTGGAATGGAGTGGAATGGAATGGAGAGGAAAGGAACGGAGTGGAGTGGAATGGAACGGAGTGGAGTGGAATGGAATCCAATGGAATGAAATGGAATTGAATCCAATGCAATGAAGAAATATGTGCAGTGATTTGGCCACTGCGCTGGAGCCTGTGTGAGAGAGGGAGATCCTGTCGATAAATCAGTGTGGAATGGAAGGGATTGGAATGGAATGGAATGGAACGTATTGGAGTGGAGTGGAGTGGAATTGAGTGGAGTGGAGTGCACTGGAATGGAATGGAATGCAATGGAATGTGATGGAATGATGAAATGATATGTGAGCTGAGATTGTGCCACTGCACTCCACGCTGGGTGACAGAGTGAGATACTCTTGAAAGAAAGAAATGGAATGGAAAGAATTTTTAACTGGGTGGATTCGAGTGGACTGAAGTAGAGTGCAGTGGAATAGAGAGGAATGGAATGGAATGGAATCGGATGTAAAGGAATGGAATGATGTGGAGTGGAGTGGTGAGGAGTGTAGTGCTGTGGAATGGAGCAGAAAGTAACGGGATGGTGTGGAGTGGAGTGCAGTGCAGTGGAGTGGAGAGGAGTGCAATGGCGTGGAATGGAATCGGATGTAAAGGAACGTACTGGAGTGGAGCGGAGTGGAAAGGAGTGGAATGGAATGGAATTGAATGTAATGGAAAGCAAAGGAATGGAATGGGATGCAATGGAATTTAATGCAATAGAATGCAGTTCAATAGAGAGTTGACATGTAATGTGAGCTGAGATTGTGCCTAAGCTCTCCAGGCTGTTTGACACAGTGATATCGTGTTGAAAGAATGGAATGGAATGCAGTGGTGTGAAATGGAATGGAATGTAGTGGACAGGAGTAGAATGGAGTGGAGTGAAGAGGAACAGAGTGGAATGGAATGGGATGCAGTGGAATGGAATGCAGTGGAGTGGAGTGAAATAGAAAGAAATGGAATGGGATGGAATGGAATGCAATGGAATGGAGAAGAGAAATGTGAGCTGAGATTGTGTGACTACACTCCAGCCTTAGTGACCGAGAGAGATTCTGTGGAAGGAAAGAACAGATTTCAAAGGAGTGGAATGGAAGGGAATGTAGTACAGTGGAGTAGAGTGGAATGGAGTGAAACAGAATAGAATGGAGTGGAAGGCAATGGAATGGAATGGAATGGAGTGGAGTGGAATAGAGAGGAGTGCACTGCAATGGAGTGGAGTGGAGTGGAAGGGAGTGGAATGCAATGGAATGTAGTGGAGTGCAGTGGAGTGGAATGGAATGGAGTGGACAGGAGTGGAAGGAGTAGAGTGGACTGGAATGGAATAGAATGGAACAGAATGCAGTGGAGTGGAGGGGAGTGGAGGTGAGTGGAGTGGCATGGAGTGGAATGGAATGGAATGGAGTGAAATGGAATCCAATGGATTGGAATGGAGTGGAGTGGAGTGGAGTGGAATGGAGAGGAGTGGAATGGAATGGAAGGGAATGCAACGGAACGCAGTGGTGTGGATTGGAATGCAGTGAAATGGAGTACTATGGAATCTAAAGGAGTGGAGTGGAGTCTAGTGGAGTGGAATGGAATGGAACAAAATGGAATGGAATGGCACGGAATGGAGTGGAGTAGAGTGGAGTGGGAAGGAAGGGAGATGAGTGGAATGGAGAGGAATGGAATGCAGTGGAGTGGATTGGATTGGAATGAACTGGAATGGAGAGGAATGGAATGAAGTGGAACGGAATGGACTGCAATGGAATTGAATGGAGTGAAGTGGAAAGTAGTGGAGTGGAGTGGAATGGAGTGGAAATGAATGGAATGGAGTGGAATGGAAGGGAATGGAGACAAGTGGATAGGAATTGACTGAAGCAGATTGGAGTGGAGTGGAGTGGAGTGGCATGGAATGGAATGAAGTGGATGGGAATGCAATGGAGTGGAATGAAACGGAATAAAATGGAATGGAGTGGAATGGAGAGGAATGGAGTGGAAGTGGAGTGGAATGGAGGGGAGTAAGAGGAAGAGAATGGAATGGAATCGAAAGGAGGGAAGTGCAATTGTGTGGAGTGGAGTGGAGATGAAAGGAGTGGAGTGATGTGGAGTCGAGAGGAAAGGAATGGAATGGAATGGAATGGAGTTAAGTGGAGTGGAATGGAGTGGAAGGTAAAGGAGTGGAATGAAAAGGAGTGGATTGGAATGGAGTGGAATGGAATGGAGTGGAACGGAGTGGAGTAGAATGGAGTGGGTTGCAGAGGAGTGGAATGGAGTGGAATGGAAGGGAACGGAAAGGAATGTAGTGGAAAGGAATGGAATGGAGTGGATTGAAATTGAATGGAAAGGATTGGAGTGCAGTGGACTGGAGGGGAGTGGAATAAAATGGAGTATAGTGCAGTGGAATGGAGTGGACTGGAGTGGAGATGAGTGGAGTGGACTGGAATGGAATGGAGTGGAGTGGAATGGTGTGGAGTGGGGTGGAAAGGAATGGAACAGAATGGAATGGAGAGGAATGGAGTGGCATGTAGTGGAGTGGAGTGAAGTGGAAAGGAATGGCATGGAATGGAGTAGCGTGGAATGGAGGGGTATGGAATGGAACGGAATGGAATTGAGTGGAATGGAGTGGAATGGAGTGGAGTGGAGAGGAATGGAATGGAGTGGAAAGGTCTGAAAGGAGTGGAATGGAGTGGAGTGGAATGCAATGGAGTAGATTGGAATGAAGTGGAAAGGAATAGAATGGAGAGAAGTAGAGTAGAATGGAGTGGATTGGAATGGAGGGGAGCAGAGTGGAGTTAACAGCGGTGGATTGGAATACAGTGGATGGGGTAGAGTGGAAGGGAGTGGAATTATATGGAATGGAATGGATTGGAGTGGAGTGGAAGGGAGTGGAGTGGAGTTGAAAGTAGAGGAATCGAAAGAAGTGGAAAGGAGTGGAGTAGAGTGGATTAGAGTGGATTGGAATGGAATGGAGTGGAGTGGAATGGTGTGGAAACGAATGGAAGGGAGGGGAGTGGAATGGAACGAAATGGAATGGAATGTAGTGGAATGGAGAGGAGTGGAGTGGACTGGAGTGGAATGTAATCGAATGGAGTGTACTGGAGTGGAATGTATTTGAGAGGCGGGTAATGGAGAGGAATTGAGTGGAGTGGAGTGGAGTGAAATACATCGGAATGGCACGGAATTGAATGGAATGGAGGGGAGTGGAATGCAGTGGAGTGGAGTCGATTGGAGTGGTGAGGAATAGAACGGAGTGGCATGGAATGGAGCACAGTGGAATGCAATGGAGTGGAGTGGATTGGAAAGGGGTGGAGTGGAGTGACGATGGGTGAAGTGGAATGTAATGGAGTGGAGTGCAGAGGAGTCTCATGGAATGGAATGGAATGGAACGCAATGGAAGCTGAGATTGTACCACTGCGCTCCAGGATGGGTGACACAGTGTGATACTCTCAAAAGAAAGGAATGGAATGGAATGCAGTGGAATGGAATGGAATGCAATGGGGTGCATTGGAGTGGAGTGGAGTGAAGTGAAGTGGATTGGAGTGGAATGGAGAGGAATGGAACGGAATGGAATGGAATGAAGTAGACTGGAGTGGGGTGGAGTTGAGTGCAATGGAATGGAGCGAAATGGAATCAGATGCAGAGAAATGGAGTAGAGAGGAGTGCAGTAGAGTGGAAAGGAGTGCAATGGAGTGGAATGGAATCGGAAGTAACGGAAAGTAGTGGAGTGGATGGAACGGAAAGGAAAGGAGTGGAGCGGAGTGGAATGGAACGGAGCGGGAGGTGGGTTGGGGCCACTGCACTCCAGGCTGGCTGGCTGACTGAGGTATTCTCGCAATAAAGGAATGGAATGGAATGCCGTAGAATGGAATGGAACGGAGTGGAGTGGAGTGGAATGGAGTGAGTTGGAGCAGAGTGGAATGAAGAATGCAATGGGATGGAAGGGAATTGAATGAAATGCAGTGGAGTGCAGTGGAGTGCATTGCAGTGGAATGGAGCAGAATGGAATGGAAAGGAGTGGAATGGACAGGAGTGGAGTGCACTGGAGAGGAGAGGATAGGAATGCAGTGGAATGGAATTGGATGTAATGGAACGTAGAGGAGTGGAGTGGAATGGAGTGGGCCAGAGTGGAATGGAATGGAATGCAATGGAAAAGAATGGAGTGGAATAGAATGGAATGGAATGGAATGGAATGGAGTGGGATGACTTGTAGTGGGGTGGAGTGAAATGGAGTATAATGGAATGGAGTGGAGTGGAGTGGAATGTGATAGAATGGAGAGGAGGGGAATGGAGCAGAATGGAATGGAGTGCAGCGGAATGGAGTGGAGTGGAATGGAATCAAATGGAGTGGAATGGAACAGAGTGGAATGGAATGGAGTGCAATAGACTAGAATTGAGTGTAGTGTAGTGGAATTTAGTGGAATGGACTGGAATGGAGTGGAATGGAATGGAATTGAGGGGAATGGAATGGAATGGAAAGGAATGGAAAGCAATGGAAAGGAATAGAATTGAATGCAACGGAATTAAAAGAATGCAATGGAATGCAATGGAATAGAATGCAATGGAATGTATAGTTGACATGTAATATGAGCTGAGATTGTGACACTGCACTCCAGCCAGGGTGACATGGTGATATCCTGTCGTAAGAAGTGAATGGAATGCAATGGAGTGAAATGGAATGGAATGAAATGGAATGGAGCGGAGTGGAAGGGAATGGAGTGGAATGAAATAGAATGCAGTGGACTGTAATGGCATGGAGTGGAAAGAAGTAGAGTGGAATGGAGTGGAATGGAATGGACTGGCATAGAATGGAGTGGAATTGAATGCAATGGAGTGGATTGGAAAGGAATGCAAAGGAGTAGAGTGGAGTAGAGTGGTGTGGAGTGGAGTGGAATGGAGCTGAATGTACTTCAATGGAGTACAATGGAATGGAACGGAGTGGAATGGAATGGAATGATATGAGGTGGATTGGAGTGGAATGTAGTGGAGTGGAATGGAATGGAATAGAATGGAATGGAGTAGAGTGTAATGGAATGCAGTGGCGATAAGTGGAGTGGAATGGAATGCATTGGAGTAGAGTGGAGTGGAATGGAATGGAATGGAGTGGAGTGGAGGGGAGTGGAGTGGAATGGAATTGAGTGAAGTGGAGTGCAGTTGAATGGAATATCATGGTGTGGAGTGGAGTGGAAGTGAATGGAGTGAATAGGAGTGGAATGGAGTGGAAGGTAACGGAGTGGAATGGAGTCGAATGGAGTGGAATGGAGTAGAGTGGATTAGAGTGGAATGGTGTCGAACGGACTGGAATGGAATGGAATGGAGTGGAATGGAATTGAATCAAATGGGATGGAGTGGAGTGGAATGGAGTGGAGTGGAGTGGAGTGGAATGAAATGAAATGGAAGGGAGTGGAGAGAAACGCAGTTGATTGGAGTGGAGTGGAGTGGAAAGGAATGGAAAGGATTGGGATGGAGACGTATGGATTGGAGTGGAATGGAGTGGAATGGAATGAAGTGGAAAGGAGTGGAACGGAGTGAAATTGAATTTAGTGGACTGGAGTGGAATGGAGTTAAATGGAATGGAATGGAATGGAGTGGAATGGAATGGAATGGAGTGGAGTGGAATGGAATAGAATGGCATGGAATGGAATAGAATGGGATGGAGTGGAGTGGAGAGGAGTGGAATGGATTGGAGTGAAGTGGAGTGGAATGGAATTGAGTGGAGCGGAGAGGAAAGGAATGGAATGGAGTGGAGTGGAATGGCATGGAAAGGAGTGGAATGGAATGGATAGTAGTGGAGTGAAGTGGAGTGGATTGGAGTGTAGTGGAAGGGAATGGAGTGCAGTGTAATGGACTGGAATGGAGCAGAGCAGAATGGAGTGGACTGGACTGGAGTGGAATGGAATGGGATGGCATGGAATGGGAGCTGAGATTTTACCAATGTGCTCTAGGCAGGGTGACTGGGTGTCATACTCTCAAAAGAAAGGAATGGAATGGAACGCAGTGGAATGGAATGGAACAGAGTGGACATTAGTGGAGTGGAATGTGGAGGAATGGAATGAAATGGAACGTAATGGCATGAAATGGAGTGGTGTGGGGTGGAATGGATTATAGTGGAATGGGGTGGAAAGGAATGGGATGGAGTGGAATGAAGTGGAGTGCAGTGGAGTGGAACGGAGTTGAATGGCATACAATTGAGTGGACAGTAGTGGAATGTTTTGGAATGCAATGGAATCCATTGTAATAGAATGGAATACAACGGAAAGTTGACATGGAGTGTGAGCTGAGATTGTGCCACTGCACTCCAGACTGGGTGACACGTTATATCCTGTGGATAGAAAGGAATGGAATGCAATAGAGTGAAATGGAATGGAGTGGAATGGAATTGAATGGAATGGAGTGGAGTGGAGTGGAGTCGAATGGAGACGAATGGAATGGGACGGAGTGGAATGGAACGGAGTGGAGTGGAGTATCGTGGAGTGAAATAGAATGGAATGCACTGGGTTGGAATGGAATGCAATGGACTGCTGAAAGGAAATGTGAGCTGTTATTGTTCCACTGCACTCCAGCCTTTGTGACGGAATGAAATCCTGTGGAAAAAAAGGAATGGAATGGAATGGAATGGAATGGAATGGAATGGACTGGATTGGAGTGGAGTGGAGTGGTGTGGAGAAGAGTGTAGTGGAGTGGAGTGGAGTGAAATGGAGTGGAGTGTCGTGGAGGAGAGTGGAATGGAGTGGAATGGAATGGAGAGGAAAGGAACGGAGTGGAGTGGAATGGAACGGAGTGGAGTGGAATGGAATCCAATGGAATGAAATGGAATTGAATCCAATGCAATGAAGAAATATGTGCAGTGATTTGGCCACTGCGCTGGAGCCTGTGTGAGAGAGGGAGATCCTGTCGATAAAACAGTGTGGAATGGAAGGGATTGGAATGGAATGGAATGGAACGTATTGGAGTGGAGTGGAGTGGAATTGAGTGGAGTGGAGTGCACTGGAATGGAATGGAATGCAATGGAATGTGATGGAATGATGAAATGATATGTGAGCTGAGATTGTGCCACTGCACTCCACGCTGGGTGACAGAGTGAGATACTCTTGAAAGAAAGAAATGGAATGGAAAGAATTTTTAACTGGGTGGATTCGAGTGGACTGAAGTAGAGTGCAGTGGAATAGAGAGGAATGGAATGGAATGGAATCGGATGTAAAGGAATGGAATGATGTGGAGTGGAGTGGTGAGGAGTGTAGTGCTGTGGAATGGAGCAGAAAGTAACGGGATGGTGTGGAGTGGAGTGCAGTGCAGTGGAGTGGAGAGGAGTGCAATGGCGTGGAATGGAATCGGATGTAAAGGAACGTACTGGAGTGGAGCGGAGTGGAAAGGAGTGGAATGGAATGGAATTGAATGTAATGGAAAGCAAAGGAATGGAATGGGATGCAATGGAATTTAATGCAATAGAATGCAGTTCAATAGAGAGTTGACATGTAATGTGAGCTGAGATTGTGCCTAAGCTCTCCAGGCTGTTTGACACAGTGATATCGTGTTGAAAGAATGGAATGGAATGCAGTGGTGTGAAATGGAATGGAATGTAGTGGACAGGAGTAGAATGGAGTGGAGTGAAGAGGAACAGAGTGGAATGGAATGGGATGCAGTGGAATGGAATGCAGTGGAGTGGAGTGAAATAGAAAGAAATGGAATGGGATGGAATGGAATGCAATGGAATGGAGAAGAGAAATGTGAGCTGAGATTGTGTGACTACACTCCAGCCTTAGTGACCGAGAGAGATTCTGTGGAAGGAAAGAACAGATTTCAAAGGAGTGGAATGGAAGGGAATGTAGTACAGTGGAGTAGAGTGGAATGGAGTGAAACAGAATAGAATGGAGTGGAAGGCAATGGAATGGAATGGAATGGAGTGGAGTGGAATAGAGAGGAGTGCACTGCAATGGAGTGGAGTGGAGTGGAAGGGAGTGGAATGCAATGGAATGTAGTGGAGTGCAGTGGAGTGGAATGGAATGGAGTGGACAGGAGTGGAAGGAGTAGAGTGGACTGGAATGGAATAGAATGGAACAGAATGCAGTGGAGTGGAGGGGAGTGGAGGTGAGTGGAGTGGCATGGAGTGGAATGGAATGGAATGGAGTGAAATGGAATCCAATGGATTGGAATGGAGTGGAGTGGAGTGGAGTGGAATGGAGAGGAGTGGAATGGAATGGAAGGGAATGCAACGGAACGCAGTGGTGTGGATTGGAATGCAGTGAAATGGAGTACTATGGAATCTAAAGGAGTGGAGTGGAGTCTAGTGGAGTGGAATGGAATGGAACAAAATGGAATGGAATGGCACGGAATGGAGTGGAGTAGAGTGGAGTGGGAAGGAAGGGAGATGAGTGGAATGGAGAGGAATGGAATGCAGTGGAGTGGATTGGATTGGAATGAACTGGAATGGAGAGGAATGGAATGAAGTGGAACGGAATGGACTGCAATGGAATTGAATGGAGTGAAGTGGAAAGTAGTGGAGTGGAGTGGAATGGAGTGGAAATGAATGGAATGGAGTGGAATGGAAGGGAATGGAGACAAGTGGATAGGAATTGACTGAAGCAGATTGGAGTGGAGTGGAGTGGAGTGGCATGGAATGGAATGAAGTGGATGGGAATGCAATGGAGTGGAATGAAACGGAATAAAATGGAATGGAGTGGAATGGAGAGGAATGGAGTGGAAGTGGAGTGGAATGGAGGGGAGTAAGAGGAAGAGAATGGAATGGAATCGAAAGGAGGGAAGTGCAATTGTGTGGAGTGGAGTGGAGATGAAAGGAGTGGAGTGATGTGGAGTCGAGAGGAAAGGAATGGAATGGAATGGAATGGAGTTAAGTGGAGTGGAATGGAGTGGAAGGTAAAGGAGTGGAATGAAAAGGAGTGGATTGGAATGGAGTGGAATGGAATGGAGTGGAACGGAGTGGAGTAGAATGGAGTGGGTTGCAGAGGAGTGGAATGGAGTGGAATGGAAGGGAACGGAAAGGAATGTAGTGGAAAGGAATGGAATGGAGTGGATTGAAATTGAATGGAAAGGATTGGAGTGCAGTGGACTGGAGGGGAGTGGAATAAAATGGAGTATAGTGCAGTGGAATGGAGTGGACTGGAGTGGAGATGAGTGGAGTGGACTGGAATGGAATGGAGTGGAGTGGAATGGTGTGGAGTGGGGTGGAAAGGAATGGAACAGAATGGAATGGAGAGGAATGGAGTGGCATGTAGTGGAGTGGAGTGAAGTGGAAAGGAATGGCATGGAATGGAGTAGAGTGGAATGGAGGGGTATGGAATGGAACGGAATGGAATTGAGTGGAATGGAGTGGAATGGAGTGGAGTGGAGAGGAATGGAATGGAGTGGAAAGGTCTGAAAGGAGTGGAATGGAGTGGAGTGGAATGCAATGGAGTAGATTGGAATGAAGTGGAAAGGAATAGAATGGAGAGAAGTAGAGTAGAATGGAGTGGATTGGAATGGAGGGGAGCAGAGTGGAGTTAACAGCGGTGGATTGGAATACAGTGGATGGGGTAGAGTGGAAGGGAGTGGAATTATATGGAATGGAATGGATTGGAGTGGAGTGGAAGGGAGTGGAGTGGAGTTGAAAGTAGAGGAATCGAAAGAAGTGGAAAGGAGTGGAGTAGAGTGGATTAGAGTGGATTGGAATGGAATGGAGTGGAGTGGAATGGTGTGGAAACGAATGGAAGGGAGGGGAGTGGAATGGAACGAAATGGAATGGAATGTAGTGGAATGGAGAGGAGTGGAGTGGACTGGAGTGGAATGTAATCGAATGGAGTGTACTGGAGTGGAATGTATTTGAGAGGCGGGTAATGGAGAGGAATTGAGTGGAGTGGAGTGGAGTGAAATACATCGGAATGGCACGGAATTGAATGGAATGGAGGGGAGTGGAATGCAGTGGAGTGGAGTCGATTGGAGTGGTGAGGAATAGAACGGAGTGGCATGGAATGGAGCACAGTGGAATGCAATGGAGTGGAGTGGATTGGAAAGGGGTGGAGTGGAGTGACGATGGGTGAAGTGGAATGTAATGGAGTGGAGTGCAGAGGAGTCTCATGGAATGGAATGGAATGGAACGCAATGGAAGCTGAGATTGTACCACTGCGCTCCAGGATGGGTGACACAGTGTGATACTCTCAAAAGAAAGGAATGGAATGGAATGCAGTGGAATGGAATGGAATGCAATGGGGTGCATTGGAGTGGAGTGGAGTGAAGTGAAGTGGATTGGAGTGGAATGGAGAGGAATGGAACGGAATGGAATGGAATGAAGTAGACTGGAGTGGGGTGGAGTTGAGTGCAATGGAATGGAGCGAAATGGAATCAGATGCAGAGAAATGGAGTAGAGAGGAGTGCAGTAGAGTGGAAAGGAGTGCAATGGAGTGGAATGGAATCGGAAGTAACGGAAAGTAGTGGAGTGGATGGAACGGAAAGGAAAGGAGTGGAGCGGAGTGGAATGGAACGGAGCGGGAGGTGGGTTGGGGCCACTGCACTCCAGGCTGGCTGGCTGACTGAGGTATTCTCGCAATAAAGGAATGGAATGGAATGCCGTAGAATGGAATGGAACGGAGTGGAGTGGAGTGGAATGGAGTGAGTTGGAGCAGAGTGGAATGAAGAATGCAATGGGATGGAAGGGAATTGAATGAAATGCAGTGGAGTGCAGTGGAGTGCATTGCAGTGGAATGGAGCAGAATGGAATGGAAAGGAGTGGAATGGACAGGAGTGGAGTGCACTGGAGAGGAGAGGATAGGAATGCAGTGGAATGGAATTGGATGTAATGGAACGTAGAGGAGTGGAGTGGAATGGAGTGGGCCAGAGTGGAATGGAATGGAATGCAATGGAAAAGAATGGAGTGGAATAGAATGGAATGGAATGGAATGGAATGGAGTGGGATGACTTGTAGTGGGGTGGAGTGAAATGGAGTATAATGGAATGGAGTGGAGTGGAGTGGAATGTGATAGAATGGAGAGGAGGGGAATGGAGCAGAATGGAATGGAGTGCAGCGGAATGGAGTGGAGTGGAATGGAATCAAATGGAGTGGAATGGAACAGAGTGGAATGGAATGGAGTGCAATAGACTAGAATTGAGTGTAGTGTAGTGGAATTTAGTGGAATGGACTGGAATGGAGTGGAATGGAATGGAATTGAGGGGAATGGAATGGAATGGAAAGGAATGGAAAGCAATGGAAAGGAATAGAATTGAATGCAACGGAATTAAAAGAATGCAATGGAATGCAATGGAATAGAATGCAATGGAATGTATAGTTGACATGTAATATGAGCTGAGATTGTGACACTGCACTCCAGCCAGGGTGACATGGTGATATCCTGTCGTAAGAAGTGAATGGAATGCAATGGAGTGAAATGGAATGGAATGAAATGGAATGGAGCGGAGTGGAAGGGAATGGAGTGGAATGAAATAGAATGCAGTGGACTGTAATGGCATGGAGTGGAAAGAAGTAGAGTGGAATGGAGTGGAATGGAATGGACTGGCATAGAATGGAGTGGAATTGAATGCAATGGAGTGGATTGGAAAGGAATGCAAAGGAGTAGAGTGGAGTAGAGTGGTGTGGAGTGGAGTGGAATGGAGCTGAATGTACTTCAATGGAGTACAATGGAATGGAACGGAGTGGAATGGAATGGAATGATATGAGGTGGATTGGAGTGGAATGTAGTGGAGTGGAATGGAATGGAATAGAATGGAATGGAGTAGAGTGTAATGGAATGCAGTGGCGATAAGTGGAGTGGAATGGAATGCATTGGAGTAGAGTGGAGTGGAATGGAATGGAATGGAGTGGAGTGGAGGGGAGTGGAGTGGAATGGAATTGAGTGAAGTGGAGTGCAGTTGAATGGAATATCATGGTGTGGAGTGGAGTGGAAGTGAATGGAGTGAATAGGAGTGGAATGGAGTGGAAGGTAACGGAGTGGAATGGAGTCGAATGGAGTGGAATGGAGTAGAGTGGATTAGAGTGGAATGGTGTCGAACGGACTGGAATGGAATGGAATGGAGTGGAATGGAATTGAATCAAATGGGATGGAGTGGAGTGGAATGGAGTGGAGTGGAGTGGAGTGGAATGAAATGAAATGGAAGGGAGTGGAGAGAAACGCAGTTGATTGGAGTGGAGTGGAGTGGAAAGGAATGGAAAGGATTGGGATGGAGACGTATGGATTGGAGTGGAATGGAGTGGAATGGAATGAAGTGGAAAGGAGTGGAACGGAGTGAAATTGAATTTAGTGGACTGGAGTGGAATGGAGTTAAATGGAATGGAATGGAATGGAGTGGAATGGAATGGAATGGAGTGGAGTGGAATGGAATAGAATGGCATGGAATGGAATAGAATGGGATGGAGTGGAGTGGAGAGGAGTGGAATGGATTGGAGTGAAGTGGAGTGGAATGGAATTGAGTGGAGCGGAGAGGAAAGGAATGGAATGGAGTGGAGTGGAATGGCATGGAATGGAGTGGAATGGAATGGATAGTAGTGGAGTGGAGTGGAGTGGATTGGAGTGTAGTGGAAGGGAATGGAGTGCAGTGTAATGGACTGGAATGGAGCAGAACAGAATGGAGTGGACTGGACTGGAGTGGAATGGAATGGGAAGGCATGGAATGGGAGCTGAGATTTTACCAATGTGCTCTAGGCAGGGTGACTGGGTGTCATACTCTCAAAAGAAAGGAATGGAATGGAACGCAGTGGAATGGAATGGAACAGAGTGGACATTAGTGGAGTGGAATGTGGAGGAATGGAATGAAATGGAACGTAATGGCATGAAATGGAGTGGTGTGGGGTGGAATGGATTATAGTGGAATGGGGTGGAAAGGAATGGGATGGACTGGAATGAAGTGGAGTGCAGTGGAGTGGAACGGAGTTGAATGGCATAGAATTGAGTGGACAGTAGTGGAATGTTTTGGAATGCAATGGAATCCATTGTAATAGAATGGAATACAACGGAAAGTTGACATGGAGTGTGAGCTGAGATTGTGCCACTGCACTCCAGACTGGGTGACACCTTATATCCTGTGGATAGAAAGGAATGGAATGCAATAGAGTGAAATGGAATGGAGTGGAATGGAATTGAATGGAATGGAGTGGAGTGGATTGGAGTCGAATGGAGACGAATGGAATGGGACGGAGTGGAATGGAACGGAGTGGAGTGGAGTATCGTCTAGTGAAATAGAATGGAATGCACTGGGTTGGAATGGAATGCAATGGACTGCTGAAAGGAAATGTGAGCTGTTATTGTTCCACTGCACTCCAGCCTTTGTGACGGAATGAAATCCTGTGGAAAAAAAGGAATGGAATGGAATGGAATGGAATGGAATGGAATGGATTGGAGTGGAGTGGAGTGGTGTGGAGAAGAGTGTAGTGGAGTGGAGTGGAGTGAAATGGAGTGGAGTGTCGTGGAGGAGAGTGGAATGGAGTGGAATGGAATGGAGAGGAAAGGAACGGAGTGGAGTGGAATGGAACGGAGTGGAGTGGAATGGAATCCAATGGAATGAAATGGAATTGAATCCAATGCAATGAAGAAATATGTGCAGTGATTTGGCCACTGCGCTGGAGCCTGTGTGAGAGAGGGAGATCCTGTCGATAAAACAGTGTGGAATGGAAGGGATTGGAATGGAATGGAATGGAACGTATTGGAGTGGAGTGGAGTGGAATTGAGTGGAGTGGAGTGCACTGGAATGGAATGGAATGCAATGGAATGTGATGGAATGATGAAATGATATGTGAGCTGAGATTGTGCCACTGCACTCCACGCTGGGTGACAGAGTGAGATACTCTTGAAAGAAAGAAATGGAATGGAAAGAATTTTTAACTGGGTGGATTCGAGTGGACTGAAGTAGAGTGCAGTGGAATAGAGAGGAATGGAATGGAATGGAATCGGATGTAAAGGAATGGAATGATGTGGAGTGGAGTGGTGAGGAGTGTAGTGCTGTGGAATGGAGCAGAAAGTAACGGGATGGTGTGGAGTGGAGTGCAGTGCAGTGGAGTGGAGAGGAGTGCAATGGCGTGGAATGGAATCGGATGTAAAGGAACGTACTGGAGTGGAGCGGAGTGGAAAGGAGTGGAATGGAATGGAATTGAATGTAATGGAAAGCAAAGGAATGGAATGGGATGCAATGGAATTTAATGCAATAGAATGCAGTTCAATAGAGAGTTGACATGTAATGTGAGCTGAGATTGTGCCTAAGCTCTCCAGGCTGTTTGACACAGTGATATCGTGTTGAAAGAATGGAATGGAATGCAGTGGTGTGAAATGGAATGGAATGTAGTGGACAGGAGTAGAATGGAGTGGAGTGAAGAGGAACAGAGTGGAATGGAATGGGATGCAGTGGAATGGAATGCAGTGGAGTGGAGTGAAATAGAAAGAAATGGAATGGGATGGAATGGAATGCAATGGAATGGAGAAGAGAAATGTGAGCTGAGATTGTGTGACTACACTCCAGCCTTAGTGACCGAGAGAGATTCTGTGGAAGGAAAGAACAGATTTCAAAGGAGTGGAATGGAAGGGAATGTAGTACAGTGGAGTAGAGTGGAATGGAGTGAAACAGAATAGAATGGAGTGGAAGGCAATGGAATGGAATGGAATGGAGTGGAGTGGAATAGAGAGGAGTGCACTGCAATGGAGTGGAGTGGAGTGGAAGGGAGTGGAATGCAATGGAATGTAGTGGAGTGCAGTGGAGTGGAATGGAATGGAGTGGACAGGAGTGGAAGGAGTAGAGTGGACTGGAATGGAATAGAATGGAACAGAATGCAGTGGAGTGGAGGGGAGTGGAGGTGAGTGGAGTGGCATGGAGTGGAATGGAATGGAATGGAGTGAAATGGAATCCAATGGATTGGAATGGAGTGGAGTGGAGTGGAGTGGAATGGAGAGGAGTCGAATGGAATGGAAGGGAATGCAACGGAACGCAGTGGTGTGGATTGGAATGCAGTGAAATGGAGTACTATGGAATCTAAAGGAGTGGAGTGGAGTCTAGTGGAGTGGAATGGAATGGAACAAAATGGAATGGAATGGCACGGAATGGAGTGGAGTAGAGTGGAGTGGGAAGGAAGGGAGATGAGTGGAATGGAGAGGAATGGAATGCAGTGGAGTGGATTGGATTGGAATGAACTGGAATGGAGAGGAATGGAATGAAGTGGAACGGAATGGACTGCAATGGAATTGAATGGAGTGAAGTGGAAAGTAGTGGAGTGGAGTGGAATGGAGTGGAAATGAATGGAATGGAGTGGAATGGAAGGGAATGGAGACAAGTGGATAGGAATTGACTGAAGCAGATTGGAGTGGAGTGGAGTGGAGTGGCATGGAATGGAATGAAGTGGATGGGAATGCAATGGAGTGGAATGAAACGGAATAAAATGGAATGGAGTGGAATGGAGAGGAATGGAGTGGAAGTGGAGTGGAATGGAGGGGAGTAAGAGGAAGAGAATGGAATGGAATCGAAAGGAGGGAAGTGCAATTGTGTGGAGTGGAGTGGAGATGAAAGGAGTGGAGTGATGTGGAGTCGAGAGGAAAGGAATGGAATGGAATGGAATGGAGTTAAGTGGAGTGGAATGGAGTGGAAGGTAAAGGAGTGGAATGAAAAGGAGTGGATTGGAATGGAGTGGAATGGAATGGAGTGGAACGGAGTGGAGTAGAATGGAGTGGGTTGCAGAGGAGTGGAATGGAGTGGAATGGAAGGGAACGGAAAGGAATGTAGTGGAAAGGAATGGAATGGAGTGGATTGAAATTGAATGGAAAGGATTGGAGTGCAGTGGACTGGAGGGGAGTGGAATAAAATGGAGTATAGTGCAGTGGAATGGAGTGGACTGGAGTGGAGATGAGTGGAGTGGACTGGAATGGAATGGAGTGGAGTGGAATGGTGTGGAGTGGGGTGGAAAGGAATGGAACAGAATGGAATGGAGAGGAATGGAGTGGCATGTAGTGGAGTGGAGTGAAGTGGAAAGGAATGGCATGGAATGGAGTAGAGTGGAATGGAGGGGTATGGAATGGAACGGAATGGAATTGAGTGGAATGGAGTGGAATGGAGTGGAGTGGAGAGGAATGGAATGGAGTGGAAAGGTCTGAAAGGAGTGGAATGGAGTGGAGTGGAATGCAATGGAGTAGATTGGAATGAAGTGGAAAGGAATAGAATGGAGAGAAGTAGAGTAGAATGGAGTGGATTGGAATGGAGGGGAGCAGAGTGGAGTTAACAGCGGTGGATTGGAATACAGTGGATGGGGTAGAGTGGAAGGGAGTGGAATTATATGGAATGGAATGGATTGGAGTGGAGTGGAAGGGAGTGGAGTGGAGTTGAAAGTAGAGGAATCGAAAGAAGTGGAAAGGAGTGGAGTAGAGTGGATTAGAGTGGATTGGAATGGAATGGAGTGGAGTGGAATGGTGTGGAAACGAATGGAAGGGAGGGGAGTGGAATGGAACGAAATGGAATGGAATGTAGTGGAATGGAGAGGAGTGGAGTGGACTGGAGTGGAATGTAATCGAATGGAGTGTACTGGAGTGGAATGTATTTGAGAGGCGGGTAATGGAGAGGAATTGAGTGGAGTGGAGTGGAGTGAAATACATCGGAATGGCACGGAATTGAATGGAATGGAGGGGAGTGGAATGCAGTGGAGTGGAGTCGATTGGAGTGGTGAGGAATAGAACGGAGTGGCATGGAATGGAGCACAGTGGAATGCAATGGAGTGGAGTGGATTGGAAAGGGGTGGAGTGGAGTGACGATGGGTGAAGTGGAATGTAATGGAGTGGAGTGCAGAGGAGTCTCATGGAATGGAATTGAATGGAACGCAATGGAAGCTGAGATTGTACCACTGCGCTCCAGGATGGGTGACACAGTGTGATACTCTCAAAAGAAAGGAATGGAATGGAATGCAGTGGAATGGAATGGAATGCAATGGGGTGCATTGGAGTGGAGTGGAGTGAAGTGAAGTGGATTGGAGTGGAATGGAGAGGACTGGAACGGAATGGAATGGAATGAAGTAGACTGGAGTGGGGTGGAGTTGAGTGCAATGGAATGGAACGAAATGGAATCAGATGCAGAGAAATGGAGTAGAGAGGAGTGCAGTAGAGTGGAAAGGAGTGGAATGGAATCGGAAGTAACGGAAAGTAGTGGAGTGGATGGAACGGAAAGGAAAGGAATGGAGCGGAGTGGAATGGAACGGAGCGGGAGGTGGGTTGGGGCCACTGCACTGCAGGCTGGCTGGCTGACTGAGGTATTCTCGCAATAAAGGAATGGAATGGAATGCCGTTGAATGGAATGGAACGGAGTGGAGTGGAGTGGAATGGAGTGAGTTGGAGCAGAGTGGAATGAAGAATGCAATGGGATGGAAGGGAATTGAATGAAATGCTGTGGAGTGCAGTGGAGTGCATTGCAGTGGAATGGAGCAGAATGGAATGGAAAGGAGTGGAATGGACAGGAGTGGAGTGCACTGGAGAGGAGAGGATAGGAATGCAGTGGAATGGAATTGGATGTAATGGAACGTAGAGGAGTGGAGTGGAATGGAGTGGGCCAGAGTGGAATGGAATGGAATGCAATGGAAAGGAATGGAGTGGAATAGAATGGAATGGAATGGAATGGAATGGAGTGGGATGACTTGTAGTGGGGTGGAGTGAAATGGAGTATAATGGAATGGAGTGGAGTGGAGTGGAATGTGATAGAATGGAGAGGAGGGGAATGGAGCAGAATGGTATGGAGTGCAGCGGAATGGAGTGGAGTGGAATGGAATCAAATGGAGTGGAATGGAACAGAGTGGAATGGAATGGAGTGCAATAGACTAGAATTGAGTGTAGTGTAGTGGAATTTAGTGGAATGGACTGGAATGGAGTGGAATGGAATGGAATTGAGGGGAATGGAATGGAATGGAAAGGAATGGAAAGCAATGGAAAGGAATAGAATTGAATGCAACGGAATTAAAAGAATGCAATGGAATGCAATGGAATAGAATGCAATGGAATGTATAGTTGACATGTAATATGAGCTGAGATTGTGACACTGCACTCCAGCCAGGGTGACATGGTGATATCCTGTCGTAAGAAGTGAATGGAATGCAATGGAGTGAAATGGAATGGAATGAAATGGAATGGAGCGGAGTGGAAGGGAATGGAGTGGAATGAAATAGAATGCAGTGGACTGTAATGGCATGGAGTGGAAAGAAGTAGAGTGGAATGGAGTGGAATGGAATGGACTGGCATAGAATGGAGTGGAATTGAATGCAATGGAGTGGATTGGAAAGGAATGCAAAGGAGTAGAGTGGAGTAGAGTGGTGTGGAGTGGAGTGGAATGGAGCTGAATGTACTTCAATGGAGTACAATGGAATGGAACGGAGTGGAATGGAATGGAATGATATGAGGTGGATTGGAGTGGAATGTAGTGGAGTGGAATGGAATGGAATAGAATGGAATGGAGTAGAGTGTAATGGAATGCAGTGGCGATAAGTGGAGTGGAATGGAATGCATTGGAGTAGCGTGGAGTGGAATGGAATGGAATGGAGTGGAGTGGAGGGGAGTGGAGTGGAATGGAATTGAGTGAAGTGGAGTGCAGTTGAATGGAATATCGTGGTGTGGAGTGGAGTGGAAGTGAATGGAGTGAATAGGAGTGGAATGGAGTGGAAGGTAACGGAGTGGAATGGAGTCGAATGGAGTGGAATGGAGTAGAGTGGATTAGAGTGGAATGGTGTCGAACGGACTGGAATGGAATGGAATGGAGTGGAATGGAATTGAATCAAATGGAATGGAGTGGAGTGGAGTGGAGTGGAATGAAATGAAATGGAAGGGAGTGGAGAGAAACGCAGTTGATTGGAGTGGAGTGGAGTGGAAAGGAATGGAAAGGAGTGGGATGGAGACGTATGGATTGGAGTGGAATGGAGTGGAATGGAATGAAGTGGAAAGGAGTGGAACGGAGTGAAATTGAATTTAGTGGACTGGAGTGGAATGGAGTTAAATGGAATGGAATGGAATGGAGTGGAATGGAATGGAATGGAGTGGAGTGGAATGGAATAGAATGGCATGGAATGGAATAGAATGGGATGGAGTGGAGTGGAGAGGAGTGGAATGGATTGGAGTGAAGTGGAGTGGAATGGAATTGAGTGGAGCGGAGAGGAAAGGAATGGAATGGAGTGGAGTGGAATGGCATGGAGTGGAGTGGAATGGCATGGAATGGAGTGGAATGGAATGCATAGTAGTGGAGTGGAGTGGAGTGGATTGGAGTGTAGTGGAAGGGAATGGAGTGCAGTGTAATGGACTGGAATGGAGCAGAGCAGAATGGAGTGGACTGGACTGGAGTGGAATGGAATGGGATGGAATGGAATGGGAGCTGAGATTTTACCAATGTGCTCTAGGCAGGGTGACTGGGTGTCATACTCTCAAAAGAAAGGAATGGAATGGAACGCAGTGGAATGGAATGGAACAGAGTGGACATTAGTGGAGTGGAATGTGGAGGAATGGAATGAAATGGAACGTAATGGCATGAAATGGAGTGGTGTGGGGTGGAATGGATTATAGTGGAATGGGGTGGAAAGGAATGGGATGGAGTGGAATGAAGTGGAGTGCAGTGGAGTGGAACGGAGTTGAATGGCATACAATTGAGTGGACAGTAGTGGAATGTTTTGGAATGCAATGGAATCCATTGTAATAGAATGGAATACAACGGAAAGTTGACATGGAGTGTGAGCTGAGATTGTGCCACTGCACTCCAGACTGGGTGACACGTTATATCCTGTGGATAGAAAGGAATGGAATGCAATAGAGTGAAATGGAATGGAGTGGAATGGAATTGAATGGAATGGAGTGGAGTCGAGTGGAGTCGAATGGAGACGAATGGAATGGGACGGAGTGGAATGGAACGGAGTGGAGTGGAGTATCGTGAAGTGAAATAGAATGGAATGCACTGGGTTGGAATGGAATGCAATGGACTGCTGAAAGGAAATGTGAGCTGTTATTGTTCCACTGCACTCCAGCCTTTGTGACGGAATGAAATCCTGTGGAAAAAAAGGAATGGAATGGAATGGAATGGAATGGAATGGAATGGAGTGGAGTGGAGTGGAGTGGTGTGCAGAGGAGTGTAGTGGAGTGGAGTGAAATGGAGTGGAGTGTCGTGGAGGAGAGTGGAATGGAGTGGAATGGAATGGAGAGGAAAGGAACGGAGTGGAGTGGAATGGAACGGAGTGGAGTGGAATGGAATCCAATGGAATGAAATGGAATTGAATCGAATGGAATGAGGAAATATGTGCAGTGATTTGGCCACTGCGCTGGAGCCTGTGTGAGAGAGGGAGATCCTGTCGATAAAACAGTGTGGAATGGAAGGGATTGGAATGGAATGGAATGGAACGTACTGGAGTAGAGTGGAGTGGAATTGAGTGGAGTGGAGTGCACTGGAATGGAATGGAATGCAATGGAATGTAATGGAATGATGAAATGATATGTGAGCTGAGATTGTGCCACTGCACTCCACGCTGGGTGACAGAGTGAGATACTCTTGAAAGAAAGAAATGGAATGGAAAGAATTTTTAATTGGGTGGATTCGAGTGGACTGAAGTAGAGTGCAGTGGAATAGAGAGGAATGGAATGGAATGGAATCGGATGTAAAGGAATGGAATGATGTGGAGTGGAGTGGTGAGGAGTGTAGTGCTGTGGAATGGAGCAGAAAGTAACGGGATGGTGTGGAGTGGAGTGCAGTGCAGTGGAGTGGAGAGGAGTGCAATGGCGTGGAATGGAATCGGATGTAAAGGAACGTACTGGAGTGGAGCGGAGTGGAAAGGAGTGGAATGGAATGGAATTGAATGTAATGGAAAGCAAAGGAATGGAATGGGATGCAATGGAATTTAATGCAATAGAATGCAGTTCAATAGAGAGTTGACATGTAATGTGAGCTGAGATTGTGCCTAAGCTCTCCAGGCTGTTTGACACAGTGATATCGTGTGGAAAGAATGGAATGGAATGCAGTGGTGTGAAATGGAATGGAATGTAGTGGACAGGAGTAGAATGGAGTGGAGTGAAGAGGAACAGAGTGGAATGGAATGGGATGCAGTGGAATGGAATGCAGTGGAGTGGAGTGAAATAGAAAGAAATGGAATGGGATGGAATGGAATGCAATGGAATGGAGAAGAGAAATGTGAGCTGAGATTGTGTGACTACACTCCAGCCTTAGTGACCGAGAGAGATTCTGTGGAAGGAAAGAACTGATTTCAAAGGAGTGGAATGGAAGGGAATGTAGTACAGTGGAGTAGAGTGGAATGGAGTGAAACAGAATAGAATGGAGTGGAAGGCAATGGAATGGAGTGGAGTGGAATAGAGAGGAGTGCACTGCAATGGAGTGGAGTGGAGTGGAAGGGAGTGGAATGCAATGGAATGTAGTGGAGTGCAGTGGAGTGGAATGGAATGGAGTGGACAGGAGTGGAAGGAGTAGAGTGGACTGGAATGGAATAGAATGGAACAGAATGCAGTGGAGTGGAGGGGAGTGGAGGTGAGTGGAGTGGCATGGAGTGGAATGGAATGGAATGGAGTGAAATGGAATCCAATGGATTGGAATGGAGTGGAGTGGAGTGGAGTGGAATGGAGAGGAGTCGAATGGAATGGAAGGGAATGCAACGGAACGCAGTGGTGTGGATTGGAATGCACTGAAATGGAGTACTATGGAATCTAAAGGAGTGGAGTGGAGTCTAGTGGAGTGGAATGGAATGGAACAAAATGGAATGGAATGGCACGGAATGGAGTGGAGTAGAGTGGAGTGGGAAGGAAGGGAGATGAGTGGAATGGAGAGGAATGGAATGCAGTGGAGTGGATTGGATTGGAATGAACTGGAATGGAGAGGAATGGAATGAAGTGGAACGGAATGGACTGCAATGGAATTGAATGGAGTGAAGTGGAAAGTAGTGGAGTGGAGTGGAATGGAGTGGAAATGAATGGAATGGAGTGGAATGGAAGGGAATGGAGACAAGTGGATAGGAATTGACTGAAGCAGATTGGAGTGGAGTGGAGTGGAGTGGCATGGAATGGAATGAAGTGGATGGGAATGCAATGGAGTGGAATGAAATCGAATAAAATGGAATGGAGTGGAATGGAGAGGAATGGAGTGGAGTGGAGTGGAATGGAGGGGAGTAAGAGGAAGAGAATGGAATGGAATTGAAAGGAGGGAAGTGCAATTGTGTGGAGTGGAGTGGAGATGAAAGGAGTGGAGTGATGTGGAGTCGAGAGGAAAGGAATGGAATGGAATGGAATGGAGTTAAGTGGAGTGGAATGGAGTGGAAGGTAATGGAGTGGAATGAAAAGGAGTGGATTGGAATGGAGTGGAATGGAATGGAGTGGAACGGAGTGGAGTAGAATGGAGTGGGTTGCAGAGGAGTGGAATGGAGTGGAATGGAAGGGAACGGAAAGGAATGTAGTGGAAAGGAATGGAATGGAGTGGATTGAAATTGAATGGAAAGGATTGGAGTGCAGTGGACTGGAGGGGAGTGGAATAAAATGGAGTATAGTGCAGTGGAATGGAGTGGACTGGAGTGGAGATGAGTGGAGTGGACTGGAATGGAATGGAGTGGAGTGGAATGGTGTGGAGTGGGGTGGAAAGGAATGGAACAGAATGGAATGGAGAGGAATGGAGTGGCATGTAGTGGAGTGGAGTGAAGTGGAAAGGAATGGCATGGAATGGAGTAGAGTGGAATGGAGGGGTATGGAATGGAATGGAATGGAATTGAGTGGAATGGAGTGGAATGGAGTGGAGTGGAGAGGAATGGAATGGAGTGGAAAGGTCTGAAAGGAGTGGAATGGAGTGGAGTGGAATGCAATGGAGTAGATTGGAATGAAGTGGAAAGGAATAGAATGGAGAGAAGTAGAGTAGAATGGAGTGGATTGGAATGGAGGGGAGCAGAGTGGAGTTAACAGCGGTGGATTGGAATACAGTGGATGGGGTAGAGTGGAAGGGAGTGGAATTATATGGAATGGAATGGATTGGAGTGGAGTGGAAGGGAGTGGAGTGGAGTTGAAAGTAGAGGAATCGAAAGAAGTGGAAAGGAGTGGAGTAGAGTGGATTAGAGTGGATTGGAATGGAATGGAGTGGAGTGGAATGGTGTGGAAACGAATGGAAGGGAGGGGAGTGGAATGGAACGAAATGGAATGGAATGTAGTGGAATGGAGAGGAGTGGAGTGGACTGGAGTGGAATGTAATCGAATGGAGTGTACTGGAGTGGAATGTATTTGAGAGGCGGGTAATGGAGAGGAATTGAGTGGAGTGGAGTGGAGTGAAATACATCGGAATGGCACGGAATTGAATGGAATGGAGGGGAGTGGAATGCAGTGGAGTGGAGTCGATTGGAGTGGTGAGGAATAGAACGGAGTGGCATGGAATGGAGCACAGTGGAATGCAATGGAGTGGAGTGGATTGGAAAGGGGTGGAGTGGAGTGACGATGGGTGAAGTCGAATGTAATGGAGTGGAGTGCAGAGGAGTCTCATGGAATGGAATGGAATGGAACGCAATGGAAGCTGAGATTGTACCACTGCGCTCCAGGATGGGTGACACAGTGTGATACTCTCAAAAGAAAGGAATGGAATGGAATGCAGTGGAAGGGAATGCAATGCAATGGGGTGCATTGGAGTGGAGGGGAGTGAAGTGAAGTGGATTGGAGTGGAATGGAGAGGACTGGAACGGAATGGAATGGAATGAAGTCGACTGGAGTGGGGTGGAGTTGAGTGCAATGGAATGGAGCGAAATGGAATCAGACGCAGAGAAATGGAGTAGAGAGGAGTGCAGTAGAGTGGAAAGGAGTGCAATGGAGTGGAATGGAATCGGAAGTAACGGAAAGTAGTGGAGTGGATGGAACGGAAAGGAAAGGAGTGGAGCGGAGTGGAATGGAACGGAGCGGGAGGTGGGTTGGGGCCACTGCACTCCAGGCTGGCTGGCTGACTGAGGTATTCTCGCAATAAACGAATGGAATGGAATGCCGTAGAATGGAATGGAACGGAGTGGAGTGGAGTGGAATGGAGTGAGTTGGAGCAGAGTGGAATGAAGAATGCAATGGGATGGAAGGGAATTGAATGAAATGCAGTGGAGTGCAGTGGAGTGCATTGCAGTGGAATGGAGCAGAATGGAATGGAAAGGAGTGGAATGGACAGGAGTGGAGTACACTGGAGAGGAGAGGATAGGAATGCAGTGGAATGGAATTGGATGTAATGGAACGTAGAGGAGTGGAGTGGAATGGAGTAGGACAGAGTGGAATGGAATGGAATGCAATGGAAAGGAATGGAGTGGAATAGAATGGAATGGAATGGAATGGAATGGAGTGGGATGACTTGTAGTGGGGTGGAGTGAAATGGAGTATAATGGAATGGAGTGGAGTGGAGTGGAATGTGATAGAATGGAGAGGAGGGGAATGGAGCAGAATGGAATGGAGTGCAGCGGAATGGAGTGGAGTGGAATGGAATCAAATGGAGTGGAATGGAACAGAGTGGAATGGAATGGAGTGCAATAGACTAGAATTGAGTGTAGTGTAGTGGAATTTAGTGGAATGGACTGGAATGGAGTGGAATGGAATGGAATTGAGGGGAATGGAATGGAATGGAAAGGAATGGAAAGCAATGGAAAGGAATAGAATTGAATGCAACGGAATTAAAAGAATGCAATGGAATGCAATGGAATAGAATGCAATGGAATGTATAGTTGACATGTAATATGAGCTGAGATTGTGACACTGCACTCCAGCCAGGGTGACATGGTGATATCCTGTCGTAAGAAGTGAATGGAATGCAATGGAGTGAAATGGAATGGAATGAAATGGAATGGAGCGGAGTGGAAGGGAATGGAGTGGAATGAAATAGAATGCAGTGGACTGTAATGGCATGGAGTGGAAAGAAGTAGAGTGGAATGGAGTGGAATGGAATGGACTGGCATAGAATGGAGTGGAATTGAATGCAATGGAGTGGATTGGAAAGGAATGCAAAGGAGTAGAGTGGAGTAGAGTGGTGTGGAGTGGAGTGGAATGGAGCTGAATGTACTTCAATGGAGTACAATGGAATGGAATGGAGTGGAATGGAATGGAATGATATGAGGTGGATTGGAGTGGAATGTAGTGGAGTGGAATGGAATGGAATAGAATGGAATGGAGTAGAGTGTAATGGAATGCAGTGGCGATAAGTGGAGTGGAATGGAATGCATTGGAGTAGAGTGGAGTGGAATGGAATGGAATGGAGTGGAGTGGAGGGGAGTGGAGTTGAATGGAATTGAGTGAAGTGGAGTGCAGTTGAATGGAATATCGTGGTGTGGAGTGGAGTGGAAGTGAATGGAGTGAATAGGAGTGGAATGGAGTGGAAGGTAACGGAGTGGAATGGAGTCGAATGGAGTGGAATGGAGTAGAGTGGATTAGAGTGGAATGGTGTCGAACGGACTGGAATGGAATGGAATGAAGTGGAATGGAATTGAATCAAATGGAATGGAGTGGAGTGGAATGGAGTGGAGTGGAGTGGAGTGGAATGAAATGAAATGGAAGGGAGTGGAGAGAAACGCAGTTGATTGGAGTGGAGTGGAGTGGAAAGGAATGGAAATGAGTGGGATGGAGACGTATGGATTGGAGTGGAATGGAGTGGAATGGAATGAAGTGGAAAGGAGTGGAACGGAGTGAAATTGAATTTAGTGGACTGGAGTGGAATGGAGTTAAATGGAATGGAATGGAATGGAGTGGAATGGAATGGAATGGAGTGGAGTGGAATGGAATAGAATGGCATGGAATGGAATAGAATGGGATGGAGTGGAGTGGAGAGGAGTGGAATGGATTGGAGTGAAGTGGAGTGGAATGGAATTGAGTGGAGCGGAGAGGAAAGGAATGGAATGGAGTGGAGTGGAATGGCATGGAATAGAGTGGAATGGAATGCATAGTAGTGGAGTGGAGTGGAGTGGATTGGAGTGTAGTGGAAGGGAATGGAGTGCAGTGTAATGGACTGGAATGGAGCAGAGCAGAATGGAGTGGACTGGACTGGAGTGGAATGGAATGGGATGGCATGGAATGGGAGCTGAGATTTTACCAATGTGCTCTAGGCAGGGTGACTGGGTGTCATCCTCTCAAAAGAAAGGAATGGAATGGAACGCAGTGGAATGGAATGGAACAGAGTGGACATTAGTGGAGTGGAATGTGGAGGAATGGAATGAAATGGAACGTAATGGTATGAAATGGAGTGGTGTGGGGTGGAATGGATTATAGTGGAATGGGGTGGAAAGGAATGGGATGGAGTGGAATGAAGTGGAGTGCAGTGGAGTGGAACGGAGTTGAATGGCATAGAATTGAGTGGACAGTAGTGGAATGTTTTGGAATGCAATGGAATCCATTGTAATAGAATGGAATACAAAGGAAAGTTGACATGGAGTGTGAGCTGAGATTGTGCCACTGCACTCCAGACTGGGTGACACGTTATATCCTGTGGATAGAAAGGAATGGAATGCAATAGAGTGAAATGGAATGGAGTGGAATGGAATTGAATGGAATGGAGTGGAGTGGAGTGGAGTCGAATGGAGACGAATGGAATGGGACGGAGTGGAATGGAACGGAGTGGAGTGGAGTATCGTGGAGTGAAATAGAATGGAATGCACTGGGTTGGAATGGAATGCAATGGACTGCTGAAAGGAAATGTGAGCTGTTATTGTTCCACTGCACTCCAGCCTTTGTGACGGAATGAAATCCTGTGGAAAAAAAGGAATGGAATGGAATGGAATGGAATGGAATGGAATGGAATGGAGTGGAGTGGAGTGTTGTGGAGAGGAGTGTAGTGGAGTGGAGTGAAATGGAGTGGAGTGTCGTGGAGGAGAGTGGAATGGAGTGGAATGGAATGGAGAGGAAAGGAACGGAGTGGAGTGGAATGGAACGGAGTGGAGTGGAATGGAATCCAATGGAATGAAATGGAATTGAATCGAATGGAATGAAGAAATATGTGCAGTGATTTGGCCACTGCGCTGGAGCCTGTGTGAGAGAGGGAGATCCTGTCGATAAAACAGTGTGGAATGGAAGGGATTGGAATGGAATGGAATGGAACGTATTGGAGTGGAGTGGAGTGGAATTGAGTGGAGTGGAGTGCACTGGAATGGAATGGAATGCAATGGAATGTAATGGAATGATGAAATGATATGTGAGCTGAGATTGTGCCACTGCACTCCACGCTGGGTGACAGAGTGAGATACTCTTGAAAGAAAGAAATGGAATGGAAAGAATTTTTAATTGGGTGGATTCGAGTGGACTGAAGTAGAGTGCAGTGGAATAGAGAGGAATGGAATGGAATCGGATGTAAAGGAATGGAATGATGTGGAGTGGAGTGGTGAGGAGTGTAGTGCTGTGGAATGGAGCAGAAAGTAACGGGATGGTGTGGAGTGGAGTGCAGTGCAGTGGAGTGGAGAGGAGTGCAATGGCGTGGAATGGAATCGGATGTAAAGGAACGTACTGGAGTGGAGCGGAGTGGAAAGGAGTGGAATGGAATGGAATTGAATGTAATGGAAAGCAAAGGAATGGAATGGGATGCAATGGAATTTAATGCAATAGAATGCAGTTCAATAGAGAGTTAACATGTAATGTGAGCTGAGATTGTGCCTAAGCTCTCCAGGCTGTTTGACACAGTGATATCGTGTCGAAAAATGGAATGGAATGCAGTGGTGTGAAATGGAATGGAATGTAGTGGACAGGAGTAGAATGGAGTGGAGTGAAGAGGAACAGAGTGGAATGGAATGGGATGCAGTGGAATGGAATGCAGTGGAGTGGAGTGAAATAGAAAGAAATGGAATGGGATGGAATGGAATGCAATGGAATGGAGAAGAGAAATGTGAGCTGAGATTGTGTGACTACACTCCAGCCTTAGTGACCGAGAGAGATTCTGTGGAAGGAAAGAACTGATTTCAAAGGAGTGGAATGGAAGGGAATGTAGTACCGTGGAGTAGAGTGGAATGGAGTGAAACAGAATAGAATGGAGTGGAAGGCAATGGAATGGAATGGAATGGAGTGGAGTGGAATAGAGAGGAGTGCACTGCAATGGAGTGGAGTGGAGTGGAAGGGAGTGGAATGCAATGGAATGTAGTGGAGTGCAGTGGAGTGGAATGGAATGGAGTGGACAGGAGTGGAAGGAGTAGAGTGGACTGGAATGGAATAGAATGGAACAGAATGCAGTGGAGTGGAGGGGAGTGGAGGTGAGTGGAGTGGCATGGAGTGGAATGGAATGGAATGGAGTGAAATGGAATCCAATGGATTGGAATGGAGTGGAGTGGAGTGGAGTGGAATGGAGAGGAGTCGAATGGAATGGAAGGGAATGCAACGGAACGCAGTGGTGTGGATTGGAATGCAGTGAAATGGAGTACTATGGAATCTAAAGGAGTGGAGTGGAGTCTAGAGGAGTGGAATGGAATGGAACAAAATGGAATGGAATGGCACGGAATGGAGTGGAGTAGAGTGGAGTGGGAAGGAAGGGAGATGAGTGGAATGGAGAGGAATGGAATGCAGTGGAGTGGATTGGATTGGAATGAACTGGAATGGAGAGGAATGGAATGAAGTGGAACGGAATGGACTGCAATGGAATTGAATGGAGTGAAGTGGAAAGTAGTGGAGTGGAGTGGAATGGAGTGGAAATGAATGGAATGGAGTGGAATGGAAGGGAATGGAGACAAGTGGATAGGAATTGACTGAAGCAGATTGGAGTGGAGTGGAGTGGAGTGGCATGGAATGGAATGAAGTGGATGGGAATGCAATGGAGTGGAATGAAATGGAATAAAATGGAATGGAGTGGAATGGAGAGGAATGGAGTGGAGTGGAGTGGAATGGAGGGGAGTAAGAGGAAGAGAATGGAATGGAATCGAAAGGAGGGAAGTGCAATTGTGTGGAGTGGAGTGGAGATGAAAGAAGTGGAGTGATGTGGAGTCGAGAGGAAATTAATGGAATGGAATGGAATGGAGTTAAGTGGAGTGGAATGGAGTGGAAGGTAATGGAGTGGAATGAAAAGGAGTGGATTGGAATGGAGTGGAATGGAATGGAGTGGAACGGAGTGGAGTAGAATGGAGTGGGTTGCAGAGGAGTGGAATGGAGTGGAATGGAAGGGAACGGAAAGGAATGTAGTGGAAAGGAATGGAATGGAGTGGATTGAAATTGAATGGAAAGGATTGGAGTGCAGTGGACTGGAGGGGAGTGGAATAAAATGGAGTATAGTGCAGTGGAATGGAGTGGACTGGAGTGGAGATGAGTGGAGTGGACTGGAATGGAATGGAGTGGAGTGGAATGGTGTGGAGTGGGGTGGAAAGGAATGGAACAGAATGGAATGGAGAGGAATGGAGTGGCATGTAGTGGAGTGGAGTGAAGTGGAAAGGAATGGCATGGAATGGAGTAGAGTGGAATGGAGGGGTATGGAATGGAATGGAATGGAATTGAGTGGAATGGAGTGGAGTGGAGAGGAATGGAATGGAGTGGAAAGGTCTGAAAGGAGTGCAATGGAGTGGAGTGGAATGCAATGGAGTAGATTGGAATGAAGTGGAAAGGAATAGAATGGAGAGAAGTAGAGTAGAATGGAGTGGATTGGAATGGAGGGGAGCAGAGTGGAGTTAACAGCGGTGGATTGGAATACAGTGGATGGGGTAGAGTGGAAGGGAGTGGAATTATATGGAATGGAATGGATTGGAGTGGAGTGGAAGGGAGTGGAGTGGATTTGAAAGTAGAGGAATCGAAAGAAGTGGAAAGGAGTGGAGTAGAGTGGATTAGAGTGGATTGGAATGGAATGGAGTGGAGTGGAATGGTGTGGAAACGAATGGAAGGGAGGGGAGTGGAATGGAATGAAATGGAATGGAATGTAGTGGAATGGAGAGGAGTGGAGTGGACTGGAGTGGAATGTAATCGAATGGAGTGTACTGGAGTGGAATGTATTTGAGAGGCGGGTAATGGAGAGGAATTGAGTGGAGTGGAGTGGAGTGAAATACATCGGAATGGCACGGAATTGAATGGAATGGAGGGGAGTGGAATGCAGTGGAGTGGAGTCGATTGGAGTGGTGAGGAATAGAACGGAGTGGCATGGAATGGAGCACAGTGGAATGCAATGGAGTGGAGTGGATTGGAAAGGGGTGGGGTGGAGTGACGATGGGTGAAGTGGAATGTAATGGAGTGGAGTGCAGAGGAGTCTCATGGAATGGAATGGAATGGAACGCAATGGAAGCTGAGATTGTACCACTGCGCTCCAGGATGGGTGACACAGTGTGATACTCTCAAAAGAAAGGAATGGAATGGAATGCAGTGGAATGGAATGGAATGCAATGGGGTGCATTGGAGTGGAGTGGAGTGAAGTGAAGTGGATTGGAGTGGAATGGAGAGGAATGGAACGGAATGGAATGGAATGAAGTAGACTGGAGTGGGGTGGAGTTGAGTGCAATGGAATGGAGCGAAATGGAATCAGATGCAGAGAAATGGAGTAGAGAGGAGTGCAGTAGAGTGGAAAGGAGTGCAATGGAGTGGAATGGAATCGGAAGTAACGGAAAGTAGTGGAGTGGATGGAACGGAAAGGAAAGGAGTGGAGCGGAGTGGAATGGAACGGAGCGGGAGGTGGGTTGGGGCCACTGCACTCCAGGCTGGCTGGCTGACTGAGGTATTCTCGCAAAAAAGGAATGGAATGGAATGCCGTAGAGTGGAATGGAACGGAGTGGAGTGGAGTGGAATGGAGTGAGTTGGAGCAGAGTGGAATGAAGAATGCAATGGGATGGAAGGGAATTGAATGAAATGCAGTGGAGTGCAGTGGAGTGCATTGCAGTGGAATGGAGCAGAATGGAATGGAAAGGAGTGGAATGGACAGGAGTGGAGTGCACTGGAGAGGAGAGGATAGGAATGCAGTGGAATGGAATTGGATGTAATGGAACGTAGAGGAGTGGAGTGGAATGGAGTGGGCCAGAGTGGAATGGAATGGAATGCAATGGAAAGGAATGGAGTGGAATAGAATGGAATGGAATGGAATGGAATGGAATGGAGTGGGATGACTTGTAGTGGGGTGGAGTGAAATGGAGTATAATGGAATGGAGTGGAGTGGAGTGGAATGTGATAGAATGGAGAGGAGGGGAATGGAGCAGAATGGAATGGAGTGCAGCGGAATGGAGTGGAGTGGAATGGAATCAAATGGAGTGGAATGGAACAGAGTGGAATGGAATGGAGTGCAATAGACTAGAATTGAGTGTAGTGTAGTGGAATTTAGTGGAATGGACTGGAATGGAGTGGAATGGAATGGAATTGAGGGGAATGGAATGGAATGGAAAGGAATGGAAAGCAATGGAAAGGAATAGAATTGAATGCAACGGAATTAAAAGAATGCAATGGAATGCAATGGAATAGAATGCAATGGAATGTATAGTTGACATGTAATATGAGCTGAGATTGTGACACTGCACTCCAGCCAGGGTGACATGGTGATATCCTGTCGTAAGAAGTGAATGGAATGCAATGGAGTGAAATGGAATGGAATGAAATGGAATGGAGCGGAGTGGAAGGGAATGGAGTGGAATGAAATAGAATGCAGTGGACTGTAATGGCATGGAGTGGAAAGAAGTAGAGTGGAATGGAGTGGAATGGAATGGACTGGCATAGAATGGAGTGGAATTGAATGCAATGGAGTGGATTGGAAAGGAATGCAAAGGAGTAGAGTGGAGTAGAGTGGTGTGGAGTGGAGTGGAATGGAGCTGAATGTACTTCAATGGAGTACAATGGAATGGAACGGAGTGGAATGGAATGGAATGATATGAGGTGGATTGGAGTGGAATGTAGTGGAGTGGAATGGAATGGAATAGAATGGAATGGAGTAGAGTGTAATGGAATGCAGTGGCGATAAGTGGAGTGGAATGGAATGCATTGGAGTAGAGTGGAGTGGAATGGAATGGAATGGAGTGGAGTGGAGGGGAGTGGAGTGGAATGGAATTGAGTGAAGTGGAGTGCAGTTGAATGGAATATCGTGGTGTGGAGTGGAGTGGAAGTGAATGGAGTGAATAGGAGTGGAATGGAGTGGAAGGTAACGGAGTGGAATGGAGTCGAATGGAGTGGAATGGAGTAGAGTGGATTAGAGTGGAATGGTGTCGAACGGACTGGAATGGAATGGAATGGAGTGGAATGGAATTGAATCAAATGGAATGGAGTGGAGTGGAGTGGAGTGGAATGAAATGAAATGGAAGGGAGTGGAGAGAAACGCAGTTGATTGGAGTGGAGTGGAGTGGAAAGGAATGGAAAGGAGTGGGATGGAGACGTATGGATTGGAGTGGAATGGAGTGGAATGGAATGAAGTGGAAAGGAGTGGAACGGAGTGAAATTGAATTTAGTGGACTGGAGTGGAATGGAGTTAAATGGAATGGAATGGAATGGAGTGGAATGGAATGGAATGGAGTGGAGTGGAATGGAATAGAATGGCATGGAATGGAATAGAATGGGATGGAGTGGAGTGGAGAGGAGTGGAATGGATTGGAGTGAAGTGGAGTGGAATGGAATTGAGTGGAGCGGAGAGGAAAGGAATGGAATGGAGTGGAGTGGAATGGCATGGAATGGAGTGGAATGGAATGGATAGTAGTGGAGTGGAGTGGAGTGGATTGGAGTGTAGTGGAAGGGAATGGAGTGCAGTGTAATGGACTGGAATGGAGCAGAGCAGAATGGAGTGGACGGGACTGGAGTGGAATGGAATGGGATGGCATGGAATGGGAGCTGAGATTTTACCAATGTGCTCTAGGCAGGGTGACTGGGTGTCATACTCTCAAAAGAAAGGAATGGAATGGAACGCAGTGGAATGGAATGGAACAGAGTGGACATTAGTGGAGTGGAATGTGGAGGAATGGAATGAAATGGAACGTAATGGCATGAAATGGAGTGGTGTGGGGTGGAATGGATTATAGTGGAATGGGGTGGAAAGGAATGGGATGGAGTGGAATGAAGTGGAGTGCAGTGGAGTGGAACGGAGTTGAATGGCATAGAATTGAGTGGACAGTAGTGGAATGTTTTGGAATGCAATGGAATCCATTGTAATAGAATGGAATACAACGGAAAGTTGACATGGAGTGTGAGCTGAGATTGTGCCACTGCACTCCAGACTGGGTGACACGTTATATCCTGTGGATAGAAAGGAATGGAATGCAATAGAGTGAAATGGAATGGAGTGGAATGGAATTGAATGGAATGGAGTGGAGTGGAGTGGAGTCGAATGGAGACGAATGGAATGGGACGGAGTGGAATGGAACGGAGTGGAGTGGAGTATCGTGGAGTGAAATAGAATGGAATGCACTGGGTTGGAATGGAATGCAATGGACTGCTGAAAGGAAATGTGAGCTGTTATTGTTCCACTGCACTCCAGCCTTTGTGACGGAATGAAATCCTGTGGAAAAAAAGGAATGGAATGGAATGGAATGGAATGGAATGGAATGGAATGGAATGGAATGGAGTGGAGTGGAGTGGTGTGGAGAGGAGTGTAGTGGAGTGGAGTGAAATGGAGTGGAGTGTCGTGGAGGAGAGTGGAATGGAGTGGAATGGAATGGAGAGGAAAGGAACGGAGTGGAGTGGAATGGAACGGAGTGGAGTGGAATGGAATCCAATGGAATGAAATGGAATTGAATCGAATGGAATGAAGAAATATGTGCAGTGATTTGGCCACTGCGCTGGAGCCTGTGTGAGAGAGGGAGATCCTGTCGATAAAACAGTGTGGAATGGAAGGGATTGGAATGGAATGGAATGGAACGTATTGGAGTGGAGTGGAGTGGAATTGAGTGGAGTGGAGTGCACTGGAATGGAATGGAATGCAATGGAATGTAATGGAATGATGAAATGATATGTGAGCTGAGATTGTGCCACTGCACTCCACGCTGGGTGACAGAGTGAGATACTCTTGAAAGAAAGAAATGGAATGGAAAGAATTTTTAATTGGGTGGATTCGAGTGGACTGAAGTAGAGTGCAGTGGAATAGAGAGGAATGGAATGGAATGGAATCGGATGTAAAGGAATGGAATGATGTGGAGTGGAGTGGTGAGGAGTGTAGTGCTGTGGAATGGAGCAGAAAGTAACGGGATGGTGTGGAGTGGAGTGCAGTGCAGTGGAGTGGAGAGGATTGCAATGGCGTGGAATGGAATCGGATGTAAAGGAACGTACTGGAGTGGAGCGGAGTGGAAAGGAGTGGAATGGAATGGAATTGAATGTAATGGAAAGCAAAGGAATGGAATGGGATGCAATGGAATTTAATGCAATAGAATGCAGTTCAATAGAGAGTTGACATGTAATGTGAGCTGAGATTGTGCCTAAGCTGTCCAGGCTGTTTGACACAGTGATATCGTGTGGAAAGAATGGAATGGAATGCAGTGGTGTGAAATGGAATGGAATGTAGTGGACAGGAGTAGAATGGAGTGGAGTGAAGAGGAACAGAGTGGAATGGAATGGGATGCAGTGGAATGGAATGCAGTGGAGTGGAGTGAAATAGAAAGAAATGGAATGGGATGGAATGGAATGCAATGGAATGGAGAAGAGAAATGTGAGCTGAGATTGTGTGACTACACTCCAGCCTTAGTGACCGAGAGAGATTCTGTGGAAGGAAAGAACTGATTTCAAAGGAGTGGAATGGAAGGGAATGTAGTACAGTGGAGTAGAGTGGAATGGAGTGAAACAGAATAGAATGGAGTGGAAGGCAATGGAATGGAATGGAATGGAGTGGAGTGGAATAGAGAGGAGTGCACTGCAATGGAGTGGAGTGGAGTGGAAGGGAGTGGAATGGAATGGAATGTAGTGGAGTGCAGTGGAGTGGAATGGAATGGAGTGGACAGGAGTGGAAGGAGTAGAGTGGACTGGAATGGAATAGAATGGAACAGAATGCAGTGGAGTGGAGGGGAGTGGAGGTGAGTGGAGTGGCATGGAGTGGAATGGAATGGAATGGAGTGAAATGGAATCCAATGGATTGGAATGGAGTGGAGTGGAGTGGAGTGGAATGGAGAGGAGTGGAATGGAATGGAAGGGAATGCAACGGAACGCAGTGGTGTGGATTGGAATGCAGTGAAATGGAGTACTATGGAATCTAAAGGAGTGGAGTGGAGTCTAGTGGAGTGGAATGGAATGGAACAAAATGGAATGGAATGGCACGGAATGGAGTGGAGTAGAGTGGAGTGGGAAGGAAGGGAGATGAGTGGAATGGAGAGGAATGGAATGCAGTGGAGTGGATTGGATTGGAATGAACTGGAATGGAGAGGAATGGAATGAAGTGGAACGGAATGGACTGCAATGGAATTGAATGGAGTGAAGTGGAAAGTAGTGGAGTGGAGTGGAATGGAGTGGAAATGAATGGAATGGAGTGGAATGGAAGGGAATGGAGACAAGTGGATAGGAATTGACTGAAGCAGATTGGAGTGGAGTGGAGTGGAGTGGCATGGAATGGAATGAAGTGGATGGGAATGCAATGGAGTGGAATGAAATGGAATAAAATGGAATGGAGTGGAATGGAGAGGAATGGAGTGGAGTGGAATGGAAGGGAGTAAGAGGAAGAGAATGGAATGGAATCGAAAGGAGGGAAGTGCAATTGTGTGGAGTGGAGTGGAGATGAAAGGAGTGGAGTGATGTGGAGTCGAGAGGAAAGGAATGGAATGGAATGGAATGGAGTTAAGTGGAGTGGAATGGAGTGGAAGGTAATGGAGTGGAATGAAAAGGAGTGGATTGGAATGGAGTGGAAAGGAATGGAGTGGAACGGAGTGGAGTAGAATGGAGTGGGTTGCAGAGGAGTGGAATGGAGTGGAATGGAAGGGAACGGAAAGGAATGTAGTGGAAAGGAATGGAATGGAGTGGATTGAAATTGAATGGAAAGGATTGGAGTGCAGTGGACTGGAGGGGAGTGGAATAAAATGGAGTATAGTGCAGTGGAATGGAGTGGACTGGAGTGGAGATGAGTGGACTGGAATGGAATGGAGTGGAGTGGAAAGGTGTGGAGTGGGGTGGAAAGGAATGGAACAGAATGGAATGGAGAGGAATGGAGTGGCATGTAGTGGAGTGGAGTGAAGTGGAAAGGAATGGCATGGAATGGAGTAGAGTGGAATGGAGGGGTATGGAATGGAATGGAATGGAATTGAGTGGAATGGAGTGGAATGGAGTGGAGTGGAGAGGAATGGAATGGAGTGGAAAGGTCTGAAAGGAGTGGAATGGAGTGGAGTGGAATGCAATGGAGTAGATTGGAATGAAGTGGAAAGGAATAGAATGGAGAGAAGTAGAGTAGAATGGAGTGGATTGGAATGGAGGGGAGCAGAGTGGAGTTAACAGCGGTGGATTGGAATACAGTGGATGGGGTAGAGTGGAAGGGAGTGGAATTATATGGAATGGAATGGATTGGAGTGGAGTGGAAGGGAGTGGAGTGGAGTTGAAAGTAGAGGAATCGAAAGAAGTGGAAAGGAGTGGAGTAGAGTGGATTAGAGTGGATTGGAATGGAATGGAGTGGAGTGGAATGGTGTGGAAACGAATGGAAGGGAGGGGAGTGGAATGGAACGAAATGGAATGGAATGTAGTGGAATGGAGAGGAGTGGAGTGGACTGGAGTGGAATGTAATCGAATGGAGTGTACTGGAGTGGAATGTATTTGAGAGGCGGGTAATGGAGAGGAATTGAGTGGAGTGGAGTGGAGTGAAATACATCGGAATGGCACGGAATTGAATGGAATGGAGGGGAGTGGAATGCAGTGGAGTGGAGTCGATTGGAGTGGTGAGGAGTAGAACGGAGTGGCATGGAATGGAGCACAGTGGAATGCAATGGAGTGGAGTGGATTGGAAAGGGGTGGAGTGGAGTGACGATGGGTGAAGTGGAATGTAATGGAGTGGAGTGCAGAGGAGTCTCATGGAATGGAATGGAATGGAACGCAATGGAAGCTGAGATTGTACCACTGCGCTCCAGGATGGGTGACACAGTGTGATACTCTCAAAAGAAAGGAATGGAATGGAATGCAGTGGAATGGAATGGAATGCAATGGGGTGCATCGGAGTGGAGTGGAGTGAAGTGAAGTGGATTGGAGTGGAATGGAGAGGACTGGAACGGAATGGAATGGAATGAAGTAGACTGGAGTGGGGTGGAGTTGAGTGCAATGGAATGGAACGAAATGGAATCAGATGCAGAGAAATGGAGTAGAGAGGAGTGCAGTAGAGTGGAAAGGAGTGGAATGGAATCGGAAGTAACGGAAAGTAGTGGAGTGGATGGAACGGAAAGGAAAGGAATGGAGCGGAGTGGAATGGAACGGAGCGGGAGGTGGGTTGGGGCCACTGCACTGCAGGCTGGCTGGCTGACTGAGGTATTCTCGCAATAAAGGAATGGAATGGAATGCCGTTGAATGGAATGGAACGGAGTGGAGTGGAGTGGAATGGAGTGAGTTGGAGCAGAGTGGAATGAAGAATGCAATGGGATGGAAGGGAATTGAATGAAATGCTGTGGAGTGCAGTGGAGTGCATTGCAGTGGAATGGAGCAGAATGGAATGGAAAGGAGTGGAATGGACAGGAGTGGAGTGCACTGGAGAGGAGAGGATAGGAATGCAGTGGAATGGAATTGGATGTAATGGAACGTAGAGGAGTGGAGTGGAATGGAGTGGGCCAGAGTGGAATGGAATGGAATGCAATGGAAAGGAATGGAGTGGAATAGAATGGAATGGAATGGAATGGAATGGAGTGGGATGACTTGTAGTGGGGTGGAGTGAAATGGAGTATAATGGAATGGAGTGGAGTGGAGTGGAATGTGATAGAATGGAGAGGAGGGGAATGGAGCGGAATGGTATGGAGTGCAGCGGAATGGAGTGGAGTGGAATGGAATCAAATGGAGTGGAATGGAACAGAGTGGAATGGAATGGAGTGCTATAGACTAGAATTGAGTGTAGTGTAGTGGAATTTAGTGGAATGGACTGGAATGGAGTGGAATGGAATGGAATTGAGGGGAATGGAATGGAATGGAAAGGAATGGAAAGCAATGGAAAGGAATAGAATTGAATGCAACGGAATTAAAAGAATGCAATGGAATGCAATGGAATAGAATGCAATGGAATGTATAGTTGACATGTAATATGAGCTGAGATTGTGACACTGCACTCCAGCCAGGGTGACATGGTGATATCCTGTCGTAAGAAGTGAATGGAATGCAATGGAGTGAAATGGAATGGAATGAAATGGAATGGAGCGGAGTGGAAGGGAATGGAGTGGAATGAAATAGAATGCAGTGGACTGTAATGGCATGGAGTGGAAAGAAGTAGAGTGGAATGGAGTGGAATGGAATGGACTGGCATAGAATGGAGTGGAATTGAATGCAATGGAGTGGATTGGAAAGGAATGCAAAGGAGTAGAGTGGAGTAGAGTGGTGTGGAGTGGAGTGGAATGGAGCTGAATGTACTTCAATGGAGTACAATGGAATGGAACGGAGTGGAATGGAATGGAATGATATGAGGTGGATTGGAGTGGAATGTAGTGGAGTGGAATGGAATGGAATAGAATGGAATGGAGTAGAGTGTAATGGAATGCAGTGGCGATAAGTGGAGTGGAATGGAATGCATTGGAGTAGAGTGGAGTGGAATGGAATGGAATGGAGTGGAGTGGAGGGGAGTGGAGTGGAATGGAATTGAGTGAAGTGGAGTGCAGTTGAATGGAATATCGTGGTGTGGAGTGGAGTGGAAGTGAATGGAGTGAATAGGAGTGGAATGGAGTGGAAGGTAACGGAGTGGAATGGAGTGGAATGGAGTAGAGTGGATTAGAGTGGAATGGTGTCGAACGGACTGGAATGGAATGGAATGGAGTGGAATGGAATTGAATCAAATGGAATGGAGTGGAGTGGAGTGGAGTGGAATGAAATGAAATGGAAGGGAGTGGAGAGAAACGCAGTTGATTGGAGTGGAGTGGAGTGGAAAGGAATGGAAAGGAGTGGGATGGAGACGTATGGATTGGAGTGGAATGGAGTGGAATGGAATGAAGTGGAAAGGAGTGGAACGGAGTGAAATTGAATTTAGTGGACTGGAGTGGAATGGAGTTAAATGGAATGGAATGGAATGGAGTGGAATGGAATGGAATGGAGTGGAGTGGAATGGAATAGAATGGCATGGAATGGAATAGAATGGGATGGAGTGGAGTGGAGAGGAGTGGAATGGATTGGAGTGAAGTGGAGTGGAATGGAATTGAGTGGAGCGGAGAGGAAAGGAATGGAATGGAGTGGAGTGGAATGGCATGGAGTGGAGTGGAATGGCATGGAATGGAGTGGAATGGAATGCATAGTAGTGGAGTGGAGTGGAGTGGATTGGAGTGTAGTGGAAGGGAATGGAGTGCAGTGTAATGGACTGGAATGGAGCAGAGCAGAATGGAGTGGACTGGACTGGAGTGGAATGGAATGGGATGGAATGGAATGGGAGCTGAGATTTTACCAATGTGCTCTAGGCAGGGTGACTGGGTGTCATACTCTCAAAAGAAAGGAATGGAATGGAACGCAGTGGAATGGAATGGAACAGAGTGGACATTAGTGGAGTGGAATGTGGAGGAATGGAATGAAATGGAACGTAATGGCATGAAATGGAGTGGTGTGGGGTGGAATGGATTATAGTGGAATGGGGTGGAAAGGAATGGGATGGAGTGGAATGAAGTGGAGTGCAGTGGAGTGGAACGGAGTTGAATGGCATACAATTGAGTGGACAGTAGTGGAATGTTTTGGAATGCAATGGAATCCATTGTAATAGAATGGAATACAACGGAAAGTTGACATGGAGTGTGAGCTGAGATTGTGCCACTGCACTCCAGACTGGGTGACAGGTTATATCCTGTGGATAGAAAGGAATGGAATGCAATAGAGTGAAATGGAATGGAGTGGAATGGAATTGAATGGAATGGAGTGGAGTCGAGTGGAGTCGAATGGAGACGAATGGAATGGGACGGAGTGGAATGGAACGGAGTGGAGTGGAGTATCGTGAAGTGAAATAGAATGGAATGCACTGGGTTGGAATGGAATGCAATGGACTGCTGAAAGGAAATGTGAGCTGTTATTGTTCCACTGCACTCCAGCCTTTGTGACGGAATGAAATCCTGTGGAAAAAAAGGAATGGAATGGAATGGAATGGAATGGAATGGAGTGGAGTGGAGTGGAGTGGTGTGCAGAGGAGTGTAGTGGAGTGGAGTGAAATGGAGTGGAGTGTCGTGGAGGAGAGTGGAATGGAGTGGAATGGAATGGAGAGGAAAGGAACGGAGTGGAGTGGAATGGAACGGAGTGGAGTGGAATGGAATCCAATGGAATGAAATGGAATTGAATCGAATGGAATGAGGAAATATGTGCAGTGATTTGGCCACTGCGCTGGAGCCTGTGTGAGAGAGGGAGATCCTGTCGATAAAACAGTGTGGAATGGAAGGGATTGGAATGGAATGGAATGGAACGTACTGGAGTAGAGTGGAGTGGAATTGAGTGGAGTGGAGTGCACTGGAATGGAATGGAATGCAATGGAATGTAATGGAATGATGAAATGATATGTGAGCTGAGATTGTGCCACTGCACTCCACGCTGGGTGACAGAGTGAGATACTCTTGAAAGAAAGAAATGGAATGGAAAGAATTTTTAATTGGGTGGATTCGAGTGGACTGAAGTAGAGTGCAGTGGAATAGAGAGGAATGGAATGGAATGGAATCGGATGTAAAGGAATGGAATGATGTGGAGTGGAGTGGTGAGGAGTGTAGTGCTGTGGAATGGAGCAGAAAGTAACGGGATGGTGTGGAGTGGAGTGCAGTGCAGTGGAGTGGAGAGGAGTGCAATGGCGTGGAATGGAATCGGATGTAAAGGAACGTACTGGAGTGGAGCGGAGTGGAAAGGAGTGGAATGGAATGGAATTGAATGTAATGGAAAGCAAAGGAATGGAATGGGATGCAATGGAATTTAATGCAATAGAATGCAGTTCAATAGAGAGTTGACATGTAATGTGAGCTGAGATTGTGCCTAAGCTCTCCAGGCTGTTTGACACAGTGATATCGTGTGGAAAGAATGGAATGGAATGCAGTGGTGTGAAATGGAATGGAATGTAGTGGACAGGAGTAGAATGGAGTGGAGTGAAGAGGAACAGAGTGGAATGGAATGGGATGCAGTGGAATGGAATGCAGTGGAGTGGAGTGAAATAGAAAGAAATGGAATGGGATGGAATGGAATGCAATGGAATGGAGAAGAGAAATGTGAGCTGAGATTGTGTGACTACACTCCAGCCTTAGTGACCGAGAGAGATTCTGTGGAAGGAAAGAACTGATTTCAAAGGAGTGGAATGGAAGGGAATGTAGTACAGTGGAGTAGAGTGGAATGGAGTGAAACAGAATAGAATGGAGTGGAAGGCAATGGAATGGAGTGGAGTGGAATAGAGAGGAGTGCACTGCAATGGAGTGGAGTGGAGTGGAAGGGAGTGGAATGCAATGGAATGTAGTGGAGTGCAGTGGAGTGGAATGGAATGGAGTGGACAGGAGTGGAAGGAGTAGAGTGGACTGGAATGGAATAGAATGGAACAGAATGCAGTGGAGTGGAGGGGAGTGGAGGTGAGTGGAGTGGCATGGAGTGGAATGGAATGGAATGGAGTGAAATGGAATCCAATGGATTGGAATGGAGTGGAGTGGAGTGGAGTGGAATGGAGAGGAGTGGAATGGAATGGAAGGGAATGCAACGGAACGCAGTGGTGTGGATTGGAATGCAGTGAAATGGAGTACTATGGAATCTAAAGGAGTGGAGTGGAGTCTAGTGGAGTGGAATGGAATGGAACAAAATGGAATGGAATGGCACGGAATGGAGTGGAGTAGAGTGGAGTGGGAAGGAAGGGAGATGAGTGGAATGGAGAGGAATGGAATGCAGTGGAGTGGATTGGATTGGAATGAACTGGAATGGAGAGGAATGGAATGAAGTGGAACGGAATGGACTGCAATGGAATTGAATGGAGTGAAGTGGAAAGTAGTGGAGTGGAGTGGAATGGAGTGGAAATGAATGGAATGGAGTGGAATGGAAGGGAATGGAGACAAGTGGATAGGAATTGACTGAAGCAGATTGGAGTGGAGTGGAGTGGAGTGGCATGGAATGGAATGAAGTGGATGGGAATGCAATGGAGTGGAATGAAATCGAATAAAATGGAATGGAGTGGAATGGAGAGGAATGGAGTGGAGTGGAGTGGAATGGAGGGGAGTAAGAGGAAGAGAATGGAATGGAATTGAAAGGAGGGAAGTGCAATTGTGTGGAGTGGAGTGGAGATGAAAGGAGTGGAGTGATGTGGAGTCGAGAGGAAAGGAATGGAATGGAATGGAATGGAGTTAAGTGGAGTGGAATGGAGTGGAAGGTAATGGAGTGGAATGAAAAGGAGTGGATTGGAATGGAGTGGAATGTAATGGAGTGGAACGGAGTGGAGTAGAATGGAGTGGGTTGCAGAGGAGTGGAATGGAGTGGAATGGAAGGGAACGGAAAGGAATGTAGTGGAAAGGAATGGAATGGAGTGGATTGAAATTGAATGGAAAGGATTGGAGTGCAGTGGACTGGAGGGGAGTGGAATAAAATGGAGTATAGTGCAGTGGAATGGAGTGGACTGGAGTGGAGATGAGTGGAGTGGACTGGAATGGAATGGAGTGGAGTGGAATGGTGTGGAGTGGGGTGGAAAGGAATGGAACAGAATGGAATGGAGAGGAATGGAGTGGCATGTAGTGGAGTGGAGTGAAGTGGAAAGGAATGGCATGGAATGGAGTAGAGTGGAATGGAGGGGTATGGAATGGAATGGAATGGAATTGAGTGGAATGGAGTGGAATGGAGTGGAGTGGAGAGGAATGGAATGGAGTGGAAAGGTCTGAAAGGAGTGGAATGGAGTGGAGTGGAATGCAATGGAGTAGATTGGAATGAAGTGGAAAGGAATAGAATGGAGAGAAGTAGAGTAGAATGGAGTGGATTGGAATGGAGGGGAGCAGAGTGGAGTTAACAGCGGTGGATTGGAATACAGTGGATGGGGTAGAGTGGAAGGGAGTGGAATTATATGGAATGGAATGGATTGGAGTGGAGTGGAAGGGAGTGGAGTGGAGTTGAAAGTAGAGGAATCGAAAGAAGTGGAAAGGAGTGGAGTAGAGTGGATTAGAGTGGATTGGAATGGAATGGAGTGGAGTGGAATGGTGTGGAAACGGATGGAAGGGAGGGGAGTGGAATGGAACGAAATGGAATGGAATGTAGTGGAATGGAGAGGAGTGGAGTGGACTGGAGTGGAATGTAATCGAATGGAGTGTACTGGAGTGGAATGTATTTGAGAGGCGGGTAATGGAGAGGAATTGAGTGGAGTGGAGTGGAGTGAAATACATCGGAATGGCACGGAATTGAATGGAATGGAGGGGAGTGGAATGCAGTGGAGTGGAGTCGATTGGAGTGGTGAGGAGTAGAACGGAGTGGCATGGAATGGAGCACAGTGGAATGCAATGGAGTGGAGTGGATTGGAAAGGGGTGGAGTGGAGTGACGATGGGTGAAGTGGAATGTAATGGAGTGGAGTGCAGAGGAGTCTCATGGAATGGAATGGAATGGAACGCAATGGAAGCTGAGATTGTACCACTGCGCTCCAGGATGGGTGACACAGTGTGATACTCTCAAAAGAAAGGAATGGAATGGAATGCAGTGGAATGGAATGGAATGCAATGGGGTGCATTGGAGTGGAGTGGAGTGAAGTGAAGTGGATTGGAGTGGAATGGAGAGGAATGGAACGGAATGGAATGGAATGAAGTAGACTGGAGTGGGGTGGAGTTGAGTGCAATGGAATGGAGCGAAATGGAATCAGATGCAGAGAAATGGAGTAGAGAGGAGTGCAGTAGAGTGGAAAGGAGTGCAATGGAGTGGAATGGAATCGGAAGTAACGGAAAGTAGTGGAGTGGATGGAACGGAAAGGAAAGGAGTGGAGCGGAGTGGAATGGAACGGAGCGGGAGGTGGGTTGGGGCCACTGCACTCCAGGCTGGCTGGCTGACTGAGGTATTCTCGCAAAAAAGGAATGGAATGGAATGCCGTAGAGTGGAATGGAACGGAGTGGAGTGGAGTGGAATGGAGTGAGTTGGAGCAGAGTGGAATGAAGAATGCAATGGGATGGAAGGGAATTGAATGAAATGCAGTGGAGTGCAGTGGAGTGCATTGCAGTGGAATGGAGCAGAATGGAATGGAAAGGAGTGGAATGGACAGGAGTGGAGTGCACTGGAGAGGAGAGGATAGGAATGCAGTGGAATGGAATTGGATGTAATGGAACGTAGAGGAGTGGAGTGGAATGGAGTGGGCCAGAGTGGAATGGAATGGAATGCAATGGAAAGGAATGGAGTGGAATAGAATGGAATGGAATGGAATGGAATGGAATGGAGTGGGATGACTTGTAGTGGGGTGGAGTGAAATGGAGTATAATGGAATGGAGTGGAGTGGAGTGGAATGTGATAGAATGGAGAGGAGGGGAATGGAGCAGAATGGAATGGAGTGCAGCGGAATGGAGTGGAGTGGAATGGAATCAAATGGAGTGGAATGGAACAGAGTGGAATGGAATGGAGTGCAATAGACTAGAATTGAGTGTAGTGTAGTGGAATTTAGTGGAATGGACTGGAATGGAGTGGAATGGAATGGAATTGAGGGGAATGGAATGGAATGGAAAGGAATGGAAAGCAATGGAAAGGAATAGAATTGAATGCAACGGAATTAAAAGAATGCAATGGAATGCAATGGAATAGAATGCAATGGAATGTATAGTTGACATGTAATATGAGCTGAGATTGTGACACTGCACTCCAGCCAGGGTGACATGGTGATATCCTGTCGTAAGAAGTGAATGGAATGCAATGGAGTGAAATGGAATGGAATGAAATGGAATGGAGCGGAGTGGAAGGGAATGGAGTGGAATGAAATAGAATGCAGTGGACTGTAATGGCATGGAGTGGAAAGAAGTAGAGTGGAATGGAGTGGAATGGAATGGACTGGCATAGAATGGAGTGGAATTGAATGCAATGGAGTGGATTGGAAAGGAATGCAAAGGAGTAGAGTGGAGTAGAGTGGTGTGGAGTGGAGTGGAATGGAGCTGAATGTACTTCAATGGAGTACAATGGAATGGAACGGAGTGGAATGGAATGGAATGATATGAGGTGGATTGGAGTGGAATGTAGTGGAGTGGAATGCAATGGAATAGAATGGAATGGAGTAGAGTGTAATGGAATGCAGTGGCGATAAGTGGAGTGGAATGGAATGCATTGGAGTAGAGTGGAGTGGAATGGAATGGAATGGAGTGGAGTGGAGGGGAGTGGAGTGGAATGGAATTGAGTGAAGTGGAGTGCAGTTGAATGGAATATCGTGGTGTGGAGTGGAGTGGAAGTGAATGGAGTGAATAGGAGTGGAATGGAGTGGAAGGTAACGGAGTGGAATGGAGTCGAATGGAGTGGAATGGAGTAGAGTGGATTAGAGTGGAATGGTGTCGAACGGACTGGAATGGAATGGAATGGAGTGGAATGGAATTGAATCAAATGGAATGGAGTGGAGTGGAGTGGAGTGGAATGAAATGAAATGGAAGGGAGTGGAGAGAAACGCAGTTGATTGGAGTGGAGTGGAGTGGAAAGGAATGGAAAGGAGTGGGATGGAGACGTATGGATTGGAGTGGAATGGAGTGGAATGGAATGAAGTGGAAAGGAGTGGAACGGAGTGAAATTGAATTTAGTGGACTGGAGTGGAATGGAGTTAAATGGAATGGAATGGAATGGAGTGGAATGGAATGGAATGGAGTGGAGTGGAATGGAATAGAATGGCATGGAATGGAATAGAATGGGATGGAGTGGAGTGGAGAGGAGTGGAATGGATTGGAGTGAAGTGGAGTGGAATGGAATTGAGTGGAGCGGAGAGGAAAGGAATGGAATGGAGTGGAGTGGAATGGCATGGAATGGAGTGGAATGGAATGGATAGTAGTGGAGTGGAGTGGAGTGGATTGGAGTGTAGTGGAAGGGAATGGAGTGCAGTGTAATGGACTGGAATGGAGCAGAGCAGAATGGAGTGGACGGGACTGGAGTGGAATGGAATGGGATGGCATGGAATGGGAGCTGAGATTTTACCAATGTGCTCTAGGCAGGGTGACTGGGTGTCATACTCTCAAAAGAAAGGAATGGAATGGAACGCAGTGGAATGGAATGGAACAGAGTGGACATTAGTGGAGTGGAATGTGGAGGAATGGAATGAAATGGAACGTAATGGCATGAAATGGAGTGGTGTGGGGTGGAATGGATTATAGTGGAATGGGGTGGAAAGGAATGGGATGGAGTGGAATGAAGTGGAGTGCAGTGGAGTGGAACGGAGTTGAATGGCATAGAATTGAGTGGACAGTAGTGGAATGTTTTGGAATGCAATGGAATCCATTGTAATAGAATGGAATACAACGGAAAGTTGACATGGAGTGTGAGCTGAGATTGTGCCACTGCACTCCAGACTGGGTGACACGTTATATCCTGTGGATAGAAAGGAATGGAATGCAATAGAGTGAAATGGAATGGAGTGGAATGGAATTGAATGGAATGGAGTGGAGTGGAGTGGAGTCGAATGGAGACGAATGGAATGGGACGGAGTGGAATGGAACGGAGTGGAGTGGAGTATCGTGGAGTGAAATAGAATGGAATGCACTGGGTTGGAATGGAATGCAATGGACTGCTGAAAGGAAATGTGAGCTGTTATTGTTCCACTGCACTCCAGCCTTTGTGACGGAATGAAATCCTGTGGAAAAAAAGGAATGGAATGGAATGGAATGGAATGGAATGGAATGGAATGGAATGGAATGGAGTGGAGTGGAGTGGTGTGGAGAGGAGTGTAGTGGAGTGGAGTGAAATGGAGTGGAGTGTCGTGGAGGAGAGTGGAATGGAGTGGAATGGAATGGAGAGGAAAGGAACGGAGTGGAGTGGAATGGAACGGAGTGGAGTGGAATGGAATCCAATGGAATGAAATGGAATTGAATCGAATGGAATGAAGAAATATGTGCAGTGATTTGGCCACTGCGCTGGAGCCTGTGTGAGAGAGGGAGATCCTGTCGATAAAACAGTGTGGAATGGAAGGGATTGGAATGGAATGGAATGGAACGTATTGGAGTGGAGTGGAGTGGAATTGAGTGGAGTGGAGTGCACTGGAATGGAATGGAATGCAATGGAATGTAATGGAATGATGAAATGATATGTGAGCTGAGATTGTGCCACTGCACTCCACGCTGGGTGACAGAGTGAGATACTCTTGAAAGAAAGAAATGGAATGGAAACAATTTTTAATTGGGTGGATTCGAGTGGACTGAAGTAGAGTGCAGTGGAATAGAGAGGAATGGAATGGAATGGAATCGGATGTAAAGGAATGGAATGATGTGGAGTGGAGTGGTGAGGAGTGTAGTGCTGTGGAATGGAGCAGAAAGTAACGGGATGGTGTGGAGTGGAGTGCAGTGCAGTGGAGTGGAGAGGATTGCAATGGCGTGGAATGGAATCGGATGTAAAGGAACGTACTGGAGTGGAGCGGAGTGGAAAGGAGTGGAATGGAATGGAATTGAATGTAATGGAAAGCAAAGGAATGGAATGGGATGCAATGGAATTTAATGCAATAGAATGCAGTTCAATAGAGAGTTGACATGTAATGTGAGCTGAGATTGTGCCTAAGCTGTCCAGGCTGTTTGACACAGTGATATCGTGTGGAAAGAATGGAATGGAATGCAGTGGTGTGAAATGGAATGGAATGTAGTGGACAGGAGTAGAATGGAGTGGAGTGAAGAGGAACAGAGTGGAATGGAATGGGATGCAGTGGAATGGAATGCAGTGGAGTGGAGTGAAATAGAAAGAAATGGAATGGGATGGAATGGAATGCAATGGAATGGAGAAGAGAAATGTGAGCTGAGATTGTGTGACTACACTCCAGCCTTAGTGACCGAGAGAGATTCTGTGGAAGGAAAGAACTGATTTCAAAGGAGTGGAATGGAAGGGAATGTAGTACAGTGGAGTAGAGTGGAATGGAGTGAAACAGAATAGAATGGAGTGGAAGGCAATGGAATGGAATGGAATGGAGTGGAGTGGAATAGAGAGGAGTGCACTGCAATGGAGTGGAGTGGAGTGGAAGGGAGTGGAATGCAATGGAATGTAGTGGAGTGCAGTGGAGTGGAATGGAATGGAGTGGACAGGAGTGGAAGGAGTAGAGTGGACTGGAATGGAATAGAATGGAACAGAATGCAGTGGAGTGGAGGGGAGTGGAGGTGAGTGGAGTGGCATGGAGTGGAATGGAATGGAATGGAGTGAAATGGAATCCAATGGATTGGAATGGAGTGGAGTGGAGTGGAGTGGAATGGAGAGGAGTGGAATGGAATGGAAGGGAATGCAACGGAACGCAGTGGTGTGGATTGGAATGCAGTGAAATGGAGTACTATGGAATCTAAAGGAGTGGAGTGGAGTCTAGTGGAGTGGAATGGAATGGAACAAAATGGAATGGAATGGCACGGAATGGAGTGGAGTAGAGTGGAGTGGGAAGGAAGGGAGATGAGTGGAATGGAGAGGAATGGAATGCAGTGGAGTGGATTGGATTGGAATGAACTGGAATGGAGAGGAATGGAATGAAGTGGAACGGAATGGACTGCAATGGAATTGAATGGAGTGAAGTGGAAAGTAGTGGAGTGGAGTGGAATGGAGTGGAAATGAATGGAATGGAGTGGAATGGAAGGGAATGGAGACAAGTGGATAGGAATTGACTGAAGCAGATTGGAGTGGAGTGGAGTGGCATGGAATGGAATGAAGTGGATGGGAATGCAATGGAGTGGAATGAAATGGAATAAAATGGAATGGAGTGGAATGGAGAGGAATGGAGTGGAGTGGAGTGGAATGGAGGGGAGTAAGAGGAAGAGAATGGAATGGAATCGAAAGGAGGGAAGTGCAATTGTGTGGAGTGGAGTGGAGATGAAAGGAGTGGAGTGATGTGGAGTCGAGAGGAAAGGAATGGAATGGAATGGAATGGAGTTAAGTGGAGTGGAATGGAGTGGAAGGTAATGGAGTGGAATGAAAAGGAGTGGATTGGAATGGAGTGGAAAGGAATGGAGTGGAACGGAGTGGAGTAGAATGGAGTGGGTTGCAGAGGAGTGGAATGGAGTGGAATGGAAGGGAACGGAAAGGAATGTAGTGGAAAGGAATGGAATGGAGTGGATTGAAATTGAATGGAAAGGATTGGAGTGCAGTGGACTGGAGGGGAGTGGAATAAAATGGAGTATAGTGCAGTGGAATGGAGTGGACTGGAGTGGAGATGAGTGGACTGGAATGGAATGGAGTGGAGTGGAAAGGTGTGGAGTGGGGTGGAAAGGAATGGAACAGAATGGAATGGAGAGGAATGGAGTGGCATGTAGTGGAGTGGAGTGAAGTGGAAAGGAATGGCATGGAATGGAGTAGAGTGGAATGGAGGGGTATGGAATGGAATGGAATGGAATTGAGTGGAATGGAGTGGAATGGAGTGGAGTGGAGAGGAATGGAATGGAGTGGAAAGGTCTGAAAGGAGTGGAATGGAGTGGAGTGGAATGCAATGGAGTAGATTGGAATGAAGTGGAAAGGAATAGAATGGAGAGAAGTAGAGTAGAATGGAGTGGATTGGAATGGAGGGGAGCAGAGTGGAGTTAACAGCGGTGGATTGGAATACAGTGGATGGGGTAGAGTGGAAGGGAGTGGAATTATATGGAATGGAATGGATTGGAGTGGAGTGGAAGGGAGTGGAGTGGAGTTGAAAGTAGAGGAATCGAAAGAAGTGGAAAGGAGTGGAGTAGAGTGGATTAGAGTGGATTGGAATGGAATGGAGTGGAGTGGAATGGTGTGGAAACGAATGGAAGGGAGGGGAGTGGAATGGAACGAAATGGAATGGAATGTAGTGGAATGGAGAGGAGTGGAGTGGACTGGAGTGGAATGTAATCGAATGGAGTGTACTGGAGTGGAATGTATTTGAGAGGCGGGTAATGGAGAGGAATTGAGTGGAGTGGAGTGGAGTGAAATACATCGGAATGGCACGGAATTGAATGGAATGGAGGGGAGTGGAATGCAGTGGAGTGGAGTCGATTGGAGTGGTGAGGAATAGAACGGAGTGGCATGGAATGGAGCACAGTGGAATGCAATGGAGTGGAGTGGATTGGAAAGGGGTGGAGTGGAGTGACGATGGGTGAAGTGGAATGTAATGGAGTGGAGTGCAGAGGAGTCTCATGGAATGGAATGGAATGGAACGCAATGGAAGCTGAGATTGTACCACTGCGCTCCAGGATGGGTGACACAGTGTGATACTCTCAAAAGAAAGGAATGGAATGGAATGCAGTGGAATGGAATGGAATGCAATGGGGTGCATTGGAGTGGAGTGGAGTGAAGTGAAGTGGATTGGAGTGGAATGGAGAGGAATGGAACGGAATGGAATGGAATGAAGTAGACTGGAGTGGGGTGGAGTTGAGTGCAATGGAATGGAGCGAAATGGAATCAGATGCAGAGAAATGGAGTAGAGAGGAGTGCAGTAGAGTGGAAAGGAGTGCAATGGAGTGGAATGGAATCGGAAGTAACGGAAAGTAGTGGAGTGGATGGAACGGAAAGGAAAGGAGTGGAGCGGAGTGGAATGGAACGGAGCGGGAGGTGGGTTGGGGCCACTGCACTCCAGGCTGGCTGGCTGACTGAGGTATTCTCGCAATAAAGGAATGGAATGGAATGCCGTAGAGTGGAATGGAACGGAGTGGAGTGGAGTGGAATGGAGTGAGTTGGAGCAGAGTGGAATGAAGAATGCAATGGGATGGAAGGGAATTGAATGAAATGCAGTGGAGTGCAGTGGAGTGCATTGCAGTGGAATGGAGCAGAATGGAATGGAAAGGAGTGGAATGGACAGAAGTGGAGTGCACTGGAGAGGAGAGGATAGGAATGCAGTGGAATGGAATTGGATGTAATGGAACGTAGAGGAGTGGAGTGGAATGGAGTAGGACAGAGTAGAATGGAATGGAATGCAATGGAAAGGAATGGAGTGGAATAGAATGGAATGGAATGGAATGGAATGGAGTGGGATGACTTGTAGTGGGGTGGAGTGAAATGGAGTATAATGGAATGGAGTGGAGTGGAGTGGAATGTGATAGAATGGAGAGGAGGGGAATGGAGCAGAATGGAATGGAGTGCAGCGGAATGGAGTGGAGTGGAATGGAATCAAATGGAGTGGAATGGAACAGAGTGGAATGGAATGGAGTGCAATAGACTAGAATTGAGTGTAGTGTAGTGGAATTTAGTGGAATGGACTGGAATGGAGTGGAATGGAATGGAATTGAGGGGAATGGAATGGAATGGAAAGGAATGGAAAGCAATGGAAAGGAATAGAATTGAATGCAACGGAATTAAAAGAATGCAATGGAATGCAATGGAATAGAATGCAATGGAATGTATAGTTGACATGTAATATGAGCTGAGATTGTGACACTGCACTCCAGCCAGGGTGACATGGTGATATCCTGTCGTAAGAAGTGAATGGAATGCAATGGAGTGAAATGGAATGGAATGAAATGGAATGGAGCGGAGTGGAAGGGAATGGAGTGGAATGAAATAGAATGCAGTGGACTGTAATGGCATGGAGTGGAAAGAAGTAGAGTGGAATGGAGTGGAATGGAATGGACTGGCATAGAATGGAGTGGAATTGAATGCAATGGAGTGGATTGGAAAGGAATGCAAAGGAGTAGAGTGGAGTAGAGTGGTGTGGAGTGGAGTGGAATGGAGCTGAATGTACTTCAATGGAGTACAATGGAATGGAACGGAGTGGAATGGAATGGAATGATATGAGGTGGATTGGAGTGGAATGTAGTGGAGTGGAATGGAATGGAATAGAATGGAATGGAGTAGAGTGTAATGGAATGCAGTGGCGATAAGTGGAGTGGAATGGAATGCATTGGAGTAGAGTGGAGTGGAATGGAATGGAATGGAGTGGAGTGGAGGGGAGTGGAGTTGAATGGAATTGAGTGAAGTGGAGTGCAGTTGAATGGAATATCGTGGTGTGGAGTGGAGTGGAAGTGAATGGAGTGAATAGGAGTGGAATGGAGTGGAAGGTAACGGAGTGGAATGGAGTCGAATGGAGTGGAATGGAGTAGAGTGGATTAGAGTGGAATGGTGTCGAACGGACTGGAATGGAATGGAATGAAGTGGAATGGAATTGAATCAAATGGAATGGAGTGGAGTGGAATGGAGTGGAGTGGAGTGGAGTGGAATGAAATGAAATGGAAGGGAGTGGAGAGAAACGCAGTTGATTGGAGTGGAGTGGAGTGGAAAGGAATGGAAATGAGTGGGATGGAGACGTATGGATTGGAGTGGAATGGAGTGGAATGGAATGAAGTGGAAAGGAGTGGAACGGAGTGAAATTGAATTTAGTGGACTGGAGTGGAATGGAGTTAAATGGAATGGAATGGAATGGAGTGGAATGGAATGGAATGGAGTGGAGTGGAATGGAATAGAATGGCATGGAATGGAATAGAATGGGATGGAGTGGAGTGGAGAGGAGTGGAATGGATTGGAGTGAAGTGGAGTGGAATGGAATTGAGTGGAGCGGAGAGGAAAGAAATGGAATGGAGTGGAGTGGAATGGCATGGAATAGAGTGGAATGGAATGCATAGTATTGGAGTGGAGTGGAGTGGATTGGAGTGTAGTGGAAGGGAATGGAGTGCAGTGTAATGGACTGGAATGGAGCAGAGCAGAATGGAGTGGACTGGACTGGAGTGGAATGGAATGGGATGGCATGGAATGGGAGCTGAGATTTTACCAATGTGCTCTAGGCAGGGTGACTGGGTGTCATCCTCTCAAAAGAAAGGAATGGAATGGAACGCAGTGGAATGGAATGGAACAGAGTGGACATTAGTGGAGTGGAATGTGGAGGAATGGAATGAAATGGAACGTAATGGTATGAAATGGAGTGGTGTGGGGTGGAATGGATTATAGTGGAATGGGGTGGAAAGGAATGGGATGGAGTGGAATGAAGTGGAGTGCAGTGGAGTGGAACGGAGTTGAATGGCATAGAATTGAGTGGACAGTAGTGGAATGTTTTGGAATGCAATGGAATCCCTTGTAATAGAATGGAATACAATGGAAAGTTGACATGGATTGTGAGCTGAGATTGTGCCACTGCACTCCAGACTGGGTGACACGTTATATCCTGTGGATAGAAAGGAATGGAATGCAATAGAGTGAAATGGAATGGAGTGGAATGGAATTGAATGGAATGGAGTGGAGTGGAGTGGAGTCGAATGGAGACGAATGGAATGGGACGGAGTGGAATGGAACGGAGTGGAGTGGAGTATCGTGGAGTGAAATAGAATGGAATGCACTGGGTTGGAATGGAATGCAATGGACTGCTGAAAGGAAATGTGAGCTGTTATTGTTCCACTGCACTCCAGCCTTTGTGACGGAATGAAATCCTGTGGAAAAAAAGGAATGGAATGGAATGGAATGGAATGGAATGGAATGGAATGGAATGGAGTGGAGTGGAGTGTTGTGGAGAGGAGTGTAGTGGAGTGGAGTGAAATGGAGTGGAGTGTCGTGGAGGAGAGTGGAATGGAGTGGAATGGAATGGAGAGGAAAGGAACGGAGTGGAGTGGAATGGAACGGAGTGGAGTGGAATGGAATCCAATGGAATGAAATGGAATTGAATCGAATGGAATGAAGAAATATGTGCAGTGATTTGGCCACTGCGCTGGAGCCTGTGTGAGAGAGGGAGATCCTGTCGATAAAACAGTGTGGAATGGAAGGGATTGGAATGGAATGGAATGGAACGTATTGGAGTGGAGTGGAGTGGAATTGAGTGGAGTGGAGTGCACTGGAATGGAATGGAATGCAATGGAATGTAATGGAATGATGAAATGATATGTGAGCTGAGATTGTGCCACTGCACTCCACGCTGGGTGACAGAGTGAGATACTCTTGAAAGAAAGAAATGGAATGGAAAGAATTTTTAATTGGGTGGATTCGAGTGGACTGAAGTAGAGTGCAGTGGAATAGAGAGGAATGGAATGGAATCGGATGTAAAGGAATGGAATGATGTGGAGTGGAGTGGTGAGGAGTGTAGTGCTGTGGAATGGAGCAGAAAGTAACGGGATGGTGTGGAGTGGAGTGCAGTGCAGTGGAGTGGAGAGGAGTGCAATGGCGTGGAATGGAATCGGATGTAAAGGAACGTACTGGAGTGGAGCGGAGTGGAAAGGAGTGGAATGGAATGGAATTGAATGTAATGGAAAGCAAAGGAATGGAATGGGATGCAATGGAATTTAATGCAATAGAATGCAGTTCAATAGAGAGTTAACATGTAATGTGAGCTGAGATTGTGCCTAAGCTCTCCAGGCTGTTTGACACAGTGATATCGTGTCGAAAAATGGAATGGAATGCAGTGGTGTGAAATGGAATGGAATGTAGTGGACAGGAGTAGAATGGAGTGGAGTGAAGAGGAACAGAGTGGAATGGAATGGGATGCAGTGGAATGGAATGCAGTGGAGTGGAGTGAAATAGAAAGAAATGGAATGGGATGGAATGGAATGCAATGGAATGGAGAAGAGAAATGTGAGCTGAGATTGTGTGACTACACTCCAGCCTTAGTGACCGAGAGAGATTCTGTGGAAGGAAAGAACTGATTTCAAAGGAGTGGAATGGAAGGGAATGTAGTACCGTGGAGTAGAGTGGAATGGAGTGAAACAGAATAGAATGGAGTGGAAGGCAATGGAATGGAATGGAATGGAGTGGAGTGGAATAGAGAGGAGTGCACTGCAATGGAGTGGAGTGGAGTGGAAGGGAGTGGAATGCAATGGAATGTAGTGGAGTGCAGTGGAGTGGAATGGAATGGAGTGGACAGGAGTGGAAGGAGTAGAGTGGACTGGAATGGAATAGAATGGAACAGAATGCAGTGGAGTGGAGGGGAGTGGAGGTGAGTGGAGTGGCATGGAGTGGAATGGAATGGAATGGAGTGAAATGGAATCCAATGGATTGGAATGGAGTGGAGTGGAGTGGAGTGGAATGGAGAGGAGTCGAATGGAATGGAAGGGAATGCAACGGAACGCAGTGGTGTGGATTGGAATGCAGTGAAATGGAGTACTATGGAATCTAAAGGAGTGGAGTGGAGTCTAGAGGAGTGGAATGGAATGGAACAAAATGGAATGGAATGGCACGGAATGGAGTGGAGTAGAGTGGAGTGGGAAGGAAGGGAGATGAGTGGAATGGAGAGGAATGGAATGCAGTGGAGTGGATTGGATTGGAATGAACTGGAATGGAGAGGAATGGAATGAAGTGGAACGGAATGGACTGCAATGGAATTGAATGGAGTGAAGTGGAAAGTAGTGGAGTGGAGTGGAATGGAGTGGAAATGAATGGAATGGAGTGGAATGGAAGGGAATGGAGACAAGTGGATAGGAATTGACTGAAGCAGATTGGAGTGGAGTGGAGTGGAGTGGCATGGAATGGAATGAAGTGGATGGGAATGCAATGGAGTGGAATGAAATGGAATAAAATGGAATGGAGTGGAATGGAGAGGAATGGAGTGGAGTGGAGTGGAATGGAGGGGAGTAAGAGGAAGAGAATGGAATGGAATCGAAAGGAGGGAAGTGCAATTGTGTGGAGTGGAGTGGAGATGAAAGAAGTGGAGTGATGTGGAGTCGAGAGGAAATTAATGGAATGGAATGGAATGGAGTTAAGTGGAGTGGAATGGAGTGGAAGGTAATGGAGTGGAATGAAAAGGAGTGGATTGGAATGGAGTGGAATGGAATGGAGTGGAACGGAGTGGAGTAGAATGGAGTGGGTTGCAGAGGAGTGGAATGGAGTGGAATGGAAGGGAACGGAAAGGAATGTAGTGGAAAGGAATGGAATGGAGTGGATTGAAATTGAATGGAAAGGATTGGAGTGCAGTGGACTGGAGGGGAGTGGAATAAAATGGAGTATAGTGCAGTGGAATGGAGTGGACTGGAGTGGAGATGAGTGGAGTGGACTGGAATGGAATGGAGTGGAGTGGAATGTTGTGGAGTGGGGTGGAAAGGAATGGAACAGAATGGAATGGAGAGGAATGGAGTGGCATGTAGTGGAGTGGAGTGAAGTGGAAAGGAATGGCATGGAATGGAGTAGAGTGGAATGGAGGGGTATGGAATGGAATGGAATGGAATTGAGTGGAATGGAGTGGAGTGGAGAGGAATGGAATGGAGTGGAAAGGTCTGAAAGGAGTGCAATGGAGTGGAGTGGAATGCAATGGAGTAGATTGGAATGAAGTGGAAAGGAATAGAATGGAGAGAAGTAGAGTAGAATGGAGTGGATTGGAATGGAGGGGAGCAGAGTGGAGTTAACAGCGGTGGATTGGAATACAGTGGATGGGGTAGAGTGGAAGGGAGTGGAATTATATGGAATGGAATGGATTGGAGTGGAGTGGAAGGGAGTGGAGTGGAGTTGAAAGTAGAGGAATCGAAAGAAGTGGAAAGGAGTGGAGTAGAGTGGATTAGAGTGGATTGGAATGGAATGGAGTGGAGTGGAATGGTGTGGAAACGAATGGAAGGGAGGGGAGTGGAATGGAATGAAATGGAATGGAATGTAGTGGAATGGAGAGGAGTGGAGTGGACTGGAGTGGAATGTAATCGAATGGAGTGTACTGGAGTGGAATGTATTTGAGAGGCGGGTAATGGAGAGGAATTGAGTGGAGTGGAGTGGAGTGAAATACATCGGAATGGCACGGAATTGAATGGAATGGAGGGGAGTGGAATGCAGTGGAGTGGAGTCGATTGGAGTGGTGAGGAATAGAACGGAGTGGCATGGAATGGAGCACAGTGGAATGCAATGGAGTGGAGTGGATTGGAAAGGGGTGGGGTGGAGTGACGATGGGTGAAGTGGAATGTAATGGAGTGGAGTGCAGAGGAGTCTCATGGAATGGAATGGAATGGAACGCAATGGAAGCTGAGATTGTACCACTGCGCTCCAGGATGGGTGACACAGTGTGATACTCTCAAAAGAAAGGAATGGAATGGAATGCAGTGGAATGGAATGGAATGCAATGGGGTGCATTGGAGTGGAGTGGAGTGAAGTGAAGTGGATTGGAGTGGAATGGAGAGGAATGGAACGGAATGGAATGGAATGAAGTAGACTGGAGTGGGGTGGAGTTGAGTGCAATGGAATGGAGCGAAATGGAATCAGATGCAGAGAAATGGAGTAGAGAGGAGTGCAGTAGAGTGGAAAGGAGTGCAATGGAGTGGAATGGAATCGGAAGTAACGGAAAGTAGTGGAGTGGATGGAACGGAAAGGAAAGGAGTGGAGCGGAGTGGAATGGAACGGAGCGGGAGGTGGGTTGGGGCCACTGCACTCCAGGCTGGCTGGCTGACTGAGGTATTCTCGCAAAAAAGGAATGGAATGGAATGCCGTAGAGTGGAATGGAACGGAGTGGAGTGGAGTGGAATGGAGTGAGTTGGAGCAGAGTGGAATGAAGAATGCAATGGGATGGAAGGGAATTGAATGAAATGCAGTGGAGTGCAGTGGAGTGCATTGCAGTGGAATGGAGCAGAATGGAATGGAAAGGAGTGGAATGGACAGGAGTGGAGTGCACTGGAGAGGAGAGGATAGGAATGCAGTGGAATAGAATTGGATGTAATGGAACGTAGAGGAGTGGAGTGGAATGGAGTGGGCCAGAGTGGAATGGAATGGAATGCAATGGAAAGGAATGGAGTGGAATAGAATGGAATGGAATGGAATGGAATGGAATGGAGTGGGATGACTTGTAGTGGGGTGGAGTGAAATGGAGTATAATGGAATGGAGTGGAGTGGAGTGGAATGTGATAGAATGGAGAGGAGGGGAATGGAGCAGAATGGAATGGAGTGCAGCGGAATGGAGTGGAGTGGAATGGAATCAAATGGAGTGGAATGGAACAGAGTGGAATGGAATGGAGTGCAATAGACTAGAATTGAGTGTAGTGTAGTGGAATTTAGTGGAATGGACTGGAATGGAGTGGAATGGAATGGAATTGAGGGGAATGGAATGGAATGGAAAGGAATGGAAAGCAATGGAAAGGAATAGAATTGAATGCAACGGAATTAAAAGAATGCAATGGAATGCAATGGAATAGAATGCAATGGAATGTATAGTTGACATGTAATATGAGCTGAGATTGTGACACTGCACTCCAGCCAGGGTGACATGGTGATATCCTGTCGTAAGAAGTGAATGGAATGCAATGGAGTGAAATGGAATGGAATGAAATGGAATGGAGCGGAGTGGAAGGGAATGGAGTGGAATGAAATAGAATGCAGTGGACTGTAATGGCATGGAGTGGAAAGAAGTAGAGTGGAATGGAGTGGAATGGAATGGACTGGCATAGAATGGAGTGGAATTGAATGCAATGGAGTGGATTGGAAAGGAATGCAAAGGAGTAGAGTGGAGTAGAGTGGTGTGGAGTGGAGTGGAATGGAGCTGAATGTACTTCAATGGAGTACAATGGAATGGAACGGAGTGGAATGGAATGGAATGATATGAGGTGGATTGGAGTGGAATGTAGTGGAGTGGAATGGAATGGAATAGAATGGAATGGAGTAGAGTGTAATGGAATGCAGTGGCGATAAGTGGAGTGGAATGGAATGCATTGGAGTAGAGTGGAGTGGAATGGAATGGAATGGAGTGGAGTGGAGGGGAGTGGAGTGGAATGGAATTGAGTGAAGTGGAGTGCAGTTGAATGGAATATCGTGGTGTGGAGTGGAGTGGAAGTGAATGGAGTGAATAGGAGTGGAATGGAGTGGAAGGTAACGGAGTGGAATGGAGTCGAATGGAGTGGAATGGAGTAGAGTGGATTAGAGTGGAATGGTGTCGAACGGACTGGAATGGAATGGAATGGAGTGGAATGGACTTGAATCAAATGGAATGGAGTGGAGTGGAGTGGAGTGGAATGAAATGAAATGGAAGGGAGTGGAGAGAAACGCAGTTGATTGGAGTGGAGTGGAGTGGAAAGGAATGGAAAGGAGTGGGATGGAGACGTATGGATTGGAGTGGTATGGAGTGGAATGGAATGAAGTGGAAAGGAGTGGAACGGAGTGAAATTGAATTTAGTGGACTGGAGTGGAATGGAGTTAAATGGAATGGAATGGAATGGAGTGGAATGGAATGGAATGGAGTGGAGTGGAATGGAATAGAATGGCATGGAATGGAATAGAATGGGATGGAGTGGAGTGGAGAGGAGTGGAATGGATTGGAGTGAAGTGGAGTGGAATGGAATTGAGTGGAGCGGAGAGGAAAGGAATGGAATGGAGTGGAGTGGAATGGCATGGAATGGAGTGGAATGGAATGGATAGTAGTGGAGTGGAGTGGAGTGGATTGGAGTGTAGTGGAAGGGAATGGAGTGCAGTGTAATGGACTGGAATGGAGCAGAGCAGAATGGAGTGGACGGGACTGGAGTGGAATGGAATGGGATGGCATGGAATGGGAGCTGAGATTTTACCAATGTGCTCTAGGCAGGGTGACTGGGTGTCATACTCTCAAAAGAAAGGAATGGAATGGAACGCAGTGGAATGGAATGGAACAGAGTGGACATTAGTGGAGTGGAATGTGGAGGAATGGAATGAAATGGAACGTAATGGCATGAAATGGAGTGGTGTGGGGTGGAATGGATTATAGTGGAATGGGGTGGAAAGGAATGGGATGGAGTGGAATGAAGTGGAGTGCAGTGGAGTGGAACGGAGTTGAATGGCATACAATTGAGTGGACAGTAGTGGAATGTTTTGGAATGCAATGGAATCCATTGTAATAGAATGGAATACAACGGAAAGTTGACATGGAGTGTGAGCTGAGATTGTGCCACTGCACTCCAGACTGGGTGACACGTTATATCCTGTGGATAGAAAGGAATGGAATGCAATAGAGTGAAATGGAATGGAGTGGAATGGAATTGAATGGAATGGAGTGGAGTGGAGTGGAGTCGAATGGAGACGAATGGAATGGGACGGAGTGGAATGGAACGGAGTGGAGTGGAGTATCGTGGAGTGAAATAGAATGGAATGCACTGGGTTGGAATGGAATGCAATGGACTGCTGAAAGGAAATGTGAGCTGTTATTGTTCCACTGCACTCCAGCCTTTGTGACGGAATGAAATCCTGTGGAAAAAAAGGAATGGAATGGAATGGAATGGAATGGAATGGAATGGAATGGAATGGAATGGAGTGGAGTGGAGTGGTGTGGAGAGGAGTGTAGTGGAGTGGAGTGAAATGGAGTGGAGTGTCGTGGAGGAGAGTGGAATGGAGTGGAATGGAATGGAGAGGAAAGGAACGGAGTGGAGTGGAATGGAACGGAGTGGAGTGGAATGGAATCCAATGGAATGAAATGGAATTGAATCGAATGGAATGAAGAAATATGTGCAGTGATTTGGCCACTGCGCTGGAGCCTGTGTGAGAGAGGGAGATCCTGTCGATAAAACAGTGTGGAATGGAAGGGATTGGAATGGAATGGAATGGAACGTATTGGAGTGGAGTGGAGTGGAATTGAGTGGAGTGGAGTGCACTGGAATGGAATGGAATGCAATGGAATGTAATGGAATGATGAAATGATATGTGAGCTGAGATTGTGCCACTGCACTCCACGCTGGGTGACAGAGTGAGATACTCCTGAAAGAAAGAAATGGAATGGAAAGAATTTTTAATTGGGTGGATTCGAGTGGACTGAAGTAGAGTGCAGTGGAATAGAGAGGAATGGAATGGAATGGAATCGGATGTAAAGGAATGGAATGATGTGGAGTGGAGTGGTGAGGAGTGTAGTGCTGTGGAATGGAGCAGAAAGTAACGGGATGGTGTGGAGTGGAGTGCAGTGCAGTGGAGTGGAGAGGATTGCAATGGCGTGGAATGGAATCGGATGTAAAGGAACGTACTGGAGTGGAGCGGAGTGGAAAGGAGTGGAATGGAATGGAATTGAATGTAATGGAAAGCAAAGGAATGGAATGGGATGCAATGGAATTTAATGCAATAGAATGCAGTTCAATAGAGAGTTGACATGTAATGTGAGCTGAGATTGTGCCTAAGCTCTCCAGGCTGTTTGACACAGTGATATCGTGTGGAAAGAATGGAATGGAATGCAGTGGTGTGAAATGGAATGGAATGTAGTGGACAGGAGTAGAATGGAGTGGAGTGAAGAGGAACAGAGTGGAATGGAATGGGATGCAGTGGAATGGAATGCAGTGGAGTGGAGTGAAATAGAAAGAAATGGAATGGGATGGAATGGAATGCAATGGAATGGAGAAGAGAAATGTGAGCTGAGATTGTGTGACTACACTCCAGCCTTAGTGACCGAGAGAGATTCTGTGGAAGGAAAGAACTGATTTCAAAGGAGTGGAATGGAAGGGACTGTAGTACCGTGGAGTAGAGTGGAATGGAGTGAAACAGAATAGAATGGAGTGGAAGGCAATGGAATGGAATGGAATGGAGTGGAGTGGAATAGAGAGGAGTGCACTGCAATGGAGTGGAGTGGAGTGGAAGGGAGTGGAATGCAATGGAATGTAGTGGAGTGCAGTGGAGTGGAATGGAATGGAGTGGACAGGAGTGGAAGGAGTAGAGTGGACTGGAATGGAATAGAATGGAACAGAATGCAGTGGAGTGGAGGGGAGTGGAGGTGAGTGGAGTGGCATGGAGTGGAATGGAATGGAATGGAGTGAAATGGAATCCAATGGATTGGAATGGAGTGGAGTGGAGTGGAGTGGAATGGAGAGGAGTGGAATGGAATGGAAGGGAATGCAACGGAACGCAGTGGTGTGGATTGGAATGCAGTGAAATGGAGTACTATGGAATCTAAAGGAGTGGAGTGGAGTCTAGTGGAGTGGAATGGAATGGAACAAAATGGAATGGAATGGCACGGAATGGAGTGGAGTAGAGTGGAGTGGGAAGGAAGGGAGATGAGTGGAATGGAGAGGAATGGAATGCAGTGGAGTGGATTGGATTGGAATGAACTGGAATGGAGAGGAATGGAATGAAGTGGAACGGAATGGACTGCAATGGAATTGAATGGAGTGAAGTGGAAAGTAGTGGAGTGGAGTGGAATGGAGTGGAAATGAATGGAATGGAGTGGAATGGAAGGGAATGGAGACAAGTGGATAGGAATTGACTGAAGCAGATTGGAGTGGAGTGGAGTGGAGTGGCATGGAATGGAATGAAGTGGATGGGAATGCAATGGAGTGGAATGAAATGGAATAAAATGGAATGGAGTGGAATGGAGAGGAATGGAGTGGAGTGGAGTGGAATGGAGGGGAGTAAGAGGAAGAGAATGGAATGGAATCGAAAGGAGGGAAGTGCAATTGTGTGGAGTGGAGTGGAGATGAAAGGAGTGGAGTGATGTGGAGTCGAGAGGAAAGGAATGGAATGGAATGGAATGGAGTTAAGTGGAGTGGAATGGAGTGGAAGGTAATGGAGTGGAATGAAAAGGAGTGGATTGGAATGGAGTGGAAAGGAATGGAGTGGAACGGAGTGGAGTAGAATGGAGTGGGTTGCAGAGGAGTGGAATGGAGTGGAATGGAAGGGAACGGAAAGGAATGTAGTGGAAAGGAATCGAATGGAGTGGATTGAAATTGAATGGAAAGGATTGGAGTGCAGTGGACTGGAGGGGAGTGGAATAAAATGGAGTATAGTGCAGTGGAATGGAGTGGACTGGAGTGGAGATGAGTGGAGTGGACTGGAATGGAATGGAGTGGAGTGGAATGGTGTGGAGTGGGGTGGAAAGGAATGGAACAGAATGGAATGGAGAGGAATGGAGTGGCATGTAGTGGAGTGGAGTGAAGTGGAAAGGAATGGCATGGAATGGAGTAGAGTGGAATGGAGGGGTATGGAATGGAATGGAATGGAATTGAGTGGAATGGAGTGGAATGGAGTGGAGTGGAGAGGAATGGAATGGAGTGGAAAGGTCTGAAAGGAGTGGAATGGAGTGGAGTGGAATGCAATGGAGTAGATTGGAATGAAGTGGAAAGGAATAGAATGGAGAGAAGTAGAGTAGAATGGAGTGGATTGGAATGGAGGGGAGCAGAGTGGAGTTAACAGCGGTGGATTGGAATACAGTGGATGGGGTAGAGTGGAAGGGAGTGGAATTATATGGAATGGAATGGATTGGAGTGGAGTGGAAGGGAGTGGAGTGGAGTTGAAAGTAGAGGAATCGAAAGAAGTGGAAAGGAGTGGAGTAGAGTGGATTAGAGTGGATTGGAATGGAATGGAGTGGAGTGGAATGGTGTGGAAACGAATGGAAGGGAGGGGAGTGGAATGGAACGAAATGGAATGGAATGTAGTGGAATGGAGAGGAGTGGAGTGGACTGGAGTGGAATGTAATCGAATGGAGTGTACTGGAGTGGAATGTATTTGAGAGGCGGGTAATGGAGAGGAATTGAGTGGAGTGGAGTGGAGTGAAATACATCGGAATGGCACGGAATTGAATGGAATGGAGGGGAGTGGAATGCAGTGGAGTGGAGTCGATTGGAGTGGTGAGGAATAGAACGGAGTGGCATGGAATGGAGCACAGTGGAATGCAATGGAGTGGAGTGGATTGGAAAGGGGTGGAGTGGAGTGACGATGGGTGAAGTGGAATGTAATGGAGTGGAGTGCAGAGGAGTCTCATGGAATGGAATGGAATGGAACGCAATGGAAGCTGAGATTGTACCACTGCGCTCCAGGATGGGTGACACAGTGTGATACTCTCAAAAGAAAGGAATGGAATGGAATGCAGTGGAATGAAATGGAATGCAATGGGGTGCATTGGAGTGGAGTGGAGTGAAGTGAAGTGGATTGGAGTGGAATGGAGAGGAATGGAACGGAATGGAATGGAATGAAGTAGACTGGAGTGGGGTGGAGTTGAGTGCAATGGAATGGAGCGAAATGGAATCAGATGCAGAGAAATGGAGTAGAGAGGAGTGCAGTAGAGTGGAAAGGAGTGCAATGGAGTGGAATGGAATCGGAAGTAACGGAAAGTAGTGGAGTGGATGGAACGGAAAGGAAAGGAGTGGAGCGGAGTGGAATGGAACGGAGCGGGAGGTGGGTTGGGGCCACTGCACTCCAGGCTGGCTGGCTGACTGAGGTATTCTCGCAATAAAGGAATGGAATGGAATGCCGTAGAGTGGAATGGAACGGAGTGGAGTGGAGTGGAATGGAGTGAGTTGGAGCAGAGTGGAATGAAGAATGCAATGGGATGGAAGGGAATTGAATGAAATGCAGTGGAGTGCAGTGGAGTGCATTGCAGTGGAATGGAGCAGAATGGAATGGAAAGGAGTGGAATGGACAGGAGTGGAGTGCACTGGAGAGGAGAGGATAGGAATGCAGTGGAATGGAATTGGATGTAATGGAACGTAGAGGAGTGGAGTGGAATGGAGTTGGCCAGAGTGGAATGGAATGGAATGCAATGGAAAGGAATGGAGTGGAATAGAATGGAATGGAATGGAATGGAATGGAATGGAGTGGGATGACTTGTAGTGGGGTGGAGTGAAACGGAGTATAATGGAATGGAGTGGAGTGGAGTGGAATGTGATAGAATGGAGAGGAGGGGAATGGAGCAGAATGGAATGGAGTGCAGCGGAATGGAGTGGAGTGGAATGGAATCAAATGGAGTGGAATGGAACAGAGTGGAATGGAATGGAGTGCAATAGACTAGAATTGAGTGTAGTGTAGTGGAATTTAGTGGAATGGACTGGAATGGAGTGGAATGGAATGGAATTGAGGGGAATGGAATGGAATGGAAAGGAATGGAAAGCAATGGAAAGGAATAGAATTGAATGCAACGGAATTAAAAGAATGCAATGGAATGCAATGGAATAGAATGCAATGGAATGTATAGTTGACATGTAATATGAGCTGAGATTGTGACACTGCACTCCAGCCAGGGTGACATGGTGATATCCTGTCGTAAGAAGTGAATGGAATGCAATGGAGTGAAATGGAATGGAATGAAATGGAATGGAGCGGAGTGGAAGGGAATGGAGTGGAATGAAATAGAATGCAGTGGACTGTAATGGCATGGAGTGGAAAGAAGTAGAGTGGAATGGAGTGGAATGGAATGGACTGGCATAGAATGGAGTGGAATTGAATGCAATGGAGTGGATTGGAAAGGAATGCAAAGGAGTAGAGTGGAGTAGAGTGGTGTGGAGTGGAGTGGAATGGAGCTGAATGTACTTCAATGGAGTACAATGGAATGGAACGGAGTGGAATGGAATGGAATGATATGAGGTGGATTGGAGTGGAATGTAGTGGAGTGGAATGGAATGGAATAGAATGGAATGGAGTAGAGTGTAATGGAATGCAGTGGCGATAAGTGGAGTGGAATGGAATGCATTGGAGTAGAGTGGAGTGGAATGGAATGGAATGGAGTGGAGTGGAGGGGAGTGGAGTGGAAAGGAATTGAGTGAAGTGGAGTGCAGTTGAATGGAATATCGTGGTGTGGAGTGGAGTGGAAGTGAATGGAGTGAATAGGAGTGGAATGGAGTGGAAGGTAACGGAGTGGAATGGAGTCGAATGGAGTGTAATGGAGTAGAGTGGATTAGAGTGGAATGGTGTCGAACGGACTGGAATGGAATGGAATGAAGTGGAATGGAATTGAATCAAATGGAATGGAGTGGAGTGGAATGGAGTGGAGTGGAGTGGAGTGGAATGAAATGAAATGGAAGGGAGTGGAGAGAAACGCAGTTGATTGGAGTGGAGTGGAGTGGAAAGGAATGGAAAAGAGTGGGATGGAGACGTATGGATTGGAGTGGAATGGAGTGGAATGGAATGAAGTGGAAAGGAGTGGAACGGAGTGAAATTGAATTTAGTGGACTGGAGTGGAATGGAGTTAAATGGAATGGAATGGAATGGAGTGGAATGGAATGGAATGGAGTGGAGTGGAATGGAATAGAATGGCATGGAATGGAATAGAATGGGATGGAGTGGAGTGGAGAGGAGTGGAATGGATTGGAGTGAAGTGGAGTGGAATGGAATTGAGTGGAGCGGAGAGGAAAGGAATGGAATGGAGTGGAGTGGAATGGCATGGAATAGAGTGGAATGGAATGCATAGTATTGGAGTGGAGTGGAGTGGATTGGAGTGTAGTGGAAGGGAATGGAGTGCAGTGTAATGGACTGGAATGGAGCAGAGCAGAATGGAGTGGACTGGACTGGAGTGGAATGGAATGGGATGGCATGGAATGGGAGCTGAGATTTTACCAATGTGCTCTAGGCAGGGTGACTGGGTGTCATCCTCTCAAAAGAAAGGAATGGAATGGAACGCAGTGGAATGGAATGGAACAGAGTGGACATTAGTGGAGTGGAATGTGGAGGAATGGAATGAAATGGAACGTAATGGTATGAAATGGAGTGGTGTGGGGTGGAATGGATTATAGTGGAATGGGGTGGAAAGGAATGGGATGGAGTGGAATGAAGTGGAGTGCAGTGGAGTGGAACGGAGTTGAATGGCATAGAATTGAGTGGACAGTAGTGGAATGTTTTGGAATGCAATGGAATCCCTTGTAATAGAATGGAATACAATGGAAAGTTGACATGGAGTGTGAGCTGAGATTGTGCCACTGCACTCCAGACTGGGTGACACGTTATATCCTGTGGATAGAAAGGAATGGAATGCAATAGAGTGAAATGGAATGGAGTGGAATGGAATTGAATGGAATGGAGTGGAGTGGAGTGGAGTCGAATGGAGACGAATGGAATGGGACGGAGTGGAATGGAACGGAGTGGAGTGGAGTATCGTGGAGTGAAATAGAATGGAATGCACTGGGTTGGAATGGAATGCAATGGACTGCTGAAAGGAAATGTGAGCTGTTATTGTTCCACTGCACTCCAGCCTTTGTGACGGAATGAAATCCTGTGGAAAAAAAGGAATGGAATGGAATGGAATGGAATGGAATGGAATGGAATGGAATGGAGTGGAGTGGAGTGTTGTGGAGAGAAGTGTAGTGGAGTGGAGTGAAATGGAGTGGAGTGTCGTGGAGGAGAGTGGAATGGAGTGGAATGGAATGGAGAGGAAAGGAACGGAGTGGAGTGGAATGGAACGGAGTGGAGTGGAATGGAATCCAATGGAATGAAATGGAATTGAATCGAATGGAATGAAGAAATATGTGCAGTGATTTGGCCACTGCGCTGGAGCCTGTGTGAGAGAGGGAGATCCTGTCGATAAAACAGTGTGGAATGGAAGGGATTGGAATGGAATGGAATGGAACGTATTGGAGTGGAGTGGAGTGGAATTGAGTGGAGTGGAGTGCACTGGAATGGAATGGAATGCAATGGAATGTAATGGAATGATGAAATGATATGTGAGCTGAGATTGTGCCACTGCACTCCACGCTGGGTGACAGAGTGAGATACTCTTGAAAGAAAGAAATGGAATGGAAAGAATTTTTAATTGGGTGGATTCGAGTGGACTGAAGTAGAGTGCAGTGGAATAGAGAGGAATGGAATGGAATCGGATGTAAAGGAATGGAATGATGTGGAGTGGAGTGGTGAGGAGTGTAGTGCTGTGGAATGGAGCAGAAAGTAACGGGATGGTGTGGAGTGGAGTGCAGTGCAGTGGAGTGGAGAGGAGTGCAATGGCGTGGAATGGAATCGGATGTAAAGGAACGTACTGGAGTGGAGCGGAGTGGAAAGGAGTGGAATGGAATGGAATTGAATGTAATGGAAAGCAAAGGAATGGAATGGGATGCAATGGAATTTAATGCAATAGAATGCAGTTCAATAGAGAGTTAACATGTAATGTGAGCTGAGATTGTGCCTAAGCTCTCCAGGCTGTTTGACACAGTGATATCGTGTCGAAAAATGGAATGGAATGCAGTGGTGTGAAATGGAATGGAATGTAGTGGACAGGAGTAGAATGGAGTGGAGTGAAGAGGAACAGAGTGGAATGGAATGGGATGCAGTGGAATGGAATGCAGTGGAGTGGAGTGAAATAGAAAGAAATGGAATGGGATGGAATGGAATGCAATGGAATGGAGAAGAGAAATGTGAGCTGAGATTGTGTGACTACACTCCAGCCTTAGTGACCGAGAGAGATTCTGTGGAAGGAAAGAACTGATTTCAAAGGAGTGGAATGGAAGGGAATGTAGTACCGTGGAGTAGAGTGGAATGGAGTGAAACAGAATAGAATGGAGTGGAAGGCAATGGAATGGAATGGAATGGAGTGGAGTGGAATAGAGAGGAGTGCACTGCAATGGAGTGGAGTGGAGTGGAAGGGAGTGGAATGCAATGGAATGTAGTGGAGTGCAGTGGAGTGGAATGGAATGGAGTGGACAGGAGTGGAAGGAGTAGAGTGGACTGGAATGGAATAGAATGGAACAGAATGCAGTGGAGTGGAGGGGAGTGGAGGTGAGTGGAGTGGCATGGAGTGGAATGGAATGGAATGGAGTGAAATGGAATCCAATGGATTGGAATGGAGTGGAGTGGAGTGGAGTGGAATGGAGAGGAGTCGAATGGAATGGAAGGGAATGCAACGGAACGCAGTGGTGTGGATTGGAATGCAGTGAAATGGAGTACTATGGAATCTAAAGGAGTGGAGTGGAGTCTAGAGGAGTGGAATGGAATGGAACAAAATGGAATGGAATGGCACGGAATGGAGTGGAGTAGAGTGGAGTGGGAAGGAAGGGAGATGAGTGGAATGGAGAGGAATGGAATGCAGTGGAGTGGATTGGATTGGAATGAACTGGAATGGAGAGGAATGGAATGAAGTGGAACGGAATGGACTGCAATGGAATTGAATGGAGTGAAGTGGAAAGTAGTGGAGTGGAGTGGAATGGAGTGGAAATGAATGGAATGGAGTGGAATGGAAGGGAATGGAGACAAGTGGATAGGAATTGACTGAAGCAGATTGGAGTGGAGTGGAGTGGAGTGGCATGGAATGGAATGAAGTGGATGGGAATGCAATGGAGTGGAATGAAATGGAATAAAATGGAATGGAGTGGAATGGAGAGGAATGGAGTGGAGTGGAGTGGAATGGAGGGGAGTAAGAGGAAGAGAATGGAATGGAATCGAAAGGAGGGAAGTGCAATTGTGTGGAGTGGAGTGGAGATGAAAGAAGTGGAGTGATGTGGAGTCGAGAGGAAATTAATGGAATGGAATGGAATGGAGTTAAGTGGAGTGGAATGGAGTGGAAGGTAATGGAGTGGAATGAAAAGGAGTGGATTGGAATGGAGTGGAATGGAATGGAGTGGAACGGAGTGGAGTAGAATGGAGTGGGTTGCAGAGGAGTGGAATGGAGTGGAATGGAAGGGAACGGAAAGGAATGTAGTGGAAAGGAATGGAATGGAGTGGATTGAAATTGAATGGAAAGGATTGGAGTGCAGTGGACTGGAGGGGAGTGGAATAAAATGGAGTATAGTGCAGTGGAATGGAGTGGACTGGAGTGGAGATGAGTGGAGTGGACTGGAATGGAATGGAGTGGAGTGGAATGGTGTGGAGTGGGGTGGAAAGGAATGGAACAGAATGGAATGGAGAGGAATGGAGTGGCATGTAGTGGAGTGGAGTGAAGTGGAAAGGAATGGCATGGAATGGAGTAGAGTGGAATGGAGGGGTATGGAATGGAATGGAATGGAATTGAGTGGAATGGAGTGGAATGGAGTGGAGTGGAGAGGAATGGAATGGAGTGGAAAGGTCTGAAAGGAGTGGAATGGAGTGGAGTGGAATGCAATGGAGTAGATTGGAATGAAGTGGAAAGGAATAGAATGGAGAGAAGTAGAGTAGAATGGAGTGGATTGGAATGGAGGGGAGCAGAGTGGAGTTAACAGCGGTGGATTGGAATACAGTGGATGGGGTAGAGTGGAAGGGAGTGGAATTATATGGAATGGAATGGATTGGAGTGGAGTGGAAGGGAGTGGAGTGGAGTTGAAAGTAGAGGAATCGAAAGAAGTGGAAAGGAGTGGAGTAGAGTGGATTAGAGTGGATTGGAATGGAATGGAGTGGAGTGGAATGGTGTGGAAACGAATGGAAGGGAGGGGAGTGGAATGGAACGAAATGGAATGGAATGTAGTGGAATGGAGAGGAGTGGAGTGGACTGGAGTGGAATGTAATCGAATGGAGTGTACTGGAGTGGAATGTATTTGAGAGGCGGGTAATGGAGAGGAATTGAGTGGAGTGGAGTGGAGTGAAATACATCGGAATGGCACGGAATTGAATGGAATGGAGGGGAGTGGAATGCAGTGGAGTGGAGTCGATTGGAGTGGTGAGGAATAGAACGGAGTGGCATGGAATGGAGCACAGTGGAATGCAATGGAGTGGAGTGGATTGGAAAGGGGTGGAGTGGAGTGACGATGGGTGAAGTGGAATGTAATGGAGTGGAGTGCAGAGGAGTCTCATGGAATGGAATGGAATGGAACGCAATGGAAGCTGAGATTGTACCACTGCGCTCCAGGATGGGTGACACAGTGTGATACTCTCAAAAGAAAGGAATGGAATGGAATGCAGTGGAATGAAATGGAATGCAATGGGGTGCATTGGAGTGGAGTGGAGTGAAGTGAAGTGGATTGGAGTGGAATGGAGAGGAATGGAACGGAATGGAATGGAATGAAGTAGACTGGAGTGGGGTGGAGTTGAGTGCAATGGAATGGAGCGAAATGGAATCAGATGCAGAGAAATGGAGTAGAGAGGAGTGCAGTAGAGTGGAAAGGAGTGCAATGGAGTGGAATGGAATCGGAAGTAACGGAAAGTAGTGGAGTGGATGGAACGGAAAGGAAAGGAGTGGAGCGGAGTGGAATGGAACGGAGCAGGAGGTGGGTTGGGGCCACTGCACTCCAGGCTGGCTGGCTGACTGAGGTATTCTCGCAATAAAGGAATGGAATGGAATGCCGTAGAGTGGAATGGAACGGAGTGGAGTGGAGTGGAATGGAGTGAGTTGGAGCAGAGTGGAATGAAGAATGCAATGGGATGGAAGGGAATTGAATGAAATGCAGTGGAGTGCAGTGGAGTGCATTGCAGTGGAATGGAGCAGAATGGAATGGAAAGGAGTGGAATGGACAGGAGTGGAGTGCACTGGAGAGGAGAGGATAGGAATGCAGTGGAATGGAATTGGATGTAATGGAACGTAGAGGAGTGGAGTGGAATGGAGTTGGCCAGAGTGGAATGGAATGGAATGCAATGGAAAGGAATGGAGTGGAATAGAATGGAATGGAATGGAATGGAATGGAATGGAGTGGGATGACTTGTAGTGGGGTGGAGTGAAATGGAGTATAATGGAATGGAGTGGAGTGGAGTGGAATGTGATAGAATGGAGAGGAGGGGAATGGAGCAGAATGGAATGGAGTGCAGCGGAATGGAGTGGAGTGGAATGGAATCAAATGGAGTGGAATGGAACAGAGTGGAATGGAATGGAGTGCAATAGACTAGAATTGAGTGTAGTGTAGTGGAATTTAGTGGAATGGACTGGAATGGAGTGGAATGGAATGGAATTGAGGGGAATGGAATGGAATGGAAAGGAATGGAAAGCAATGGAAAGGAATAGAATTGAATGCAACGGAATTAAAAGAATGCAATGGAATGCAATGGAATAGAATGCAATGGAATGTATAGTTGACATGTAATATGAGCTGAGATTGTGACACTGCACTCCAGCCAGGGTGACATGGTGATATCCTGTCGTAAGAAGTGAATGGAATGCAATGGAGTGAAATGGAATGGAATGAAATGGAATGGAGCGGAGTGGAAGGGAATGGAGTGGAATGAAATAGAATGCAGTGGACTGTAATGGCATGGAGTGGAAAGAAATAGAGTGGAATGGAGTGGAATGGAATGGACTGGCATAGAATGGAGTGGAATTGAATGCAATGGAGTGGATTGGAAAGGAATGCAAAGGAGTAGAGTGGAGTAGAGTGGTGTGGAGTGGAGTGGAATGGAGCTGAATGTACTTCAATGGAGTACAATGGAATGGAACGGAGTGGAATGGAATGGAATGATATGAGGTGGATTGGAGTGGAATGTAGTGGAGTGGAATGGAATGGAATAGAATGGAATGGAGTAGAGTGTAATGGAATGCAGTGGCGATAAGTGGAGTGGAATGGAATGCATTGGAGTAGAGTGGAGTGGAATGGAATGGAATGGAGTGGAGTGGAGGGGAGTGGAGTGGAATGGAATTGAGTGAAGTGGAGTGCAGTTGAATGGAATATCGTGGTGTGGAGTGGAGTGGAAGTGAATGGAGTGAATAGGAGTGGAATGGAGTGGAAGGTAACGGAGTGGAATGGAGTCGAATGGAGTGTAATGGAGTAGAGTGGATTAGAGTGGAATGGTGTCGAACGGACTGGAATGGAATGGAATGAAGTGGAATGGAATTGAATCAAATGGAATGGAGTGGAGTGGAATGGAGTGGAGTGGAGTGGAGTGGAATGAAATGAAATGGAAGGGAGTGGAGAGAAACGCAGTTGATTGGAGTGGAGTGGAGTGGAAAGGAATGGAAAAGAGTGGGATGGAGACGTATGGATTGGAGTGGAATGGAGTGGAATGGAATGAAGTGGAAAGGAGTGGAACGGAGTGAAATTGAATTTAGTGGACTGGAGTGGAATGGAGTTAAATGGAATGGAATGGAATGGAGTGGAATGGAATGGAATGGAGTGGAGTGGAATGGAATAGAATGGCATGGAATGGAATAGAATGGGATGGAGTGGAGTGGAGAGGAGTGGAATGGATTGGAGTGAAGTGGAGTGGAATGGAATTGAGTGGAGCGGAGAGGAAAGGAATGGAATGGAGTGGAGTGGAATGGCATGGAATAGAGTGGAATGGAATGCATAGTATTGGAGTGGAGTGGAGTGGATTGGAGTGTAGTGGAAGGGAATGGAGTGCAGTGTAATGGACTGGAATGGAGCAGAGCAGAATGGAGTGGACTGGACTGGAGTGGAATGGAATGGGATGGCATGGAATGGGAGCTGAGATTTTACCAATGTGCTCTAGGCAGGGTGACTGGGTGTCATCCTCTCAAAAGAAAGGAATGGAATGGAACGCAGTGGAATGGAATGGAACAGAGTGGACATTAGTGGAGTGGAATGTGGAGGAATGGAATGAAATGGAACGTAATGGTATGAAATGGAGTGGTGTGGGGTGGAATGGATTATAGTGGAATGGGGTGGAAAGGAATGGGATGGAGTGGAATGAAGTGGAGTGCAGTGGAGTGGAACGGAGTTGAATGGCATAGAATTGAGTGGACAGTAGTGGAATGTTTTGGAATGCAATGGAATCCCTTGTAATAGAATGGAATACAATGGAAAGTTGACATGGAGTGTGAGCTGAGATTGTGCCACTGCACTCCAGACTGGGTGACACGTTATATCCTGTGGATAGAAAGGAATGGAATGCAATAGAGTGAAATGGAATGGAGTGGAATGGAATTGAATGGAATGGAGTGGAGTGGAGTGGAGTCGAATGGAGACGAATGGAATGGGACGGAGTGGAATGGAACGGAGTGGAGTGGAGTATCGTGGAGTGAAATAGAATGGAATGCACTGGGTTGGAATGGAATGCAATGGACTGCTGAAAGGAAATGTGAGCTGTTATTGTTCCACTGCACTCCAGCCTTTGTGACGGAATGAAATCCTGTGGAAAAAAAGGAATGGAATGGAATGGAATGGAATGGAATGGAATGGAATGGAATGGAGTGGAGTGGAGTGTTGTGGAGAGAAGTGTAGTGGAGTGGAGTGAAATGGAGTGGAGTGTCGTGGAGGAGAGTGGAATGGAGTGGAATGGAATGGAGAGGAAAGGAACGGAGTGGAGTGGAATGGAACGGAGTGGAGTGGAATGGAATCCAATGGAATGAAATGGAATTGAATCGAATGGAATGAAGAAATATGTGCAGTGATTTGGCCACTGCGCTGGAGCCTGTGTGAGAGAGGGAGATCCTGTCGATAAAACAGTGTGGAATGGAAGGGATTGGAATGGAATGGAATGGAACGTATTGGAGTGGAGTGGAGTGGAATTGAGTGGAGTGGAGTGCACTGGAATGGAATGGAATGCAATGGAATGTAATGGAATGATGAAATGATATGTGAGCTGAGATTGTGCCACTGCACTCCACGCTGGGTGACAGAGTGAGATACTCTTGAAAGAAAGAAATGGAATGGAAAGAATTTTTAATTGGGTGGATTCGAGTGGACTGAAGTAGAGTGCAGTGGAATAGAGAGGAATGGAATGGAATCGGATGTAAAGGAATGGAATGATGTGGAGTGGAGTGGTGAGGAGTGTAGTGCTGTGGAATGGAGCAGAAAGTAACGGGATGGTGTGGAGTGGAGTGCAGTGCAGTGGAGTGGAGAGGAGTGCAATGGCGTGGAATGGAATCGGATGTAAAGGAACGTACTGGAGTGGAGCGGAGTGGAAAGGAGTGGAATGGAATGGAATTGAATGTAATGGAAAGCAAAGGAATGGAATGGGATGCAATGGAATTTAATGCAATAGAATGCAGTTCAATAGAGAGTTAACATGTAATGTGAGCTGAGATTGTGCCTAAGCTCTCCAGGCTGTTTGACACAGTGATATCGTGTCGAAAAATGGAATGGAATGCAGTGGTGTGAAATGGAATGGAATGTAGTGGACAGGAGTAGAATGGAGTGGAGTGAAGAGGAACAGAGTGGAATGGAATGGGATGCAGTGGAATGGAATGCAGTGGAGTGGAGTGAAATAGAAAGAAATGGAATGGGATGGAATGGAATGCAATGGAATGGAGAAGAGAAATGTGAGCTGAGATTGTGTGACTACACTCCAGCCTTAGTGACCGAGAGAGATTCTGTGGAAGGAAAGAACTGATTTCAAAGGAGTGGAATGGAAGGGAATGTAGTACCGTGGAGTAGAGTGGAATGGAGTGAAACAGAATAGAATGGAGTGGAAGGCAATGGAATGGAATGGAATGGAGTGGAGTGGAATAGAGAGGAGTGCACTGCAATGGAGTGGAGTGGAGTGGAAGGGAGTGGAATGCAATGGAATGTAGTGGAGTGCAGTGGAGTGGAATGGAATGGAGTGGACAGGAGTGGAAGGAGTAGAGTGGACTGGAATGGAATAGAATGGAACAGAATGCAGTGGAGTGGAGGGGAGTGGAGGTGAGTGGAGTGGCATGGAGTGGAATGGAATGGAATGGAGTGAAATGGAATCCAATGGATTGGAATGGAGTGGAGTGGAGTGGAGTGGAATGGAGAGGAGTCGAATGGAATGGAAGGGAATGCAACGGAACGCAGTGGTGTGGATTGGAATGCAGTGAAATGGAGTACTATGGAATCTAAAGGAGTGGAGTGGAGTCTAGAGGAGTGGAATGGAATGGAACAAAATGGAATGGAATGGCACGGAATGGAGTGGAGTAGAGTGGAGTGGGAAGGAAGGGAGATGAGTGGAATGGAGAGGAATGGAATGCAGTGGAGTGGATTGGATTGGAATGAACTGGAATGGAGAGGAATGGAATGAAGTGGAACGGAATGGACTGCAATGGAATTGAATGGAGTGAAGTGGAAAGTAGTGGAGTGGAGTGGAATGGAGTGGAAATGAATGGAATGGAGTGGAATGGAAGGGAATGGAGACAAGTGGATAGGAATTGACTGAAGCAGATTGGAGTGGAGTGGAGTGGAGTGGCATGGAATGGAATGAAGTGGATGGGAATGCAATGGAGTGGAATGAAATGGAATAAAATGGAATGGAGTGGAATGGAGAGGAATGGAGTGGAGTGGAGTGGAATGGAGGGGAGTAAGAGGAAGAGAATGGAATGGAATCGAAAGGAGGGAAGTGCAATTGTGTGGAGTGGAGTGGAGATGAAAGAAGTGGAGTGATGTGGAGTCGAGAGGAAATTAATGGAATGGAATGGAATGGAGTTAAGTGGAGTGGAATGGAGTGGAAGGTAATGGAGTGGAATGAAAAGGAGTGGATTGGAATGGAGTGGAATGGAATGGAGTGGAACGGAGTGGAGTAGAATGGAGTGGGTTGCAGAGGAGTGGAATGGAGTGGAATGGAAGGGAACGGAAAGGAATGTAGTGGAAAGGAATGGAATGGAGTGGATTGAAATTGAATGGAAAGGATTGGAGTGCAGTGGACTGGAGGGGAGTGGAATAAAATGGAGTATAGTGCAGTGGAATGGAGTGGACTGGAGTGGAGATGAGTGGAGTGGACTGGAATGGAATGGAGTGGAGTGGAATGGTGTGGAGTGGGGTGGAAAGGAATGGAACAGAATGGAATGGAGAGGAATGGAGTGGCATGTAGTGGAGTGGAGTGAAGTGGAAAGGAATGGCATGGAATGGAGTAGAGTGGAATGGAGGGGTATGGAATGGAATGGAATGGAATTGAGTGGAATGGAGTGGAATGGAGTGGAGTGGAGAGGAATGGAATGGAGTGGAAAGGTCTGAAAGGAGTGGAATGGAGTGGAGTGGAATGCAATGGAGTAGATTGGAATGAAGTGGAAAGGAATAGAATGGAGAGAAGTAGAGTAGAATGGAGTGGATTGGAATGGAGGGGAGCAGAGTGGAGTTAACAGCGGTGGATTGGAATACAGTGGATGGGGTAGAGTGGAAGGGAGTGGAATTATATGGAATGGAATGGATTGGAGTGGAGTGGAAGGGAGTGGAGTGGAGTTGAAAGTAGAGGAATCGAAAGAAGTGGAAAGGAGTGGAGTAGAGTGGATTAGAGTGGATTGGAATGGAATGGAGTGGAGTGGAATGGTGTGGAAACGAATGGAAGGGAGGGGAGTGGAATGGAACGAAATGGAATGGAATGTAGTGGAATGGAGAGGAGTGGAGTGGACTGGAGTGGAATGTAATCGAATGGAGTGTACTGGAGTGGAATGTATTTGAGAGGCGGGTAATGGAGAGGAATTGAGTGGAGTGGAGTGGAGTGAAATACATCGGAATGGCACGGAATTGAATGGAATGGAGGGGAGTGGAATGCAGTGGAGTGGAGTCGATTGGAGTGGTGAGGAATAGAACGGAGTGGCATGGAATGGAGCACAGTGGAATGCAATGGAGTGGAGTGGATTGGAAAGGGGTGGAGTGGAGTGACGATGGGTGAAGTGGAATGTAATGGAGTGGAGTGCAGAGGAGTCTCATGGAATGGAATGGAATGGAACGCAATGGAAGCTGAGATTGTACCACTGCGCTCCAGGATGGGTGACACAGTGTGATACTCTCAAAAGAAAGGAATGGAATGGAATGCAGTGGAATGAAATGGAATGCAATGGGGTGCATTGGAGTGGAGTGGAGTGAAGTGAAGTGGATTGGAGTGGAATGGAGAGGAATGGAACGGAATGGAATGGAATGAAGTAGACTGGAGTGGGGTGGAGTTGAGTGCAATGGAATGGAGCGAAATGGAATCAGATGCAGAGAAATGGAGTAGAGAGGAGTGCAGTAGAGTGGAAAGGAGTGCAATGGAGTGGAATGGAATCGGAAGTAACGGAAAGTAGTGGAGTGGATGGAACGGAAAGGAAAGGAGTGGAGCGGAGTGGAATGGAACGGAGCGGGAGGTGGGTTGGGGCCACTGCACTCCAGGCTGGCTGGCTGACTGAGGTATTCTCGCAATAAAGGAATGGAATGGAATGCCGTAGAGTGGAATGGAACGGAGTGGAGTGGAGTGGAATGGAGTGAGTTGGAGCAGAGTGGAATGAAGAATGCAATGGGATGGAAGGGAATTGAATGAAATGCAGTGGAGTGCAGTGGAGTGCATTGCAGTGGAATGGAGCAGAATGGAATGGAAAGGAGTGGAATGGACAGGAGTGGAGTGCACTGGAGAGGAGAGGATAGGAATGCAGTGGAATGGAATTGGATGTAATGGAACGTAGAGGAGTGGAGTGGAATGGAGTTGGCCAGAGTGGAATGGAATGGAATGCAATGGAAAGGAATGGAGTGGAATAGAATGGAATGGAATGGAATGGAATGGAATGGAGTGGGATGACTTGTAGTGGGGTGGAGTGAAATGGAGTATAATGGAATGGAGTGGAGTGGAGTGGAATGTGATAGAATGGAGAGGAGGGGAATGGAGCAGAATGGAATGGAGTGCAGCGGAATGGAGTGGAGTGGAATGGAATCAAATGGAGTGGAATGGAACAGAGTGGAATGGAATGGAGTGCAATAGACTAGAATTGAGTGTAGTGTAGTGGAATTTAGTGGAATGGACTGGAATGGAGTGGAATGGAATGGAATTGAGGGGAATGGAATGGAATGGAAAGGAATGGAAAGCAATGGAAAGGAATAGAATTGAATGCAACGGAATTAAAAGAATGCAATGGAATGCAATGGAATAGAATGCAATGGAATGTATAGTTGACATGTAATATGAGCTGAGATTGTGACACTGCACTCCAGCCAGGGTGACATGGTGATATCCTGTCGTAAGAAGTGAATGGAATGCAATGGAGTGAAATGGAATGGAATGAAATGGAATGGAGCGGAGTGGAAGGGAATGGAGTGGAATGAAATAGAATGCAGTGGACTGTAATGGCATGGAGTGGAAAGAAGTAGAGTGGAATGGAGTGGAATGGAATGGACTGGCATAGAATGGAGTGGAATTGAATGCAATGGAGTGGATTGGAAAGGAATGCAAAGGAGTAGAGTGGAGTAGAGTGGTGTGGAGTGGAGTGGAATGGAGCTGAATGTACTTCAATGGAGTACAATGGAATGGAACGGAGTGGAATGGAATGGAATGATATGAGGTGGATTGGAGTGGAATGTAGTGGAGTGGAATGGAATGGAATAGAATGGAATGGAGTAGAGTGTAATGGAATGCAGTGGCGATAAGTGGAGTGGAATGGAATGCATTGGAGTAGAGTGGAGTGGAATGGAATGGAATGGAGTGGAGTGGAGGGGAGTGGAGTGGAATGGAATTGAGTGAAGTGGAGTGCAGTTGAATGGAATATCGTGGTGTGGAGTGGAGTGGAAGTGAATGGAGTGAATAGGAGTGGAATGGAGTGGAAGGTAACGGAGTGGAATGGAGTCGAATGGAGTGGAATGGAGTAGAGTGGATTAGAGTGGAATGGTGTCGAACGGACTGGAATGGAATGGAATGGAGTGGAATGGAATTGAATCAAATGGAATGGAGTGGAGTGGAGTGGAGTGGAATGAAATGAAATGGAAGGGAGTGGAGAGAAACGCAGTTGATTGGAGTGGAGTGGAGTGGAAAGGAATGGAAAGGAGTGGGATGGAGACGTATGGATTGGAGTGGAATGGAGTGGAATGGAATGAAGTGGAAAGGAGTGGAACGGAGTGAAATTGAATTTAGTGGACTGGAGTGGAATGGAGTTAAATGGAATGGAATGGAATGGAGTGGAATGGAATGGAATGGAGTGGAGTGGAATGGAATAGAATGGCATGGAATGGAATAGAATGGGATGGAGTGGAGTGGAGAGGAGTGGAATGGATTGGAGTGAAGTGGAGTGGAATGGAATTGAGTGGAGCGGAGAGGAAAGGAATGGAATGGAGTGGAGTGGAATGGCATGGAATGGAGTGGAATGGAATGGATAGTAGTGGAGTGGAGTGGAGTGGATTGGAGTGTAGTGGAAGGGAATGGAGTGCAGTGTAATGGACTGGAATGGAGCAGAGCAGAATGGAGTGGACGGGACTGGAGTGGAATGGAATGGGATGGCATGGAATGGGAGCTGAGATTTTACCAATGTGCTCTAGGCAGGGTGACTGGGTGTCATACTCTCAAAAGAAAGGAATGGAATGGAACGCAGTGGAATGGAATGGAACAGAGTGGACATTAGTGGAGTGGAATGTGGAGGAATGGAATGAAATGGAACGTAATGGCATGAAATGGAGTGGTGTGGGGTGGAATGGATTATAGTGGAATGGGGTGGAAAGGAATGGGATGGAGTGGAATGAAGTGGAGTGCAGTGGAGTGGAACGGAGTTGAATGGCATAGAATTGAGTGGACAGTAGTGGAATGTTTTGGAATGCAATGGAATCCATTGTAATAGAATGGAATACAACGGAAAGTTGACATGGAGTGTGAGCTGAGATTGTGCCACTGCACTCCAGACTGGGTGACACGTTATATCCTGTGGATAGAAAGGAATGGAATGCAATAGAGTGAAATGGAATGGAGTGGAATGGAATTGAATGGAATGGAGTGGAGTGGAGTGGAGTCGAATGGAGACGAATGGAATGGGACGGAGTGGAATGGAACGGAGTGGAGTGGAGTATCGTGGAGTGAAATAGAATGGAATGCACTGGGTTGGAATGGAATGCAATGGACTGCTGAAAGGAAATGTGAGCTGTTATTGTTCCACTGCACTCCAGCCTTTGTGACGGAATGAAATCCTGTGGAAAAAAAGGAATGGAATGGAATGGAATGGAATGGAATGGAATGGAATGGAATGGAATGGAGTGGAGTGGAGTGGTGTGGAGAGGAGTGTAGTGGAGTGGAGTGAAATGGAGTGGAGTGTCGTGGAGGAGAGTGGAATGGAGTGGAATGGAATGGAGAGGAAAGGAACGGAGTGGAGTGGAATGGAACGGAGTGGAGTGGAATGGAATCCAATGGAATGAAATGGAATTGAATCGAATGGAATGAAGAAATATGTGCAGTGATTTGGCCACTGCGCTGGAGCCTGTGTGAGAGAGGGAGATCCTGTCGATAAAACAGTGTGGAATGGAAGGGATTGGAATGGAATGGAATGGAACGTATTGGAGTGGAGTGGAGTGGAATTGAGTGGAGTGGAGTGCACTGGAATGGAATGGAATGCAATGGAATGTAATGGAATGATGAAATGATATGTGAGCTGAGATTGTGCCACTGCACTCCACGCTGGGTGACAGAGTGAGATACTCTTGAAAGAAAGAAATGGAATGGAAAGAATTTTTAATTGGGTGGATTCGAGTGGACTGAAGTAGAGTGCAGTGGAATAGAGAGGAATGGAATGGAATGGAATCGGATGTAAAGGAATGGAATGATGTGGAGTGGAGTGGTGAGGAGTGTAGTGCTGTGGAATGGAGCAGAAAGTAACGGGATGGTGTGGAGTGGAGTGCAGTGCAGTGGAGTGGAGAGGATTGCAATGGCGTGGAATGGAATCGGATGTAAAGGAACGTACTGGAGTGGAGCGGAGTGGAAAGGAGTGGAATGGAATGGAATTGAATGTAATGGAAAGCAAAGGAATGGAATGGGATGCAATGGAATTTAATGCAATAGAATGCAGTTCAATAGAGAGTTGACATGTAATGTGAGCTGAGATTGTGCCTAAGCTCTCCAGGCTGTTTGACACAGTGATATCGTGTGGAAAGAATGGAATGGAATGCAGTGGTGTGAAATGGAATGGAATGTAGTGGACAGGAGTAGAATGGAGTGGAGTGAAGAGGAACAGAGTGGAATGGAATGGGATGCAGTGGAATGGAATGCAGTGGAGTGGAGTGAAATAGAAAGAAATGGAATGGGATGGAATGGAATGCAATGGAATGGAGAAGAGAAATGTGAGCTGAGATTGTGTGACTACACTCCAGCCTTAGTGACCGAGAGAGATTCTGTGGAAGGAAAGAACTGATTTCAAAGGAGTGGAATGGAAGGGAATGTAGTACAGTGGAGTAGAGTGGAATGGAGTGAAACAGAATAGAATGGAGTGGAAGGCAATGGAATGGAATGGAATGGAGTGGAGTGGAATAGAGAGGAGTGCACTGCAATGGAGTGGAGTGGAGTGGAAGGGAGTGGAATGCAATGGAATGTAGTGGAGTGCAGTGGAGTGGAATGGAATGGAGTGGACAGGAGTGGAAGGAGTAGAGTGGACTGGAATGGAATAGAATGGAACAGAATGCAGTGGAGTGGAGGGGAGTGGAGGTGAGTGGAGTGGCATGGAGTGGAATGGAATGGAATGGAGTGAAATGGAATCCAATGGATTGGAATGGAGTGGAGTGGAGTGGAGTGGAATGGAGAGGAGTGGAATGGAATGGAAGGGAATGCAACGGAACGCAGTGGTGTGGATTGGAATGCAGTGAAATGGAGTACTATGGAATCTAAAGGAGTGGAGTGGAGTCTAGTGGAGTGGAATGGAATGGAACAAAATGGAATGGAATGGCACGGAATGGAGTGGAGTAGAGTGGAGTGGGAAGGAAGGGAGATGAGTGGAATGGAGAGGAATGGAATGCAGTGGAGTGGATTGGATTGGAATGAACTGGAATGGAGAGGAATGGAATGAATTGGAACGGAATGGACTGCAATGGAATTGAATGGAGTGAAGTGGAAAGTAGTGGAGTGGAGTGGAATGGAGTGGAAATGAATGGAATGGAGTGGAATGGAAGGGAATGGAGACAAGTGGATAGGAATTGACTGAAGCAGATTGGAGTGGAGTGGAGTGGAGTGGCATGGAATGGAATGAAGTGGATGGGAATGCAATGGAGTGGAATGAAATGGAATAAAATGGAATGGAGTGGAATGGAGAGGAATGGAGTGGAGTGGAGTGGAATGGAGGGGAGTAAGAGGAAGAGAATGGAATGGAATCGAAAGGAGGGAAGTGCAATTGTGTGGAGTGGAGTGGAGATGAAAGGAGTGGAGTGATGTGGAGTCGAGAGGAAAGGAATGGAATGGAATGGAATGGAGTTAAGTGGAGTGGAATGGAGTGGAAGGTAATGGAGTGGAATGAAAAGGAGTGGATTGGAATGGAGTGGAAAGGAATGGAGTGGAACGGAGTGGAGTAGAATGGAGTGGGTTGCAGAGGAGTGGAATGGAGTGGAATGGAAGGGAACGGAAAGGAATGTAGTGGAAAGGAATCGAATGGAGTGGATTGAAATTGAATGGAAAGGATTGGAGTGCAGTGGACTGGAGGGGAGTGGAATAAAATGGAGTATAGTGCAGTGGAATGGAGTGGACTGGAGTGGAGATGAGTGGAGTGGACTGGAATGGAATGGAGTGGAGTGGAATGGTGTGGAGTGGGGTGGAAAGGAATGGAACAGAATGGAATGGAGAGGAATGGAGTGGCATGTAGTGGAGTGGAGTGAAGTGGAAAGGAATGGCATGGAATGGAGTAGAGTGGAATGGAGGGGTATGGAATGGAATGGAATGGAATGGAGTGGAATGGAGTGGAATGGAGTGGAGTGGAGAGGAATGGAATGGAGTGGAAAGGTCTGAAAGGAGTGGAATGGAGTGGAGTGGAATGCAATGGAGTAGATTGGAATGAAGTGGAAAGGAATAGAATGGAGAGAAGTAGAGTAGAATGGAGTGGATTGGAATGGAGGGGAGCAGAGTGGAGTTAACAGCGGTGGATTGGAATACAGTGGATGGGGTAGAGTGGAAGGGAGTGGAATTATATGGAATGGAATGGATTGGAGTGGAGTGGAAGGGAGTGGAGTGGAGTTGAAAGTAGAGGAATCGAAAGAAGTGGAAAGGAGTGGAGTAGAGTGGATTAGAGTGGATTGGAATGGAATGGAATGGAGTGGAATGGTGTGGAAACGAATGGAAGGGAGGGGAGTGGAATGGAACGAAATGGAATGGAATGTAGTGGAATGGAGAGGAGTGGAGTGGACTGGAGTGGAATGTAATCGAATGGAGTGTACTGGAGTGGAATGTATTTGAGAGGCGGGTAATGGAGACGAATTGAGTGGAGTGGAGTGGAGTGAAATACATCGGAATGGCACGGAATTGAATGGAATGGAGGGGAGTGGAATGCAGTGGAGTGGAGTCGATTGGAGTGGTGAGGAATAGAACGGAGTGGCATGGAATGGAGCACAGTGGAATGCAATGGAGTGGAGTGGATTGGAAAGGGGTGGAGTGGAGTGACGATGGGTGAAGTGGAATGTAATGGAGTGGAGTGCAGAGGAGTCTCATGGAATGGAATGGAATGGAATGCAATGGAAGCTGAGATTGTACCACTGCGCTCCAGGATGGGTGACACAGTGTGATACTCTCAAAAGAAAGGAATGGAATGGAATGCAGTGGAATGGAATGGAATGCAATGGGGTGCATTGGAGTGGAGTGGAGTGAAGTGAAGTGGATTGGAGTGGAATGGAGAGGAATGGAACGGAATGGAATGGAATGAAGTAGACTGGAGTGGGGTGGAGTTGAGTGCAATGGAATGGAGCGAAATGGAATCAGATGCAGAGAAATGGAGTAGAGAGGAGTTCAGTAGAGTGGAAAGGAGTGCAATGGAGTGGAATGGAATCGGAAGTAACGGAAAGTAGTGGAGTGGATGGAACGGAAAGGAAAGGAGTGGAGCGGAGTGGAATGGAACGGAGCGGGAGGTGGGTTGGGGCCACTGCACTCCAGGCTGGCTGGCTGACTGAGGTATTCTCGCAATAAAGGAATGGAATGGAATGCCGTAGAGTGGAATGGAACGGAGTGGAGTGGAGTGGAATGGAGTGAGTTGGAGCAGAGTGGAATGAAGAATGCAATGGGATGGAAGGGAATTGAATGAAATGCAGTGGAGTGCAGTGGAGTGCATTGCAGTGGAATGGAGCAGAATGGAATGGAAAGGAGTGGAATGGACAGAAGTGGAGTGCACTGGAGAGGAGAGGATAGGAATGCAGTGGAATGGAATTGGATGTAATGGAACGTAGAGGAGTGGAGTGGAATGGAGTGGGCCAGAGTGGAATGGAATGGAATGCAATGGAAAGGAATGGAGTGGAATAGAATGGAATGGAATGGAATGGAATGGAATGGAGTGGGATGACTTGTAGTGGGGTGGAGTGAAATGGAGTATAATGGAATGGAGTGGAGTGGAGTGGAATGTGATAGAATGGAGAGGAGGGGAATGGAGCAGAATGGAATGGAGTGCAGCGGAATGGAGTGGAGTGGAATGGAATCAAATGGAGTGGAATGGAACAGAGTGGAATGGAATGGAGTGCAATAGACTAGAATTGAGTGTAGTGTAGTGGAATTTAGTGGAATGGACTGGAATGGAGTGGAATGGAATGGAATTGAGGGGAATGGAATGGAATGGAAAGGAATGGAAAGCAATGGAAAGGAATAGAATTGAATGCAACGGAATTAAAAGAATGCAATGGAATGCAATGGAATAGAATGCAATGGAATGTATAGTTGACATGTAATATGAGCTGAGATTGTGACACTGCACTCCAGCCAGGGTGACATGGTGATATCCTGTCGTAAGAAGTGAATGGAATGCAATGGAGTGAAATGGAATGGAATGAAATGGAATGGAGCGGAGTGGAAGGGAATGGAGTGGAATGAAATAGAATGCAGTGGACTGTAATGGCATGGAGTGGAAAGAAGTAGAGTGGAATGGAGTGGAATGGAATGGACTGGCATAGAATGGAGTGGAATTGAATGCAATGGAGTGGATTGGAAAGGAATGCAAAGGAGTACAGTGGAGTAGAGTGGTGTGGAGTGGAGTGGAATGGAGCTGAATGTACTTCAATGGAGTACAATGGCATGGAACGGAGTGGAATGGAATGGAATGATATGAGGTGGATTGGAGTGGAATGTAGTGGAGTGGAATGGAATGGAATAGAATGGAATGGAGTAGAGTGTAATGGAATGCAGTGGCGATAAGTGGAGTGGAATGGAATGCACTGGAGTAGAGTGGAGTGGAATGGAATGGAATGGAGTGGAGTGGAGGGGAGTGGAGTGGAATGGAATTGAGTGAAGTGGAGTGCAGTTGAATGGAATATCGTGGTGTGGAGTGGAGTGGAAGTGAATGGAGTGAATAGGAGTGGAATGGAGTGGAAGGTAACGGAGTGGAATGGAGTCGAATGGAGTGGAATGGAGTAGAGTGGATTAGAGTGGAATGGTGTCGAACGGACTGGAATGGAATGGAATGGAGTGGAATGGAATTGAATCAAATGGAATGGAGTGGAATGGAATGGAGTGGAGTGGAGTGGAGTGGAATGAAATGAAATGGAAGGGAGTGGAGAGAAACGCAGTTGATTGGAGTGGAGTGGAGTGGAAAGGAATGGAAAGGAGTGGGATGGAGACGTATGGATTGGAGTGGAATGGAGTGGAATGGAATGAAGTGGAAAGGAGTGGAACGGAGTGAAATTGAATTTAGTGGACTGGAGTGGAATGGAGTTAAATGGAATGGAATGGAATGGAGTGGAATGGAATGGAATGGAGTGGAGTGGAATGGAATAGAATGGCATGGAATGGAATAGAATGGGATGGAGTGGAGTGGAGAGGAGTGGAATGGATTGGAGTGAAGTGGAGTGGAATGGAATTGAGTGGAGCGGAGAGGAAAGGAATGGAATGGAGTGGAGTGGAATGGCATGGAATGGAGTGGAATGGAATGGATAGTAGTGGAGTGGAGTGGAGTGGATTGGAGTGTAGTGGAAGGGAATGGAGTGCAGTGTAATGGACTGGAATGGAGCAGAGCAGAATGGAGTGGACTGGACTGGAGTGGAATGGAATGGGATGGCATGGAATGGGAGCTGAGATTTTACCAATGTGCTCTAGGCAGGGTGACTGGGTGTCATACTCTCAAAAGAAAGGAATGGAATGGAACGCAGTGGAATGGAATGGAACAGAGTGGACATTAGTGGAGTGGAATGTGGAGGAATGGAATGAAATGGAACGTAATGGCATGAAATGGAGTGGTGTGGGGTGGAATGGATTATAGTGGAATGGGGTGGAAAGGAATGGGATGGAGTGGAATGAAGTGGAGTGCAGTGGAGTGGAACGGAGTTGAATGGGATAGAATTGAGTGGACAGTAGTGGAATGTTTTGGAATGCAATGGAATCCATTGTAATAGAATGGAATACAACGGAAAGTTGACATGGAGTGTGAGCTGAGATTGTGCCACTGCACTCCAGACTGGGTGACACGTTATATCCTGTGGATAGAAAGGAATGGAATGCAATAGAGTGAAATGGAATGGAGTGGAATGGAATTGAATGGAATGGAGTGGAGTGGAGTGGAGTCGAATGGAGACGAATGGAATGGGACGGAGTGGAATGGAACGGAGTGGAGTGGAGTATCGTGGAGTGAAATAGAATGGAATGCACTGGGTTGGAATGGAATGCAATGGACTGCTGAAAGGAAATGTGAGCTGTTATTGTTCCACTGCACTCCAGCCTTTGTGACGGAATGAAATCCTGTGGAAAAAAAGGAATGGAATGGAATGGAATGGAATGGAATGGAATGGAATGGAATGGAATGGAGTGGAGTGGAGTGGTGTGGAGAGGAGTGTAGTGGAGTGGAGTGAAATGGAGTGGAGTGTCGTGGAGGAGAGTGGAATGGAGTGGAATGGAATGGAGAGGAAAGGAACGGAGTGGAGTGGAATGGAACGGAGTGGAGTGGAATGGAATCCAATGGAATGAAATGGAATTGAATCGAATGGAATGAAGAAATATGTGCAGTGATTTGGCCACTGCGCTGGAGCCTGTGTGAGAGAGGGAGATCCTGTCGATAAAACAGTGTGGAATGGAAGGGATTGGAATGGAATGGAATGGAACGTATTGGAGTGGAGTGGAGTGGAATTGAGTGGAGTGGAGTGCACTGGAATGGAATGGAATGCAATGGAATGTAATGGAATGATGAAATGATATGTGAGCTGAGATTGTGCCACTGCACTCCACGCTGGGTGACAGAGTGAGATACTCTTGAAAGAAAGAAATGGAATGGAAAGAATTTTTAATTGGGTGGATTCGAGTGGACTGAAGTAGAGTGCAGTGGAATAGAGAGGAATGGAATGGAATCGGATGTAAAGGAATGGAATGATGTGGAGTGGAGTGGTGAGGAGTGTAGTGCTGTGGAATGGAGCAGAAAGTAACGGGATGGTGTGGAGTGGAGTGCAGTGCAGTGGAGTGGAGAGGAGTGCAATGGCGTGGAATGGAATCGGATGTAAAGGAACGTACTGGAGTGGAGCGGAGTGGAAAGGAGTGGAATGGAATGGAATTGAATGTAATGGAAAGCAAAGGAATGGAATGGGATGCAATGGAATTTAATGCAATAGAATGCAGTTCAATTGAGAGTTAACATGTAATGTGAGCTGAGATTGTGCCTAAGCTCTCCAGGCTGTTTGACACAGTGATATCGTGTCGAAAAATGGAATGGAATGCAGTGGTGTGAAATGGAATGGAATGTAGTGGACAGGAGTAGAATGAAGTGGAGTGAAGAGGAACAGAGTGGAATGGAATGGGATGCAGTGGAATGGAATGCAGTGGAGTGGAGTGAAATAGAAAGAAATGGAATGGGATGGAATGGAATGCAATGGAATGGAGAAGAGAAATGTGAGCTGAGATTGTGTGACTACACTCCAGCCTTAGTGACCGAGAGAGATTCTGTGGAAGGAAAGAACTGATTTCAAAGGAGTGGAATGGAAGGGAATGTAGTACCGTGGAGTAGAGTGGAATGGAGTGAAACAGAATAGAATGGAGTGGAAGGCAATGGAATGGAATGGAATGGAATGGAGTGGAGTGGAATAGAGAGGAGTGCACTGCAATGGAGTGGAGTGGAGTGGAAGGGAGTGGAATGCAATGGAATGTAGTGGAGTGCAGTGGAGTGGAATGGAATGGAGTGGACAGGAGTGGAAGGAGTAGAGTGGACTGGAATGGAATAGAATTTAACAGAATGCAGTGGAGTGGAGGGGAGTGGAGGTGAGTGGAGTGGCATGGAGTGGAATGGAATGGAATGGAGTGAAATGGAATCCAATGGATTGGAATGGAGTGGAGTGGAGTGGAGTGGAATGGAGAGGAGTCGAATGGAATGGAAGGGAATGCAACGGAACGCAGTGGTGTGGATTGGAATGCAGTGAAATGGAGTACTATGGAATCTAAAGGAGTGGAGTGGAGTCTAGAGGAGTGGAATGGAATGGAACAAAATGGAATGGAATGGCACGGAATGGAGTGGAGTAGAGTGGAGTGGGAAGGAAGGGAGATGAGTGGAATGGAGAGGAATGGAATGCAGTGGAGTGGATTGGATTGGAATGAACTGGAATGGAGAGGAATGGAATGAAGTGGAACGGAATGGACTGCAATGGAATTGAATGGAGTGAAGTGGAAAGTAGTGGAGTGGAGTGGAATGGAGTGGAAATGAATGGAATGGAGTGGAATGGAAGGGAATGGAGACAAGTGGATAGGAATTGACTGAAGCAGATTGGAGTGGAGTGGAGTGGAGTGGCATGGAATGGAATGAAGTGGATGGGAATGCAATGGAGTGGAATGAAATGGAATAAAATGGAATGGAGTGGAATGGAGAGGAATGGAGTGGAGTGGAGTGGAATGGAGGGGAGTAAGAGGAAGAGAATGGAATGGAATCGAAAGGAGGGAAGTGCAATTGTGTGGAGTGGAGTGGAGATGAAAGAAGTGGAGTGATGTGGAGTCGAGAGGAAATTAATGGAATGGAATGGAATGGAGTTAAGTGGAGTGGAATGGAGTGGAAGGTAATGGAGTGGAATGAAAAGGAGTGGATTGGAATGGAGTGGAATGGAATGGAGTGGAACGGAGTGGAGTAGAATGGAGTGGGTTGCAGAGGAGTGGAATGGAGTGGAATGGAAGGGAACGGAAAGGAATGTAGTGGAAAGGAATGGAATGGAGTGGATTGAAATTGAATGGAAAGGATTGGAGTGCAGTGGACTGGAGGGGAGTGGAATAAAATGGAGTATAGTGCAGTGGAATGGAGTGGACTGGAGTGGAGATGAGTGGAGTGGACTGGAATGGAATGGAGTGGAGTGGAATGGTGTGGAGTGGGGTGGAAAGGAATGGAACAGAATGGAATGGAGAGGAATGGAGTGGCATGTAGTGGAGTGGAGTGAAGTGGAAAGGAATGGCATGGAATGGAGTAGAGTGGAATGGAGGGGTATGGAATGGAATGGAATGGAATTGAGTGGAATGGAGTGGAGTGGAGAGGAATGGAATGGAGTGGAAAGGTCTGAAAGGAGTGGAATGGAGTGGAGTGGAATGCAATGGAGTAGATTGGAATGAAGTGGAAAGGAATAGAATGGAGAGAAGTAGAGTAGAATGGAGTGGATTGGAATGGAGGGGAGCAGAGTGGAGTTAACAGCGGTGGATTGGAATACAGTGGATGGGGTAGAGTGGAAGGGAGTGGAATTATATGGAATGGAATGGATTGGAGTGGAGTGGAAGGGAGTGGAGTGGAGTTGAAAGTAGAGGAATCGAAAGAAGTGGAAAGGAGTGGAGTAGAGTGGATTAGAGTGGATTGGAATGGAATGGAGTGGAGTGGAATGGTGTGGAAACGAATGGAAGGGAGGGGAGTGGAATGGAACGAAATGGAATGGAATGTAGTGGAATGGAGAGGAGTGGAGTGGACTGGAGTGGAATGTAATCGAATGGAGTGTACTGGAGTGGAATGTATTTGAGAGGCGGGTAATGGAGAGGAATTGAGTGGAGTGGAGTGGAGTGAAATACATCGGAATGGCACGGAATTGAATGGAATGGAGGGGAGTGGAATGCAGTGGAGTGGAGTCGATTGGAGTGGTGAGGAATAGAACGGAGTGGCATGGAATGGAGCACAGTGGAATGCAATGGAGTGGAGTGGATTGGAAAGGGGTGGAGTGGATTGACGATGGGTGAAGTGGAATGTAATGGAGTGGAGTGCAGAGGAGTCTCATGGAATGGAATGGAATGGAACGCAATGGAAGCTGAGATTGTACCACTGCGCTCCAGGATGGGTGACACAGTGTGATACTCTCAAAAGAAAGGAATGGAATGGAATGCAGTGGAATGAAATGGAATACAATGGGGTGCATTGGAGTGGAGTGGAGTGAAGTGAAGTGGATTGGAGTGGAATGGAGAGGAATGGAACGGAATGGAATGGAATGAAGTAGACTGGAGTGGGGTGGAGTTGAGTGCAATGGAATGGAGCGAAATGGAATCAGATGCAGAGAAATGGAGTAGAGAGGAGTGCAGTAGAGTGGAAAGGAGTGCAATGGAGTGGAATGGAATCGGAAGTAACGGAAAGTAGTGGAGTGGATGGAACGGAAAGGAAAGGAGTGGAGCGGAGTGGAATGGAACGGAGCGGGAGGTGGGTTGGGGCCACTGCACTCCAGGCTGGCTGGCTGACTGAGGTATTCTCGCAATAAAGGAATGGAATGGAATGCCGTAGAGTGGAATGGAACGGAGTGGAGTGGAGTGGAATGGAGTGAGTTGGAGCAGAGTGGAATGAAGGATGCAATGGGATGGAAGGGAATTGAATGAAATGCAGTGGAGTGCAGTGGAGTGCATTGCAGTGGAATGGAGCAGAATGGAATGGAAAGGAGTGGAATGGACAGGAGTGGAGTGCACTGGAGAGGAGAGGATAGGAATGCAGTGGAATGGAATTGGATGTAATGGAACATAGAGGAGTGGAGTGGAATGGAGTTGGCCAGAGTGGAATGGAATGGAATGCAATGGAAAGGAATGGAGTGGAATAGAATGGAATGGAATGGAATGGAATGGAGTGGGATGACTTGTAGTGGGGTGGAGTGAAATGGAGTATAATGGAATGGAGTGGAGTGGAGTGGAATGTGATAGAATGGAGAGGAGGGGAATGGAGCAGAATGGAATGGAGTGCAGCGGAATGGAGTGGAGTGGAATGGAATCAAATGGAGTGGAATGGAACAGAGTGGAATGGAATGGAGTGCAATAGACTAGAATTGAGTGTAGTGTAGTGGAATTTAGTGGAATGGACTGGAATGGAGTGGAATGGAATGGAATTGAGGGGAATGGAATGGAATGGAAAGGAATGGAAAGCAATGGAAAGGAATAGAATTGAATGCAACGGAATTAAAAGAATGCAATGGAATGCAATGGAATAGAATGCAATGGAATGTATAGTTGACATGTAATATGAGCTGAGATTGTGACACTGCACTCCAGCCAGGGTGACATGGTGATATCCTGTCGTAAGAAGTGAATGGAATGCAATGGAGTGAAATGGAATGGAATGAAATGGAATGGAGCGGAGTGGAAGGGAATGGAGTGGAATGAAATAGAATGCAGTGGACTGTAATGGCATGGAGTGGAAAGAAGTAGAGTGGAATGGAGTGGAATGGAATGGACTGGCATAGAATGGAGTGGAATTGAATGCAATGGAGTGGATTGGAAAGGAATGCAAAGGAGTAGAGTGGAGTAGAGTAGTGTGGAGTGGAGTGGAATGGAGCTGAATGTACTTCAATGGAGTACAATGGAATGGAACGGAGTGGAATGGAATGGAATGATATGAGGTGGATTGGAGTGGAATGTAGTGGAGTGGAATGGAATGGAATAGAATGGAATGGAGTAGAGTGTAATGGAATGCAGTGGCGATAAGTGGAGTGGAATGGAATGCATTGGAGTAGAGTGGAGTGGAATGGAATGGAATGGAGTGGAGTGGAGGGGAGTGGAGTGGAATGGAATTGAGTGAAGTGGAGTGCAGTTGAATGGAATATCGTGGTGTGGAGTGGAGTGGAAGTGAATGGAGTGAATAGGAGTGGAATGGAGTGGAAGGTAACGGAGTGGAATGGAGTCGAATGGAGTGGAATGGAGTAGAGTGGATTAGAGTGGAATGGTGTCGAACGGACTGGAATGGAATGGAATGGAGTGGAATGGAATTGAATCAAATGGAATGGAGTGGAGTGGAGTGGAGTGGAATGAAATGAAATGGAAGGGAGTGGAGAGAAACGCAGTTGATTGGAGTGGAGTGGAGTGGAAAGGAATGGAAAGGAGTGGGATGGAGACGTATGGATTGGAGTGGAATGGAGTGGAATGGAATGAAGTGGAAAGGAGTGGAACGGAGTGAAATTGAATTTAGTGGACTGGAGTGGAATGGAGTTAAATGGAATGGAATGGAATGGAGTGGAATGGAATGGAATGGAGTGGAGTGGAATGGAATAGAATGGCATGGAATGGAATAGAATGGGATGGAGTGGAGTGGAGAGGAGTGGAATGGATTGGAGTGAAGTGGAGTGGAATGGAATTGAGTGGAGCGGAGAGGAAAGGAATGGAATGGAGTGGAGTGGAATGGCATGGAATGGAGTGGAATGGAATGGATAGTAGTGGAGTGGAGTGGAGTGGATTGGAGTGTAGTGGAAGGGAATGGAGTGCAGTGTAATGGACTGGAATGGAGCAGAGCAGAATGGAGTGGACGGGACTGGAGTGGAATGGAATGGGATGGCATGGAATGGGAGCTGAGATTTTACCAATGTGCTCTAGGCAGGGTGACTGGGTGTCATACTCTCAAAAGAAAGGAATGGAATGGAACGCAGTGGAATGGAATGGAACAGAGTGGACATTAGTGGAGTGGAATGTGGAGGAATGGAATGAAATGGAACGTAATGGCATGAAATGGAGTGGTGTGGGGTGGAATGGATTATAGTGGAATGGGGTGGAAAGGAATGGGATGGAGTGGAATGAAGTGGAGTGCAGTGGAGTGGAACGGAGTTGAATGGCATAGAATTGAGTGGACAGTAGTGGAATGTTTTGGAATGCAATGGAATCCATTGTAATAGAATGGAATACAACGGAAAGTTGACATGGAGTGTGAGCTGAGATTGTGCCACTGCACTCCAGACTGGGTGACACGTTATATCCTGTGGATAGAAAGGAATGGAATGCAATAGAGTGAAATGGAATGGAGTGGAATGGAATTGAATGGAATGGAGTGGAGTGGAGTGGAGTCGAATGGAGACGAATGGAATGGGACGGAGTGGAATGGAACGGAGTGGAGTGGAGTATCGTGGAGTGAAATAGAATGGAATGCACTGGGTTGGAATGGAATGCAATGGACTGCTGAAAGGAAATGTGAGCTGTTATTGTTCCACTGCACTCCAGCCTTTGTGACGGAATGAAATCCTGTGGAAAAAAAGGAATGGAATGGAATGGAATGGAATGGAATGGAATGGAATGGAATGGAATGGAGTGGAGTGGAGTGGTGTGGAGAGGAGTGTAGTGGAGTGGAGTGAAATGGAGTGGAGTGTCGTGGAGGAGAGTGGAATGGAGTGGAATGGAATGGAGAGGAAAGGAACGGAGTGGAGTGGAATGGAACGGAGTGGAGTGGAATGGAATCCAATGGAATGAAATGGAATTGAATCGAATGGAATGAAGAAATATGTGCAGTGATTTGGCCACTGCGCTGGAGCCTGTGTGAGAGAGGGAGATCCTGTCGATAAAACAGTGTGGAATGGAAGGGATTGGAATGGAATGGAATGGAACGTATTGGAGTGGAGTGGAGTGGAATTGAGTGGAGTGGAGTGCACTGGAATGGAATGGAATGCAATGGAATGTAATGGAATGATGAAATGATATGTGAGCTGAGATTGTGCCACTGCACTCCACGCTGGGTGACAGAGTGAGATACTCTTGAAAGAAAGAAATGGAATGGAAAGAATTTTTAATTGGGTGGATTCGAGTGGACTGAAGTAGAGTGCAGTGGAATAGAGAGGAATGGAATGGAATCGGATGTAAAGGAATGGAATGATGTGGAGTGGAGTGGTGAGGAGTGTAGTGCTGTGGAATGGAGCAGAAAGTAACGGGATGGTGTGGAGTGGAGTGCAGTGCAGTGGAGTGGAGAGGAGTGCAATGGCGTGGAATGGAATCGGATGTAAAGGAACGTACTGGAGTGGAGCGGAGTGGAAAGGAGTGGAATGGAATGGAATTGAATGTAATGGAAAGCAAAGGAATGGAATGGGATGCAATGGAATTTAATGCAATAGAATGCAGTTCAATAGAGAGTTGACATGTAATGTGAGCTGAGATTGTGCCTAAGCTCTCCAGGCTGTTTGACACAGTGATATCGTGTGGAAAGAATGGAATGGAATGCAGTGGTGTGAAATGGAATGGAATGTAGTGGACAGGAGTAGAATGGAGTGGAGTGAAGAGGAACAGAGTGGAATGGAATGGGATGCAGTGGAATGGAATGCAGTGGAGTGGAGTGAAATAGAAAGAAATGGAATGGGATGGAATGGAATGCAATGGAATGGAGAAGAGAAATGTGAGCTGAGATTGTGTGACTACACTCCAGCCTTAGTGACCGAGAGAGATTCTGTGGAAGGAAAGAACTGATTTCAAAGGAGTGGAATGGAAGGGAATGTAGTACAGTGGAGTAGAGTGGAATGGAGTGAAACAGAATAGAATGGAGTGGAAGGCAATGGAATGGAATGGAATGGAGTGGAGTGGAATAGAGAGGAGTGCACTGCAATGGAGTGGAGTGGAGTGGAAGGGAGTGGAATGCAATGGAATGTAGTGGAGTGCAGTGGAGTGGAATGGAATGGAGTGGACAGGAGTGGAAGGAGTAGAGTGGACTGGAATGGAATAGAATGGAACAGAATGCAGTGGAGTGGAGGGGAGTGGAGGTGAGTGGAGTGGCATGGAGTGGAATGGAATGGAATGGAGTGAAATGGAATCCAATGGATTGGAATGGAGTGGAGTGGAGTGGAGTGGAATGGAGAGGAGTGGAATGGAATGGAAGGGAATGCAACGGAACGCAGTGGTGTGGATTGGAATGCAGTGAAATGGAGTACTATGGAATCTAAAGGAGTGGAGTGGAGTCTAGTGGAGTGGAATGGAATGGAACAAAATGGAATGGAATGGCACGGAATGGAGTGGAGTAGAGTGGAGTGGGAAGGAAGGGAGATGAGTGGAATGGAGAGGAATGGAATGCAGTGGAGTGGATTGGATTGGAATGAACTGGAATGGAGAGGAATGGAATGAAGTGGAACGGAATGGACTGCAATGGAATTGAATGGAGTGAAGTGGAAAGTAGTGGAGTGGAGTGGAATGGAGTGGAAATGAATGGAATGGAGTGGAATGGAAGGGAATGGAGACAAGTGGATAGGAATTGACTGAAGCAGATTGGAGTGGAGTGGAGTGGAGTGGCATGGAATGGAATGAAGTGGATGGGAATGCAATGGAGTGGAATGAAATGGAATAAAATGGAATGGAGTGGAATGGAGAGGAATGGAGTGGAGTGGAGTGGAATGGAGGGGAGTAAGAGGAAGAGAATGGAATGGAATCGAAAGGAGGGAAGTGCAATTGTGTGGAGTGGAGTGGAGATGAAAGGAGTGGAGTGATGTGGAGTCGAGAGGAAAGGAATGGAATGGAATGGAATGGAGTTAAGTGGAGTGGAATGGAGTGGAAGGTAATGGAGTGGAATGAAAAGGAGTGGATTGGAATGGAGTGGAAAGGAATGGAGTGGAACGGAGTGGAGTAGAATGGAGTGGGTTGCAGAGGAGTGGAATGGAGTGGAATGGAAGGGAACGGAAAGGAATGTAGTGGAAAGGAATGGAATGGAGTGGATTGAAATTGAATGGAAAGGATTGGAGTGCAGTGGACTGGAGGGGAGTGGAATAAAATGGAGTATAGTGCAGTGGAATGGAGTGGACTGGAGTGGAGATGAGTGGAGTGGACTGGAATGGAATGGAGTGGAGTGGAATGGTGTGGAGTGGGGTGGAAAGGAATGGAACAGAATGGAATGGAGAGGAATGGAGTGGCATGTAGTGGAGTGGAGTGAAGTGGAAAGGAATGGCATGGAATGGAGTAGAGTGGAATGGAGGGGTATGGAATGGAATGGAATGGAATTGAGTGGAATGGAGTGGAATGGAGTGGAGTGGAGAGGAATGGAATGGAGTGGAAAGGTCTGAAAGGAGTGGAATGGAGTGGAGTGGAATGCAATGGAGTAGATTGGAATGAAGTGGAAAGGAATAGAATGGAGAGAAGTAGAGTAGAATGGAGTGGATTGGAATGGAGGGGAGCAGAGTGGAGTTAACAGCGGTGGATTGGAATACAGTGGATGGGGTAGAGTGGAAGGGAGTGGAATTATATGGAATGGAATGGATTGGAGTGGAGTGGAAGGGAGTGGAGTGGAGTTGAAAGTAGAGGAATCGAAAGAAGTGGAAAGGAGTGGAGTAGAGTGGATTAGAGTGGATTGGAATGGAATGGAATGGAGTGGAATGGTGTGGAAACGAATGGAAGGGAGGGGAGTATAATGGAACGAAATGGAATGGAATGTAGTGGAATGGAGAGGAGTGGAGTGGACTGGAGTGGAATGTAATCGAATGGAGTGTACTGGAGTGGAATGTATTTGAGAGGCGGGTAATGGAGACGAATTGAGTGGAGTGGAGTGGAGTGAAATACATCGGAATGGCACGGAATTGAATGGAATGGAGGGGAGTGGAATGCAGTGGAGTGGAGTCGATTGGAGTGGTGAGGAATAGAACGGAGTGGCATGGAATGGAGCACAGTGGAATGCAATGGAGTGGAGTGGATTGGAAAGGGGTGGAGTGGAGTGACGATGGGTGAAGTGGAATGTAATGGAGTGGAGTGCAGAGGAGTCTCATGGAATGGAATGGAATGGAACGCAATGGAAGCTGAGATTGTACCACTGCGCTCCAGGATGGGTGACACAGTGTGATACTCTCAAAAGAAAGGAATGGAATGGAATGCAGTGGAATGGAATGGAATGCAATGGGGTGCATTGGAGTGGAGTGGAGTGAAGTGAAGTGGATTGGAGTGGAATGGAGAGGAATGGAACGGAATGGAATGGAATGAAGTAGACTGGAGTGGGGTGGAGTTGAGTGCAATGGAATGGAGCGAAATGGAATCAGATGCAGAGAAATGGAGTAGAGAGGAGTGCAGTAGAGTGGAAAGGAGTGCAATGGAGTGGAATGGAATCGGAAGTAACGGAAAGTAGTGGAGTGGATGGAACGGAAAGGAAAGGAGTGGAGCGGAGTGGAATGGAACGGAGCGGGAGGTGGGTTGGGGCCACTGCACTCCAGGCTGGCTGGCTGACTGAGGTATTCTCGCAATAAAGGAATGGAATGGAATGCCGTAGAGTGGAATGGAACGGAGTGGAGTGGAGTGGAATGGAGTGAGTTGGAGCAGAGTGGAATGAAGAATGCAATGGGATGGAAGGGAATTGAATGAAATGCAGTGGAGTGCAGTGGAGTGCATTGCAGTGGAATGGAGCAGAATGGAATGGAAAGGAGTGGAATGGACAGAAGTGGAGTGCACTGGAGAGGAGAGGATAGGAATGCAGTGGAATGGAATTGGATGTAATGGAACGTAGAGGAGTGGAGTGGAATGGAGTGGGCCAGAGTGGAATGGAATGGAATGCAATGGAAAGGAATGGAGTGGAATAGAATGGAATGGAATGGAATGGAATGGAATGGAGTGGGATGACTTGTAGTGGGGTGGAGTGAAATGGAGTATAATGGAATGGAGTGGAGTGGAGTGGAATGTGATAGAATGGAGAGGAGGGGAATGGAGCAGAATGGAATGGAGTGCAGCGGAATGGAGTGGAGTGGAATGGAATCAAATGGAGTGGAATGGAACAGAGTGGAATGGAATGGAGTGCAATAGACTAGAATTGAGTGTAGTGTAGTGGAATTTAGTGGAATGGACTGGAATGGAGTGGAATGGAATGGAATTGAGGGGAATGGAATGGAATGGAAAGGAATGGAAAGCAATGGAAAGGAATAGAATTGAATGCAACGGAATTAAAAGAATGCAATGGAATGCAATGGAATAGAATGCAATGGAATGTATAGTTGACATGTAATATGAGCTGAGATTGTGACACTGCACTCCAGCCAGGGTGACATGGTGATATCCTGTCGTAAGAAGTGAATGGAATGCAATGGAGTGAAATGGAATGGAATGAAATGGAATGGAGCGGAGTGGAAGGGAATGGAGTGGAATGAAATAGAATGCAGTGGACTGTAATGGCATGGAGTGGAAAGAAGTAGAGTGGAATGGAGTGGAATGGAATGGACTGGCATAGAATGGAGTGGAATTGAATGCAATGGAGTGGATTGGAAAGGAATGCAAAGGAGTACAGTGGAGTAGAGTGGTGTGGAGTGGAGTGGAATGGAGCTGAATGTACTTCAATGGAGTACAATGGAATGGAACGGAGTGGAATGGAATGGAATGATATGAGGTGGATTGGAGTGGAATGTAGTGGAGTGGAATGGAATGGAATAGAATGGAATGGAGTAGAGTGTAATGGAATGCAGTGGCGATAAGTGGAGTGGAATGGAATGCACTGGAGTAGAGTGGAGTGGAATGGAATGGAATGGAGTGGAGTGGAGGGGAGTGGAGTGGAATGGAATTGAGTGAAGTGGAGTGCAGTTGAATGGAATATCGTGGTGTGGAGTGGAGTGGAAGTGAATGGAGTGAATAGGAGTGGAATGGAGTGGAAGGTAACGGAGTGGAATGGAGTCGAATGGAGTGGAATGGAGTAGAGTGGATTAGAGTGGAATGGTGTCGAACGGACTGGAATGGAATGGAATGGAGTGGAATGGAATTGAATCAAATGGAATGGAGTGGAATGGAATGGAGTGGAGTGGAGTGGAGTGGAATGAAATGAAATGGAAGGGAGTGGAGAGAAACGCAGTTGATTGGAGTGGAGTGGAGTGGAAAGGAATGGAAAGGAGTGGGATGGAGACGTATGGATTGGAGTGGAATGGAGTGGAATGGAATGAAGTGGAAAGGAGTGGAACGGAGTGAAATTGAATTTAGTGGACTGGAGTGGAATGGAGTTAAATGGAATGGAATGGAATGGAGTGGAATGGAATGGAATGGAGTGGAGTGGAATGGAATAGAATGGCATGGAATGGAATAGAATGGGATGGAGTGGAGTGGAGAGGAGTGGAATGGATTGGAGTGAAGTGGAGTGGAATGGAATTGAGTGGAGCGGAGAGGAAAGGAATGGAATGGAGTGGAGTGGAATGGCATGGAATGGAGTGGAATGGAATGGATAGTAGTGGAGTGGAGTGGAGTGGATTGGAGTGTAGTGGAAGGGAATGGAGTGCAGTGTAATGGACTGGAATGGAGCAGAGCAGAATGGAGTGGACGGGACTGGAGTGGAATGGAATGGGATGGCATGGAATGGGAGCTGAGATTTTACCAATGTGCTCTAGGCAGGGTGACTGGGTGTCATACTCTCAAAAGAAAGGAATGGAATGGAACGCAGTGGAATGGAATGGAACAGAGTGGACATTAGTGGAGTGGAATGTGGAGGAATGGAATGAAATGGAACGTAATGGCATGAAATGGAGTGGTGTGGGGTGGAATGGATTATAGTGGAATGGGGTGGAAAGGAATGGGATGGAGTGGAATGAAGTGGAGTGCAGTGGAGTGGAACGGAGTTGAATGGCATAGAATTGAGTGGACAGTAGTGGAATGTTTTGGAATGCAATGGAATCCATTGTAATAGAATGGAATACAACGGAAAGTTGACATGGAGTGTGAGCTGAGATTGTGCCACTGCACTCCAGACTGGGTGACACGTTATATCCTGTGGATAGAAAGGAATGGAATGCAATAGAGTGAAATGGAATGGAGTGGAATGGAATTGAATGGAATGGAGTGGAGTGGAGTGGAGTCGAATGGAGACGAATGGAATGGGACGGAGTGGAATGGAACGGAGTGGAGTGGAGTATCGTGGAGTGAAATAGAATGGAATGCACTGGGTTGGAATGGAATGCAATGGACTGCTGAAAGGAAATGTGAGCTGTTATTGTTCCACTGCACTCCAGCCTTTGTGACGGAATGAAATCCTGTGGAAAAAAAGGAATGGAATGGAATGGAATGGAATGGAATGGAATGGAATGGAATGGAATGGAATGGAGTGGAGTGGAGTGGTGTGGAGAGGAGTGTAGTGGAGTGGAGTGAAATGGAGTGGAGTGTCGTGGAGGAGAGTGGAATGGAGTGGAATGGAATGGAGAGGAAAGGAACGGAGTGGAGTGGAATGGAACGGAGTGGAGTGGAATGGAATCCAATGGAATGAAATGGAATTGAATCGAATGGAATGAAGAAATATGTGCAGTGATTTGGCCACTGCGCTGGAGCCTGTGTGAGAGAGGGAGATCCTGTCGATAAAACAGTGTGGAATGGAAGGGATTGGAATGGAATGGAATGGAACGTATTGGAGTGGAGTGGAGTGGAATTGAGTGGAGTGGAGTGCACTGGAATGGAATGGAATGCAATGGAATGTAATGGAATGATGAAATGATATGTGAGCTGAGATTGTGCCACTGCACTCCACGCTGGGTGACAGAGTGAGATACTCTTGAAAGAAAGAAATGGAATGGAAAGAATTTTTAATTGGGTGGATTCGAGTGGACTGAAGTAGAGTGCAGTGGAATAGAGAGGAATGGAATGGAATCGGATGTAAAGGAATGGAATGATGTGGAGTGGAGTGGTGAGGAGTGTAGTGCTGTGGAATGGAGCAGAAAGTAACGGGATGGTGTGGAGTGGAGTGCAGTGCAGTGGAGTGGAGAGGAGTGCAATGGCGTGGAATGGAATCGGATGTAAAGGAACGTACTGGAGTGGAGCGGAGTGGAAAGGAGTGGAATGGAATGGAATTGAATGTAATGGAAAGCAAAGGAATGGAATGGGATGCAATGGAATTTAATGCAATAGAATGCAGTTCAATTGAGAGTTAACATGTAATGTGAGCTGAGATTGTGCCTAAGCTCTCCAGGCTGTTTGACACAGTGATATCGTGTCGAAAAATGGAATGGAATGCAGTGGTGTGAAATGGAATGGAATGTAGTGGACAGGAGTAGAATGAAGTGGAGTGAAGAGGAACAGAGTGGAATGGAATGGGATGCAGTGGAATGGAATGCAGTGGAGTGGAGTGAAATAGAAAGAAATGGAATGGGATGGAATGGAATGCAATGGAATGGAGAAGAGAAATGTGAGCTGAGATTGTGTGACTACACTCCAGCCTTAGTGACCGAGAGAGATTCTGTGGAAGGAAAGAACTGATTTCAAAGGAGTGGAATGGAAGGGAATGTAGTACCGTGGAGTAGAGTGGAATGGAGTGAAACAGAATAGAATGGAGTGGAAGGCAATGGAATGGAATGGAATGGAATGGAGTGGAGTGGAATAGAGAGGAGTGCACTGCAATGGAGTGGAGTGGAGTGGAAGGGAGTGGAATGCAATGGAATGTAGTGGAGTGCAGTGGAGTGGAATGGAATGGAGTGGACAGGAGTGGAAGGAGTAGAGTGGACTGGAATGGAATAGAATGGAACAGAATGCAGTGGAGTGGAGGGGAGTGGAGGTGAGTGGAGTGGCATGGAGTGGAATGGAATGGAATGGAGTGAAATGGAATCCAATGGATTGGAATGGAGTGGAGTGGAGTGGAGTGGAATGGAGAGGAGTCGAATGGAATGGAAGGGAATGCAACGGAACGCAGTGGTGTGGATTGGAATGCAGTGAAATGGAGTACTATGGAATCTAAAGGAGTGGAGTGGAGTCTAGAGGAGTGGAATGGAATGGAACAAAATGGAATGGAATGGCACGGAATGGAGTGGAGTAGAGTGGAGTGGGAAGGAAGGGAGATGAGTGGAATGGAGAGGAATGGAATGCAGTGGAGTGGATTGGATTGGAATGAACTGGAATGGAGAGGAATGGAATGAAGTGGAACGGAATGGACTGCAATGGAATTGAATGGAGTGAAGTGGAAAGTAGTGGAGTGGAGTGGAATGGAGTGGAAATGAATGGAATGGAGTGGAATGGAAGGGAATGGAGACAAGTGGATAGGAATTGACTGAAGCAGATTGGAGTGGAGTGGAGTGGAGTGGCATGGAATGGAATGAAGTGGATGGGAATGCAATGGAGTGGAATGAAATGGAATAAAATGGAATGGAGTGGAATGGAGAGGAATGGAGTGGAGTGGAGTGGAATGGAGGGGAGTAAGAGGAAGAGAATGGAATGGAATCGAAAGGAGGGAAGTGCAATTGTGTGGAGTGGAGTGGAGATGAAAGAAGTGGAGTGATGTGGAGTCGAGAGGAAATTAATGGAATGGAATGGAATGGAGTTAAGTGGAGTGGAATGGAGTGGAAGGTAATGGAGTGGAATGAAAAGGAGTGGATTGGAATGGAGTGGAATGGAATGGAGTGGAACGGAGTGGAGTAGAATGGAGTGGGTTGCAGAGGAGTGGAATGGAGTGGAATGGAAGGGAACGGAAAGGAATGTAGTGGAAAGGAATGGAATGGAGTGGATTGAAATTGAATGGAAAGGATTGGAGTGCAGTGGACTGGAGGGGAGTGGAATAAAATGGAGTATAGTGCAGTGGAATGGAGTGGACTGGAGTGGAGATGAGTGGAGTGGACTGGAATGGAATGGAGTGGAGTGGAATGGTGTGGAGTGGGGTGGAAAGGAATGGAACAGAATGGAATGGAGAGGAATGGAGTGGCATGTAGTGGAGTGGAGTGAAGTGGAAAGGAATGGCATGGAATGGAGTAGAGTGGAATGGAGGGGTATGGAATGGAATGGAATGGAATTGAGTGGAATGGAGTGGAGTGGAGAGGAATGGAATGGAGTGGAAAGGTCTGAAAGGAGTGGAATGGAGTGGAGTGGAATGCAATGGAGTAGATTGGAATGAAGTGGAAAGGAATAGAATGGAGAGAAGTAGAGTAGAATGGAGTGGATTGGAATGGAGGGGAGCAGAGTGGAGTTAACAGCGGTGGATTGGAATACAGTGGATGGGGTAGAGTGGAAGGGAGTGGAATTATATGGAATGGAATGGATTGGAGTGGAGTGGAAGGGAGTGGAGTGGAGTTGAAAGTAGAGGAATCGAAAGAAGTGGAAAGGAGTGGAGTAGAGTGGATTAGAGTGGATTGGAATGGAATGGAGTGGAGTGGAATGGTGTGGAAACGAATGGAAGGGAGGGGAGTGGAATGGAACGAAATGGAATGGAATGTAGTGGAATGGAGAGGAGTGGAGTGGACTGGAGTGGAATGTAATCGAATGGAGTGTACTGGAGTGGAATGTATTTGAGAGGCGGGTAATGGAGAGGAATTGAGTGGAGTGGAGTGGAGTGAAATACATCGGAATGGCACGGAATTGAATGGAATGGAGGGGAGTGGAATGCAGTGGAGTGGAGTCGATTGGAGTGGTGAGGAATAGAACGGAGTGGCATGGAATGGAGCACAGTGGAATGCAATGGAGTGGAGTGGATTGGAAAGGGGTGGAGTGGAGTGACGATGGGTGAAGTGGAATGTAATGGAGTGGAGTGCAGAGGAGTCTCATGGAATGGAATGGAATGGAACGCAATGGAAGCTGAGATTGTACCACTGCGCTCCAGGATGGGTGACACAGTGTGATACTCTCAAAAGAAAGGAATGGAATGGAATGCAGTGGAATGAAATGGAATACAATGGGGTGCATTGGAGTGGAGTGGAGTGAAGTGAAGTGGATTGGAGTGGAATGGAGAGGAATGGAACGGAATGGAATGGAATGAAGTAGACTGGAGTGGGGTGGAGTTGAGTGCAATGGAATGGAGCGAAATGGAATCAGATGCAGAGAAATGGAGTAGAGAGGAGTGCAGTAGAGTGGAAAGGAGTGCAATGGAGTGGAATGGAATCGGAAGTAACGGAAAGTAGTGGAGTGGATGGAACGGAAAGGAAAGGAGTGGAGCGGAGTGGAATGGAACGGAGCGGGAGGTGGGTTGGGGCCACTGCACTCCAGGCTGGCTGGCTGACTGAGGTATTCTCGCAATAAAGGAATGGAATGGAATGCCGTAGAGTGGAATGGAACGGAGTGGAGTGGAGTGGAATGGAGTGAGTTGGAGCAGAGTGGAATGAAGGATGCAATGGGATGGAAGGGAATTGAATGAAATGCAGTGGAGTGCAGTGGAGTGCATTGCAGTGGAATGGAGCAGAATGGAATGGAAAGGAGTGGAATGGACAGGAGTGGAGTGCACTGGAGAGGAGAGGATAGGAATGCAGTGGAATGGAATTGGATGTAATGGAACGTAGAGGAGTGGAGTGGAATGGAGTTGGCCAGAGTGGAATGGAATGGAATGCAATGGAAAGGAATGGAGTGGAATAGAATGGAATGGAATGGAATGGAATGGAGTGGGATGACTTGTAGTGGGGTGGAGTGAAATGGAGTATAATGGAATGGAGTGGAGTGGAGTGGAATGTGATAGAATGGAGAGGAGGGGAATGGAGCAGAATGGAATGGAGTGCAGCGGAATGGAGTGGAGTGGAATGGAATCAAATGGAGTGGAATGGAACAGAGTGGAATGGAATGGAGTGCAATAGACTAGAATTGAGTGTAGTGTAGTGGAATTTAGTGGAATGGACTGGAATGGAGTGGAATGGAATGGAATTGAGGGGAATGGAATGGAATGGAAAGGAATGGAAAGCAATGGAAAGGAATAGAATTGAATGCAACGGAATTAAAAGAATGCAATGGAATGCAATGGAATAGAATGCAATGGAATGTATAGTTGACATGTAATATGAGCTGAGATTGTGACACTGCACTCCAGCCAGGGTGACATGGTGATATCCTGTCGTAAGAAGTGAATGGAATGCAATGGAGTGAAATGGAATGGAATGAAATGGAATGGAGCGGAGTGGAAGGGAATGGAGTGGAATGAAATAGAATGCAGTGGACTGTAATGGCATGGAGTGGAAAGAAGTAGAGTGGAATGGAGTGGAATGGAATGGACTGGCATAGAATGGAGTGGAATTGAATGCAATGGAGTGGATTGGAAAGGAATGCAAAGGAGTAGAGTGGAGTAGAGTAGTGTGGAGTGGAGTGGAATGGAGCTGAATGTACTTCAATGGAGTACAATGGAATGGAACGGAGTGGAATGGAATGGAATGATATGAGGTGGATTGGAGTGGAATGTAGTGGAGTGGAATGGAATGGAATAGAATGGAATGGAGTAGAGTGTAATGGAATGCAGTGGCGATAAGTGGAGTGGAATGGAATGCATTGGAGTAGAGTGGAGTGGAATGGAATGGAATGGAGTGGAGTGGAGGGGAGTGGAGTGGAATGGAATTGAGTGAAGTGGAGTGCAGTTGAATGGAATATCGTGGTGTGGAGTGGAGTGGAAGTGAATGGAGTGAATAGGAGTGGAATGGAGTGGAAGGTAACGGAGTGGAATGGAGTCGAATGGAGTGGAATGGAGTAGAGTGGATTAGAGTGGAATGGTGTCGAACGGACTGGAATGGAATGGAATGGAGTGGAATGGAATTGAATCAAATGGAATGGAGTGGAGTGGAGTGGAGTGGAATGAAATGAAATGGAAGGGAGTGGAGAGAAACGCAGTTGATTGGAGTGGAGTGGAGTGGAAAGGAATGGAAAGGAGTGGGATGGAGACGTATGGATTGGAGTGGAATGGAGTGGAATGGAATGAAGTGGAAAGGAGTGGAACGGAGTGAAATTGAATTTAGTGGACTGGAGTGGAATGGAGTTAAATGGAATGGAATGGAATGGAGTGGAATGGAATGGAATGGAGTGGAGTGGAATGGAATAGAATGGCATGGAATGGAATAGAATGGGATGGAGTGGAGTGGAGAGGAGTGGAATGGATTGGAGTGAAGTGGAGTGGAATGGAATTGAGTGGAGCGGAGAGGAAAGGAATGGAATGGAGTGGAGTGGAATGGCATGGAATGGAGTGGAATGGAATGGATAGTAGTGGAGTGGAGTGGAGTGGATTGGAGTGTAGTGGAAGGGAATGGAGTGCAGTGTAATGGACTGGAATGGAGCAGAGCAGAATGGAGTGGACGGGACTGGAGTGGAATGGAATGGGATGGCATGGAATGGGAGCTGAGATTTTACCAATGTGCTCTAGGCAGGGTGACTGGGTGTCATACTCTCAAAAGAAAGGAATGGAATGGAACGCAGTGGAATGGAATGGAACAGAGTGGACATTAGTGGAGTGGAATGTGGAGGAATGGAATGAAATGGAACGTAATGGCATGAAATGGAGTGGTGTGGGGTGGAATGGATTATAGTGGAATGGGGTGGAAAGGAATGGGATGGAGTGGAATGAAGTGGAGTGCAGTGGAGTGGAACGGAGTTGAATGGCATAGAATTGAGTGGACAGTAGTGGAATGTTTTGGAATGCAATGGAATCCATTGTAATAGAATGGAATACAACGGAAAGTTGACATGGAGTGTGAGCTGAGATTGTGCCACTGCACTCCAGACTGGGTGACACGTTATATCCTGTGGATAGAAAGGAATGGAATGCAATAGAGTGAAATGGAATGGAGTGGAATGGAATTGAATGGAATGGAGTGGAGTGGAGTGGAGTCGAATGGAGACGAATGGAATGGGACGGAGTGGAATGGAACGGAGTGGAGTGGAGTATCGTGGAGTGAAATAGAATGGAATGCACTGGGTTGGAATGGAATGCAATGGACTGCTGAAAGGAAATGTGAGCTGTTATTGTTCCACTGCACTCCAGCCTTTGTGACGGAATGAAATCCTGTGGAAAAAAAGGAATGGAATGGAATGGAATGGAATGGAATGGAATGGAATGGAATGGAATGGAGTGGAGTGGAGTGGTGTGGAGAGGAGTGTAGTGGAGTGGAGTGAAATGGAGTGGAGTGTCGTGGAGGAGAGTGGAATGGAGTGGAATGGAATGGAGAGGAAAGGAACGGAGTGGAGTGGAATGGAACGGAGTGGAGTGGAATGGAATCCAATGGAATGAAATGGAATTGAATCGAATGGAATGAAGAAATATGTGCAGTGATTTGGCCACTGCGCTGGAGCCTGTGTGAGAGAGGGAGATCCTGTCGATAAAACAGTGTGGAATGGAAGGGATTGGAATGGAATGGAATGGAACGTATTGGAGTGGAGTGGAGTGGAATTGAGTGGAGTGGAGTGCACTGGAATGGAATGGAATGCAATGGAATGTAATGGAATGATGAAATGATATGTGAGCTGAGATTGTGCCACTGCACTCCACGCTGGGTGACAGAGTGAGATACTCTTGAAAGAAAGAAATGGAATGGAAAGAATTTTTAATTGGGTGGATTCGAGTGGACTGAAGTAGAGTGCAGTGGAATAGAGAGGAATGGAATGGAATGGAATCGGATGTAAAGGAATGGAATGATGTGGAGTGGAGTGGTGAGGAGTGTAGTGCTGTGGAATGGAGCAGAAAGTAACGGGATGGTGTGGAGTGGAGTGCAGTGCAGTGGAGTGGAGAGGATTGCAATGGCGTGGAATGGAATCGGATGTAAAGGAACGTACTGGAGTGGAGCGGAGTGGAAAGGAGTGGAATGGAATGGAATTGAATGTAATGGAAAGCAAAGGAATGGAATGGGATGCAATGGAATTTAATGCAATAGAATGCAGTTCAATAGAGAGTTGACATGTAATGTGAGCTGAGATTGTGCCTAAGCTCTCCAGGCTGTTTGACACAGTGATATCGTGTGGAAAGAATGGAATGGAATGCAGTGGTGTGAAATGGAATGGAATGTAGTGGACAGGAGTAGAATGGAGTGGAGTGAAGAGGAACAGAGTGGAATGGAATGGGATGCAGTGGAATGGAATGCAGTGGAGTGGAGTGAAATAGAAAGAAATGGAATGGGATGGAATGGAATGCAATGGAATGGAGAAGAGAAATGTGAGCTGAGATTGTGTGACTACACTCCAGCCTTAGTGACCGAGAGAGATTCTGTGGAAGGAAAGAACTGATTTCAAAGGAGTGGAATGGAAGGGAATGTAGTACAGTGGAGTAGAGTGGAATGGAGTGAAACAGAATAGAATGGAGTGGAAGGCAATGGAATGGAATGGAATGGAGTGGAGTGGAATAGAGAGGAGTGCACTGCAATGGAGTGGAGTGGAGTGGAAGGGAGTGGAATGCAATGGAATGTAGTGGAGTGCAGTGGAGTGGAATGGAATGGAGTGGACAGGAGTGGAAGGAGTAGAGTGGACTGGAATGGAATAGAATGGAACAGAATGCAGTGGAGTGGAGGGGAGTGGAGGTGAGTGGAGTGGCATGGAGTGGAATGGAATGGAATGGAGTGAAATGGAATCCAATGGATTGGAATGGAGTGGAGTGGAGTGGAGTGGAATGGAGAGGAGTGGAATGGAATGGAAGGGAATGCAACGGAACGCAGTGGTGTGGATTGGAATGCAGTGAAATGGAGTACTATGGAATCTAAAGGAGTGGAGTGGAGTCTAGTGGAGTGGAATGGAATGGAACAAAATGGAATGGAATGGCACGGAATGGAGTGGAGTAGAGTGGAGTGGGAAGGAAGGGAGATGAGTGGAATGGAGAGGAATGGAATGCAGTGGAGTGGATTGGATTGGAATGAACTGGAATGGAGAGGAATGGAATGAAGTGGAACGGAATGGACTGCAATGGAATTGAATGGAGTGAAGTGGAAAGTAGTGGAGTGGAGTGGAATGGAGTGGAAATGAATGGAATGGAGTGGAATGGAAGGGAATGGAGACAAGTGGATAGGAATTGACTGAAGCGGATTGGAGTGGAGTGGAGTGGAGTGGCATGGAATGGAATGAAGTGGATGGGAATGCAATGGAGTGGAATGAAATGGAATAAAATGGAATGGAGTGGAATGGAGAGGAATGGAGTGGAGTGGAGTGGAATGGAGGGGAGTAAGAGGAAGAGAATGGAATGGAATCGAAAGGAGGGAAGTGCAATTGTGTGGAGTGGAGTGGAGATGAAAGGAGTGGAGTGATGTGGAGTCGAGAGGAAAGGAATGGAATGGAATGGAATGGAGTTAAGTGGAGTGGAATGGAGTGGAAGGTAATGGAGTGGAATGAAAAGGAGTGGATTGGAATGGAGTGGAAAGGAATGGAGTGGAACGGAGTGGAGTAGAATGGAGTGGGTTGCAGAGGAGTGGAATGGAGTGGAATGGAAGGGAACGGAAAGGAATGTAGTGGAAAGGAATCGAATGGAGTGGATTGAAATTGAATGGAAAGGATTGGAGTGCAGTGGACTGGAGGGGAGTGGAATAAAATGGAGTATAGTGCAGTGGAATGGAGTGGACTGGAGTGGAGATGAGTGGAGTGGACTGGAATGGAATGGAGTGGAGTGGAATGGTGTGGAGTGGGGTGGAAAGGAATGGAACAGAATGGAATGGAGAGGAATGGAGTGGCATGTAGTGGAGTGGAGTGAAGTGGAAAGGAATGGCATGGAATGGAGTAGAGTGGAATGGAGGGGTATGGAATGGAATGGAATGGAATTGAGTGGAATGGAGTGGAATGGAGTGGAGTGGAGAGGAATGGAATGGAGTGGAAAGGTCTGAAAGGAGTGGAATGGAGTGGAGTGGAATGCAATGGAGTAGATTGGAATGAAGTGGAAAGGAATAGAATGGAGAGAAGTAGAGTAGAATGGAGTGGATTGGAATGGAGGGGAGCAGAGTGGAGTTAACAGCGGTGGATTGGAATACAGAGGATGGGGTAGAGTGGAAGGGAGTGGAATTATATGGAATGGAATGGATTGGAGTGGAGTGGAAGGGAGTGGAGTGGAGTTGAAAGTAGAGGAATCGAAAGAAGTGGAAAGGAGTGGAGTAGAGTGGATTAGAGTGGATTGGAATGGAATGGAATGGAGTGGAATGGTGTGGAAACGAATGGAAGGGAGGGGAGTGGAATGGAACGAAATGGAATGGAATGTAGTGGAATGGAGAGGAGTGGAGTGGACTGGAGTGGAATGTAATCGAATGGAGTGTACTGGAGTGGAATGTATTTGAGAGGCGGGTAATGGAGACGAATTGAGTGGAGTGGAGTGGAGTGAAATACATCGGAATGGCACGGAATTGAATGGAATGGAGGGGAGTGGAATGCAGTGGAGTGGAGTCGATTGGAGTGGTGAGGAATAGAACGGAGTGGCATGGAATGGAGCACAGTGGAATGCAATGGAGTGGAGTGGATTGGAAAGGGGTGGAGTGGAGTGACGATGGGTGAAGTGGAATGTAATGGAGTGGAGTGCAGAGGAGTCTCATGGAATGGAATGGAATGGAACGCAATGGAAGCTGAGATTGTACCACTGCGCTCCAGGATGGGTGACACAGTGTGATACTCTCAAAAGAAAGGAATGGAATGGAATGCAGTGGAATGGAATGGAATGCAATGGGGTGCATTGGAGTGGAGTGGAGTGAAGTGAAGTGGATTGGAGTGGAATGGAGAGGAATGGAACGGAATGGAATGGAATGAAGTAGACTGGAGTAGGGTGGAGTTGAGTGCAATGGAATGGAGCGAAATGGAATCAGATGCAGAGAAATGGAGTAGAGAGGAGTGCAGTAGAGTGGAAAGGAGTGCAATGGAGTGGAATGGAATCGGAAGTAACGGAAAGTAGTGGAGTGGATGGAACGGAAAGGAAAGGAGTGGAGCGGAGTGGAATGGAACGGAGCGGGAGGTGGGTTGGGGCCACTGCACTCCAGGCTGGCTGGCTGACTGAGGTATTCTCGCAATAAAGGAATGGAATGGAATGCCGTAGAGTGGAATGGAACGGAGTGGAGTGGAGTGGAATGGAGTGAGTTGGAGCAGAGTGGAATGAAGAATGCAATGGGATGGAAGGGAATTGAATGAAATGCAGTGGAGTGCAGTGGAGTGCATTGCAGTGGAATGGAGCAGAATGGAATGGAAAGGAGTGGAATGGACAGAAGTGGAGTGCACTGGAGAGGAGAGGATAGGAATGCAGTGGAATGGAATTGGATGTAATGGAACGTAGAGGAGTGGAGTGGAATGGAGTGGGCCAGAGTGGAATGGAATGGAATGCAATGGAAAGGAATGGAGTGGAATAGAATGGAATGGAATGGAATGGAATGGAATGGAGTGGGATGACTTGTAGTGGGGTGGAGTGAAATGGAGTATAATGGAATGGAGTGGAGTGGAGTGGAATGTGATAGAATGGAGAGGAGGGGAATGGAGCAGAATGGAATGGAGTGCAGCGGAATGGAGTGGAGTGGAATGGAATCAAATGGAGTGGAATGGAACAGAGTGGAATGGAATGGAGTGCAATAGACTAGAATTGAGTGTAGTGTAGTGGAATTTAGTGGAATGGACTGGAATGGAGTGGAATGGAATGGAATTGAGGGGAATGGAATGGAATGGAAAGGAATGGAAAGCAATGGAAAGGAATAGAATTGAATGCAACGGACTTAAAAGAATGCAATGGAATAGAATGCAATGGAATGTATAGTTGACATGTAATATGAGCTGAGATTGTGACACTGCACTCCAGCCAGGGTGACATGGTGATATCCTATCGTAAGAAGTGAATGGAATGCAATGGAGTGAAATGGAATGGAATGAAATGGAATGGAGCGGAGTGGAAGGGAATGGAGTGGAATGAAATAGAATGCAGTGGACTGTAATGGCATGGAGTGGAAAGAAGTAGAGTGGAATGGAGTGGAATGGAATGGACTGGCATAGAATGGAGTGGAATTGAATGCAATGGAGTGGATTGGAAAGGAATGCAAAGGAGTAGAGTGGAGTAGAGTGGTGTGGAGTGGAGTGGAATGGAGCTGAATGTACTTCAATGGAGTACAATGGAATGGAACGGAGTGGAATGGAATGGAATGATATGAGGTGGATTGGAGTGGAATGTAGTGGAGTGGAATGGAATGGAATAGAATGGAATGGAGTAGAGTGTAATGGAATGCAGTGGCGATAAGTGGAGTGGAATGGAATGCATTGGAGTAGAGTGGAGTGGAATGGAATGAAATGGAGTGGAGTGGAGGGGAGTGGGGTGGAATGGAATTGAGTGAAGTGGAGTGCAGTTGAATGGAATATCGTGGTGTGGAGTGGAGTGGAAGTGAATGGAGTGAATAGGAGTGGAATGGAATGGATAGTAGTGGAGTGGAGTGGAGTGGATTGGAGTGTAGTGGAAGGGAATGGAGTGCAGTGTAATGGACTGGAATGGAGCAGAGCAGAATGGAGTGGACGGGACTGGAGTGGAATGGAATGGGATGGCATGGAATGGGAGCTGAGATTTTACCAATGTGCTCTAGGCAGGGTGACTGGGTGTCATACTCTCAAAAGAAAGGAATGGAATGGAACGCAGTGGAATGGAATGGAACAGAGTGGACATTAGTGGAGTGGAATGTGGAGGAATGGAATGAAATGGAACGTAATGGCATGAAATGGAGTGGTGTGGGGTGGAATGGATTATAGTGGAATGGGGTGGAAAGGAATGGGATGGAGTGGAATGAAGTGGAGTGCAGTGGAGTGGAACGGAGTTGAATGGCATAGAATTGAGTGGACAGTAGTGGAATGTTTTGGAATGCAATGGAATCCATTGTAATAGAATGGAATACAACGGAAAGTTGACATGGAGTGTGAGCTGAGATTGTGCCACTGCACTCCAGACTGGGTGACACGTTATATCCTGTGGATAGAAAGGAATGGAATGCAATAGAGTGAAATGGAATGGAGTGGAATGGAATTGAATGGAATGGAGTGGAGTGGAGTGGAGTCGAATGGAGACGAATGGAATGGGACGGAGTGGAATGGAACGGAGTGGAGTGGAGTATCGTGGAGTGAAATAGAATGGAATGCAC